>NW_004955511.1:4741737-4770160 GCF_000276665.1 Chinchilla lanigera | reverse complement strand
GATAGACATACCACACCTCCATTGTTACAAAGTCCCCAGCCGTTTGTCCCTTCTGAGATTGTATAGCATCGAGGAAAAGCAAAGTGACACGTTTTCTGGGCTCTCCAAAGGTAACTCCCAGCTACCTCCAAAGTACAGACAAAAACAGAACACAAAAGCAAACATTAAACACACAGGACACCTAGTGGCAGAATCTGTCACCAACGTGTCCCAGTTTTTCCTTGGAATCATATTGCCACTTAAGACCACCCACCACACAGTTTCCAGCCCTGCACAAAACCACCCTGGAGCCAGGTGGCTTCCTCTGAGAGTGTCTCTCGGCTAAGCCCAGTCCCCACTGGCACATATTTACCTACAGCCTGGCCAGACCCACCAGTATCCTGCTTTACAGGAAAGCAACATAGACTTATACACATAAGGCAACAGACAGCCTGCCATTCCCTCACACTGTGACCCATAACAGTGGTCAGTTACCAGAGTAGCTGGAAATTGCTGGAGGGGTTAGTGACCGGAGTCCCTTCCTATAGCTAACATTGTTATGACATTGTTTTATACATCTTTTGGTTACACTTTTCTGCTGCATGTCCAAGACAAGGTTAAAGTGAGGTCTGTATTAATTAAAATTAACCTGTTGCTATCTATGAAATTCAGTTAAGTCTCCTCAAGAATAACCTTTCAGACATGTACAGTGCCTCTCAGTTCTGTCACTGTCAGCCATTTGGAGGTATCATGGACACTGCTTTACCCACCACTGTCTAGGAAGGAAGGGAGGCTACTCTCTCGGTGACTCTCCTGAGGCGCACTATACACCTTTGATCTTCATCATCTGTTGTCCAATAATCCCCGTGCTCAAGAGGTCAGGGGCTCACCAAATTACTGGATATCACAGAAGAGGTTCTCTCATGTCCTGGGTCCTAATTGACCTTGGAGGACTGGAGCCAAAACATTTGCTGTCCTCTGAGCCCATCTATCTTACTAGTTTTTGCCTCTAAACTTTAGTTGTTGAACACCCAGAAGAGAAGTTAAGTGACATTAGCACTGTGGTGGGAGGAGAGGACTCAATTATCATACTTTTGTCTGAATGTCAAGCACTTTGCCATATAAAGTGTTGCCAGAGAAGTGTTATTTCTTACCAACCATGGATGTTCTAGTATTTCATTCCCTGTAGAATGTTAACAGAAAACAGTTACATAGTTTTACAGAGAAAAATTGAGATCAATGGTCATACATAAAATTGTAGCATGAGGAATGCAAGTTGTGAAATCACTACAGGTCCTGTGGAAATTCAGAAGATCATCAATACCTACTTTCAAAATCTTTACTCTCATATGATGGGAAACACAGAAGAAATGGACAGATTCCTAGAAATGTATGAATTACCAAAGCTGAATCAAGAAGATATAAAAATTCTGAGTAACCCAATATCAGTTAACAAAACAAAAAAAGTAATTAGAAATTTACCAACAAAGAAAATGTCAGGTCCTGATGGATTCATAGCTATTCTGACATTCTGTCTATTCTGACATTTCTCCGAATTCTACAAGAAATTTAGAGAAGATTAATGCCAACACTCCTCAAACTCTTTAGTGAAATTGAAGGGGAAGCAATTCTCCTGAACTCATTCGTGGAGGCAAGTATTACCCTGATACCAAAACCAGAGAAAGACCTAACCAAAAACGAGAACTACAGGCTAATCTGCCTAATGAACATAGATACTAAGCTCCTCAATACAATACTAGCAAACAGAATGCAGCAAATCATCAAGAAGATTATACACCATGACCAAATGAGATTCATCCCAGGAATGCAGGGATGATTCAACATATGAAATCAATAAATGTAATACAGCATATCAACAAAGCCAAAGACAAAAATCACATGTTCAACTCAATAGATGTAGAAAAATTGTTTGATAAATTCCAACACTCATTCGTGATTATAAACAAAAAAACTACTGGAAATCAGAATACATGGTCTTTATTTCAATCTGATAAAAGATATCAATGACAAGCCAGCAGCCAACATCACACTAAATGGACAATAAATGAAAGCTTTCACTCTAAAATCAGGTACAAGATAAGGATGACCACTATCATCACTCCTATAGAATATAATTTTGGAAACATTAGCCAGAGCAATTAGAAAAAAGAGAGAAATAAAAGGAATAAGCATAGGTAAGGAAGAAGTTAAATTATCATTATTTGCAGATGACATGATACTCTACTTGGAAGACCACAAAAACTCCACCAGAAGACCTCAAGAATTAATGAGAAAATTTAGTAGCATAGCTGGATTCAAAGTCAACACCTAAAAATCAATACACAAACCTAAAATACACAACACCTAAAAATCCTATACACAAACAATAAATTCACTGAGAGATAAATTAGGGAAACAAGACCCTTCCCAATAGCATCCAAAAAAAAAAATAATAATAATACTTAGCAATCAATCTACTAAAGGAAGAAAAAAATAGAAGACTGAATATTACACCACTCTGAAAAAAGAGATCTAAGAGGATTTCAGAAAATGGAAAGATATCCCTTGTTCATGGATAGGAAGAACCAACATTGTAAAAATGATCATATACTCAAAACTGTTATACAGATTTAATGTAATCCGAATCAAAATACCATTAACATATTTCACATATCTAGAGAAAACATTCCAAAAATCCATTTGGAGCCAGAATAGATCTAGAATACCAAAGGCAATCCTGGGCAACAAAGCAAGGCAGGGCACAATGGGTAGCCTTTTTTTATTAAAGTGTTTTTTCTTGGTATTCCCATTCTAAAACAGATATTTGGAGTGGGGCACTATTTCTTAACAGATGTAATGTAGATTTTACCAAGCTCCAAGCTCAGATGTTCTCAGGAGAAATGCTTTTGCCTCTGCCATGAGGCCTCTTTACACTTATTTTTTCTTGTCCCAATTTAAATGTCTAAAGTTCCCACCTACAGGAACCAAGGATTGTACTTAATTAATTGCTGGACTATTTTGGTGACACTGCTAGCTGGCACTGTAAACGTTCCTTAAATAAAGAGTTTATTTTCTTTAAAAAGGTTTTAAAGAAGGCAATTTTAAAGAGAGAGAATTTAAAGAAAGGGATTTCTTTTTGAAGAAAGTAAAAGATTACCCTTTTAGTCCCAGCAAAATAATCACTCAAGGAGAAAGCACTTATGGCTCCGGGTCCCAGCATCTCAGGAAATCGTCCCTTGAGATCTGACGACAGTGGATAAACCACTCGTAGTACATCCTCCAGGCAGGTGAGAAAGCCCCCGCTGAGGCCACATTAAGCCCCAGGTACTAGGAACCCTTTCCTTCCCACAGTGCCGGTTATAGGACACCCCCGCAGTGGGCTTCAATCACCTGTGCAGGTGACAGTGTGTGGCAGGAAAGGAAAGAAAGAGCAAGAGACAAAGTAGGGGGTGCACAGCAGGGATCTGGGGCCACCAGTTGCTCTCTTGGAACAAAAGGCCCCGGGTCTCCAACAAGCCAGCATTTTAATAGCCAGTGCAGGGAGAGGGCAGGGTGCTTCTCCTGGGACAGCACAGAAGCAGTTGTAGAATGGGCGAGTTTAACACTGTAATGGAAACAAGCCAAGATCCATCCCCATAGGTAGGTGCTAATCTCACAAAGGAAGTGGGATTTCTGCATTCCAGAACCGGCCCACAAGGCGGGCAGGTCAGGAGAGCCTAGGACAGATAGCATGTCAGTTTACAATTCCTGGCCCCCAACACCATCCCACAGCCTATTTGACCCCTTGTCCATCTCCAGAAGTTCATCTCCAGGTGTCCTGTCCTCTCTCCTTTAAGTATATAATTGGATGGATGGGTGGATGGATGGATGGATGGATGGAAGGATGGATGGATGGAAGGATGGATGGATGGATGGATGGATGGATAGGTATGTAGATAGATGGATAGACAGGTGTGGTTTTTCTTTTTTCTTTTTTCTCTTCTAACAACAGGAATCAAACTCAGGGCCTCTGATTTGCCAGGCTGGTGCTGTGCCACTGACTTACATCCCTGGCACATAGATTTGGGTTCTAATACAAGTAAAAATACAGAATATTTAACTTTCTGTGTCTGGCTAATTGCACATAACATGATGGGTTCTAGTTTCATTGAATGTCTTGCAAATGAAAAAATTCCATTCTTTTGTATGGCTGAGGAATATTTCCCAATTTCTTGTCAGCATTCATGGTGTATTGTATTCTTGATGGCAATCATTCTGACTATGGTGAAATGTAATCTCAGTGAAGTTCTGGCTTGCATTTCTCTGATAGTTAGAGATGTTGAACTTTTTTCATATCCTCTGGGTCATGTGAACAACTTCTTTGAGAGATAATTGGTTCATTAGTCCACATTTTATTGTATACAGGCTACCCACCCTGGGCAGGGTGGGGGTTTAATACCCATACCATCTCCAAGAGCTACTCTTGCACAGGCTCAGGGTTTAACTTTCTGTGTCTGGCTAATTGTGCTTAACATGATAGTTTCCAGTTTCACTGAATTTCCTGCAAATAAGAAAATTCCATTTCCCAATTTCTTGCCAGCATTCATGGCTTTTTTGTGTTCTTGATGACAGTCACACTGACTGTGATGAAATGCAATCTCAGTGCAGTTTTAGTTCACATTTCTCTGACAGCTAGAGAAGCTGAACATTTTTCCATAACCATAGGGTCATTTGAACAACTTTCAACATGTCCTTGTTCATTCGCCCATGTTTTTACTGGATCCATTCTTCTATGGGGTTAACTTGTAAAGTCCCTCAGACATTGTAGATATTGATCCTCTACCAGAAGAGTAGCTATGCAAAGTTTTTCTCTCATTCAGCGGGTTACCTCTTCATTGTTGATTGTTCCCTTTCTGCAAAGAGCGTTAGAGGCAACTTCGGTCCTGTCTCTGGCCCGGGGACAGGCTGAGGTTTGTACAGAGGCGAAGTCACATTCGAATGACCACTGGCGGTGGACTGGGATGGATGCAAGTACTGAAGAGCAGCGCGGGAGGCTGTGTGTGAGGGGCGGGGTCACTGCTGCACTGCGGCTCCTCACCGTGTGCCAGGGAGGCCTCGCTTCACAGCTGCCTGGCTTCTGCAAAGGGCACTTTGAAGTGAACATCACCATCTGGCTTCTGGGGGCACCACACCTGGAATCTACTTTAGGGAAAGATTTCACCTGCATGGGTGTCATTGTTGGACCCTTTGTTGAGCTTTGCCAGGACCTCTTTCACACCACTAACCAATTCCACTGAAGTACACCAAGACTTTTGCTTCTGTGCCAGCTTAGTCAGTGTGTTATATTGCATGTTCATTGCATGTGAGAATTCACCTACACATCTTAGTACATATTTTACACCTTAAAATTATAAGCAAGTTGTAGTGAGCATCATTCGGACCAGCAGCCTCTGTAAACTGGAAAGGTAACTCTTCAGATCCTCCTCTTGCCAGACTGAGGAAACTCCCGGCTCCTACTGAGCAGATGGGCCCAAGTGGCGCCTCACATAGGCAACCACGCACACTGCTGGGAATGTCACAGAGCACAGAGCAGGCATGGTCTTTGCCCTCACAGAGTTTACAACCTAGTGTGGGAAATCGGGCTACACATATGGTGAGGAAGTGCAGTTCACAGGGTGCTGTGAGGTGATAAATGATATACAGAGGACAAAGAAGTATAAAGGGAGAAAAAGCCCCAGGCAGTGAGCAGCTTGAAATTTCAAGTTGGTCAGGGTGAGCCCTCCTTAGAACAAAACATGATCAAAGACATGAAATGGGGAGTGAGCCCCACAGGTATCAGGATGAGAGGGAGCTACCTACATAAAGGTCCTTGATAGAAAAAGCCTGCTCTGCACCCAAAGAAAGGGCAGGGAGTCTTAGTTATTCATCTCATTGCTGAGACAAAAGACACAATGTGCAAAGTTAAGGGAGGAATTTATTCTCTCACAGTTTGTAGAGGTTTCAGTCCATAATCAGCTGGCTCCAAGGCAGGGCGGCACATGGCAGGGGCAACAGTTCATGGTGCCAAAAACAACAAGGGAGAGTGAGACAAGCCTCCTCTGTCCCTTGTATTTTATCCACTATACTTGGATTAGGGCAGCGCCAATCCTACCAGTGGACAGCTCCAGCCATCACTCACCCTTAATCCCAACACCCTTCATCCCAGTACTGCAATATGAATCAACCACACACTATAGATTCAGCCACCTCTGAAAAAACCCTATGACCACATGAGACTTTGTGGGACATCTACACACAAGCTGTAAGAGGTGGGGACCAATAAAGCAGGACACAGTGCAAGACAGGGGAGGACAGGACAGAGGATGGCAGGAACGGCAGGCAAGGCCTGAGGCACAGAAGCCTTTTTCTAATAAGAATGAGAAACATCCCATACTGGAACATTCTGCCAGACACCAGAGACACCTGCAGTGAGATGCTTTGAAGGGACAATGAAGTTATGTAAATGACAGAGCAGGCAGAAGCTAACTGCTCTCCAAGAAGGTGGCACCGCTACACCATAGGAGCCCCAGGGACAAGGCTGTTGCAGAGGGGTAGGACACAGAGTACCTGTACTGAGCCCTTCAGAGCGTGCAGTGGTCTGGGGTGGAACACAGGGCAAAGTGGATGTGCAAGTGGTTAAATCAGCAGCGATTTGGACTAGCAAATGCACAGCCAGCAATTGGAGATCTGACTGCTGGGCATCAACTGATGGGGAGGAGGAGGACGGGACCCTTGTGGCTTGATGACTGAGCCCTGGTCTTGGAGAAGAGCTTGTGAAGGCCAAAGATAAGTCTGACACAGGAGTTCTTCAACTGTATGATTCGCTAAGAGGTGATCAGTTCTCTGAAGCTATGTGCAAACTTGTGGGGTACATGCAAGGAGGTTTCAGAATAATTCTTCAGGGGGAAGGCACATAGCTCTATGGAAGTCTCAAGGAACTTCATTATGCACAAACTGTTAATCTCATACTGTTATTTATAATGCTGGGCCTTTCTAAATTTATTCAATTTCACTGCATAAACTAGCAACATTTGATGAGATTACACCCTGTCAAAAAATAACAAATCCAATCAAAACATGGACAGCTGAAAAAAATACACAGTTCTCATAAAAAGAAGTACAAATGGCCAACAAGTGCATGAAAAAGTTTCAGACTTATTCAGCCACCAGAGCAATGCAAATCAAAACAATATGAAGATTCTGTCTTCCTCTAGGAAGAATAGCATCTTCAAGACCTCAAAGACACAACACATGCGGGCAAACGTGGGGGAAAACAATGAACCCTTCCACAGTGTTGGTGGGAATGTAAACTAGTGCCACCACTATGGAAATCAGTATGGATATTCATCAAAAAACTAAAAATAGAAATTCTATTGACCCAGCTATCCCTCTTATGGGTATCTTCCCAGAACAGTTAAAGATATGGAATGATGTAGAGAAATATGCATACCCGTATTTATAGCAGTGTAACTCACAATACCTACCATAGAAGCAGCCCATATGCCATCACCAGATGAGTGGATAAAGGAAATACGGTATGGGCACAGTGGACTGCTACTTTGCCATAAAGAAGGATAAATTTAAGCATCTGTAGGAAAATGGATGCACCTTGAGACCATAATGATAAGTGAAATAAGTCAGACACAGGTCAAATACGGTATGGATTCTCTTCTATGAGAAAGTCAAAGCACAAGTAATTTAAAGAGTCTGTCTTAGTCACTGTTTTTGTTGCTGTAACAAAATACCTGACACCCGAAGTTAAAGGGGAACAGGTTTATGTAGATAACAGTTGTGGAAGTTTCACTCCATAATCCTCACACTCCAGGGCACGGTGGCTCAGCAGAGGAGAAACTGTTCGTGGTGGGCAGAATGTAGCAAAGCAAGCAAGGGCTTTCTGCCCCTTTTACATTATCAAGACTACCAGAATTAGGGCAGTGCCAAATCAATCAGTTGATCGATTTAGTAATCACAAAGCTTAATCCCAGCATCACACACTCTAGATGCAGCCATCTCTGAAAAAGCCTCAGGAATGACCGCATGAGGCTTTGGGAGGACATCTAGACACAAACCCTAACAGAGTCTCTTAGAGGAAACCAGGAGATGCTCCTGCACCTTAAGCCACTGTGCTTTCTGCAGCCTTCTCCTTGGCCGCCCAGCACCTCACCACATCCTTCAACAAGGCTTCCTACTGAGGCCTTGGCTCCACTGTTGCTCTACTGTGTTGGGAAACGTCACAGGCCACCTCCTGCACTACAGGCTGACATGATGTCCAGAGGCCTTGGCCAAACAAGCCAAGAACAATCAGGAGCAGAAGAGAGAGTAGTGTTTCACGGGTTGAAATAGAGAAGTAATTTTTAAATGCCTGCCTTATTCTTTTAGGTGATCCAGATCATGATTGGAGTGATGCACCCTGGGTTTGGAGTTATTCTGGCTTTACTGAGTTACACTCTGAGTGAAGCTTGGGGCTTTGGCTTCATCTCCTTTATTTCTGGATACCCCTTCTGGGGTGGACTGTGTGTGAGTACATGGCAAGGTCACCTCTCCCTGCAAAGTCAGATGTCCCCAGCCAACCAGCCGCTCAGCTACTGATAATCCCTGGGTCGAGCGCAGGAGAACTCCCAGAAATCCCAGCACTGACTGGGCCTGCACAGGAGGAGCCTTACTTCCTTGTTTTAAACTTGCAGCTAAAACCCATCCCCTCAAGTTTACTCTCAACAAATAATTGAGCCCAAAGACAATGACAAAAACAAAAGTAAAGCAACACAAAAGCAATAATAATGATACAGAATTTCAAAAGAAGATGATAGGAAATTAACAATGGTTGTTATATGACATATTGTTATCTTCAACAGAGTTGCTCAGATTACCAGATATAAGAATGCAAGATTGATTAAACAATTAGACATCAACTGTTCCTTTCATTAAATCACTAGAAATCAGTGGAACAATTAACTATCATGTGTGTGCGTGTGTGTGTGTGTGTGTGTGTGTGTGTATTTCCCTTCTCCTTTTCCCCATCCCAGTTGTTCTTTCCTTTAAAAAAAAAAAAAGTAAACATAGCAATGAATCCGAGTCAAACAAGTTATTAGGACAGCTATAACAGTTAATACATTGCACATTATCATCTGCCTAGTAGTTATTCAGAGTAGAAGATATATGTATGCTATCTTGTCTATACCCTGTTAGCACAAGACTTTCTTTTCAATAAACAAAGAGGTATTAGCTGTATAACAACCTTAACTATCTTGTATATACATGTATTTTTCCTTTATTCCTTTCTTCATTTCCCCTTTGCTCATCACAGTTTGTCTTTTTTTTGGAGCAGTTTCTTCCCAATTTGCAATTCTATTGTACACTTTGGACCCAATTCACTTATTCGTCTTTCCACACTAGTGAGACAATATGATGTTTACACATCTGGGTCTGATTTATTTTGCTAATGACTATGGTCTCTAGTTGTATCCACTTACCTATAAAAGTCTTGAGTTTATCTTTCTTTATAGCTGAGTAATACTCCATTAAATAAAAATACCATATCTTTTCATCCATTCCTCCATTGATGGGCATTTATGTTGTTTCCAAGATTTAGCTATAGTATGTATATCATTGTAGTATGATATTTTCAGTACTTCTGGAAAAACACCCAGAAGGAGAATAGCTGGGTTGAATGGGACCTGTAATCCTAATTTTGTGAGGAATCTCCACAATGATTTCCATAGTGGTTGTATCAACCAACATGGAAGAAATGTTCCTTTTTCCCCACAGCCCCTCCAGCACTTGTTATTTGTTGATTTCCTGTAGATAGCCATTTTTCCTGGGGTGAGATGGAATCTGTGTTGTTTTAATTTGCATTTCTTAAATGACTAATGATGTTGAATATTTTTTCATGTATTTATTTGCCATTTATGTTTCTTCACTGGAGAAGTGTGTATTCATCTCAGATGCCCATTTTTGGATTGAGTTTTTTAATTTGGGGGGACGTGATTTTTTTCATTTTTTATATGTTCTAGATAAAAGTCCTTTGTCTGAGGGACAGTTGGCTAAATTTTTTTCCCAATTCTTGGGTTTTCTTTTTATTCTGTTGGTGATTTCTTTTGATATGCAAAAACTTTTTAATAGGGTGAGATCCCAATTATTAATTCTTTGAATTATTTCTCGTGCAGTTTGGTTTTTATTCATGAACCCTCTGCCTACCCCTATGTCTTCAAGATTTCTACCTATTTTGTCTTCCAGTGGATTTAGTGTTTCTGTTTTGATATTTAGATCTTTAAACAGTTTTAAAGAGGCTATCTTTCTTTCAGTGAACATGGTTGGCCCCTTTGTCAAAGATAATGGCTGAGTGTGTTTGCAGTTCTGTCTGCTTCTTCTAATCTGTTCCATTGATCCTCAGGTCTGGTTTTTTTTTCCAGTATTGTGCTGATTTTATTACAGTAGCTTTCTAGTATAATTTTAAGTCAGAGATTATGATGCTTCTTTCCTTGCCTTTGTAGGCCAGGCCTGTCTTTGCTGTTCTAGGTTAAAGGGATATTTCTGTCAGCAACTTGGACCTTAGCCAGTCACAGAAACCTATCTCCAAGAAACCTAGTCCAGGGAGATGTCATTAAAGGTGATAAATACATCCTTATCTCCACATCCAAGAGGAGACTAGAATTTGCATGCTATAAATTATTCATCCTCTGAAGCAGCACCATTATTCCCTTCCACACTCCTCTTCACTGTACATCTTCCAAGCATTCTTAGAATCTATTTTACTTTGGTATTTTCATGCATAGAAATTACTGCATTTAAAGAGATCCTTCCATTTCTGTAATTTTCCAGAATGGAACATGTTCAGGCATCAAGAATGTCACAGGCTGTGAAGAGCAACATGATTCAGAAAGATAACTATACACCTACAAAGCAAGAGCTCAGTTATTTGCCTGGGGAACCTTGGGCAGATTAATTTTCCTCTCCATGAGGAAAATTTCAGGAATATAAAAATGTCATGACTGTATTTATTAAGATAAGCATTGGAAAGATTACTTACATTTTATCATGCCATCGTATTCCCCTAAAGGTGCTCCGTGTCAAATGTATCACCTAATCGTATGGTGTGGTCATGCAGATATCACACCAAAAGGGACAGTATGGGCTTCTAAATAAGAAATACTTCACACATACATCATTTACAAAGATTAGGAAAAGTATTGTGGACATAGCCATACTAAATAAAATTTAGGGGTTAATCTTAACAAAATTCCCCTAAAGGGACCCTTGAATCATTTATAATGTCCTAACATGGGCGTGTGTTCTATCTTCTACAATCACGATTGGCCAGAGAGGGAGAGGGAGAATGTGCCTCTGCAGCAGGGATAATAAAGCTTCCTCATTGCAAAGGAAGCTGGCTTTGACACTGATTTTCTTGGATGTGAAATCTAAGGCTCAACCCACAAGGTAAGACTAAATCAGTGAGACTGTAAAGAGCTACACAGCAAACGTGACCATCATCTCGATACATGCATATAAGGTATTCCATAACATGCAGCATCATTTCACCTTCAGCACTTCTAACTAATTAAGTACAGAAGAAAATTTCCTCGACTTAGTACATGCCATTTATACAACATTCTCAGTTAATGCTATTACCTCTGTGAAACTTGTGTTCTTTACATTTGAGAGACAGACAGAGACAGAGACGAAGAGAAAGAAGGTTCCAAGAAGATCTCTGAGGCATTAGGTGGCCTACAGTCTTGGGCATGTGGATGGCATGTGCTGATCTGGGGTGGGTCTCATTTCTCTCCAGAAGGAGGCTGACACATTGTCCGATAAACATGAGCTCTCCATGTCTGCACCAATCACGATGACAAGAAGGAGGCTGTCCCACCTTCTGAAGGGACTTGATGTGACATCGTATAGGTTACTTCTGCTTTCTTACCACATCATCCAGTATATCCATGTCTGGATAATAGAAGGGCTAAAGTGTTTTCAAGCAAATAAATATCCTGTATGCATCAGTATTCACTTTCCTGTGGTTTCTTACTCTAACCTAATGTGATTGCTCTTGACCATGGAAAATACAGCTTGCAATTTTCCTAGATAACAGTGAAGATAAGCTGCAATTCATATGTTTCTACTGCAGTCCAATAAGAGATTTATTACAGGTGTCCTGCATGTAAAAATAAGTGACAAATATGAAATATTTATTTACAAACAAAAAAATTTCTAATATCACACATCCTTCTTTTCTTAAAAAAAGGCAAACACTAGCAAATCTGTAGAACTTTAATCTCCCACTGCAAGGTATATCTTCAGATTTAGGATTTACGTAGTTTGTTGAGAAAAAGTGAGTCTTTTTACCCTAGTCATTGGAGAGGGACTTTGTGTGTATGACAGTGAAACAATGACTAAAATCAAGAAGTTATCCTATCCATCATTGCACATTCTTGCTCTTTCATATAAGACCACTCAAGTCAACTTTTCTACTGAACTCCCAGTATTTAATATTACATTTCCACCTGTAGTTCTCATGCTGTATTTTAAGTCTATAGCCTGTTCATTCTATAAAATGCACCTTTCCCTCCTTTTGGCTACATCTCCCATAGCACAACCCTTGTCCTCTCTACCCACATTCCACTCTCTATTTACATGTTTTTTGAGATTTCAAATACTCCACATTTCAGTGAGATCATGCAGTATTTATGTGTCTGACATTTCATTCAGCATGATTTTCTACACATTAATCCATGTTGGCACCCTTGGAAGTGATAAATAATATTCCATTATACATATATGCCAATGTCTCTCTACCCTTGTCTCCACATTGACCATTTATGTTGCTTGTGTAGCTGGGGTATTCCCCACAATGCTACAGGAAACAAAATGAAGGTGTTCACATTAGGAAGCATTTCAATCTATTTCTTTCTGAAGAGAAATTCCTAAGCAATATGGTACCTCTATTTTAAGTTTTGTGATGAATTGTTTTCCAGAATAGCTGAAAAAATGTTACATTCTACTAATACATTAAAATTTAGATGGAGCCACTAAACAACCCAATTGGCTAAAGAGATCTTGAAAGGGGAAAAAAAGCTAGGATGACACACTTCCCAATTTCAAATGCATTTCCAGGATATAATAATCAAGCCAGTGTGGTACTTGCATAAATTCAGATACATGCACCAATAGGACAGATATTCCACAAATGAATTGAAGTTAAGACCATTAATATTCAACAAGGCACCAAGAAGATACAATAGAAGATAAAGAAAATGTTTTTGCCATTCACTTCTATGAATGATGCTGTAGAATGAGATTTTGAATATTGCAACTGATTTTTGCATAAGCTAGTTATTCCAGGGCATTTTTCTGACACTTTCTCCATAGAGAATTAATTAATGTGGCATGTAAATAAGTTAAAGCATTATACAATGCATACATATGTCAAAACACCACATTAATATGTACACTCATAATTCTTCCAAATAAGTTAAAATGTAATTAAATAAAAATTAAAAATCTTTCGTTAGACTAGGCATAGTGATGTATATTTTTCACTTCATTTCATTTCTAAGTGTGGAATAAAATGCCTTAATATTGAGCTGCATCCCCTGCCTATTTTTACTTTTCATTTTGAGGCACAATCTAATCAAGTAGCTAGATTGTCAGGCCTGGACTTGAACTTCTGCCCCTGCCTTCCAGTCCTTGGACTGGTAGGGTAGACTATCATGCCCAGCTAATTGTTATCTTTTAATATAAGAATTGCATAGAAATTCCCAAGGCTTAAAGCTTAACACTGATTTCCACTTCAGAAAATGCTTTTCCTGCACAAATTCTCCTTTTTCACTGATTTATCCTTAAACTGGTCCTTGTCCTGTCTTCCCTCATAGACCTTGACACAGGCTTAATTAAGACAGAGCATGGGACATGGGAATAGTTACACTGATGTTTTCACTACCTCAAATATCTATCAATTTACTATCACTGATCAAATCATACTGTGTAGTTCCTCTTAGCATATGTCACTCCAAAATTTTAAGAGGCTTTGAAAAGATAGATCTATCAGGTTAATAATATCCTGTAGTTATTTCAGGCTGACCAGGTCCACAATCTCCCAAATGAGTGCCCAGCAAAGGCTAAACAAAAAGAGACAAATAGAATGATTTCAGGGCACCAGGAGGATCGAAGTCCTCTCATGGTATTCAAGATTGAGTCAGGGCTAAGACCAAGGCCTTATCTGGGTGACCCGTATTTATTTGGTTATCAGAAGAAGGGAGGGGAGTACTCAAGAAGGGCAGAACCACTCAAGGACTTTTCCAAGTAAGGTATTAAGTTATTCCACCCAGGAGTGAGCTTCCTGAGGCTATAGTATTTATCTAATTGAGGTCCAATCCAGGTGTCCTTGGCTATGATCTTGTCTTATCCTCTGAGGCATTCCAGTTTCATTCACCATTACAGGCCTTAGTAGGGATCAATGACTCACAGAGGTTCATTTACTATGTGTCCACTGCCTATCTCCAGACAAGGAGCCTAGGCTTTGGACAGACTCACAAGTAAACATGAAAGGCCAATTGGCTAATTTAAGTCCTTCTCAGGGCTGCTTTGTAGTGGTCTCCATCACAGATCAATTTAACCCCGCCTGGAATCTTTTGCAATAGCATAGCATTAACTATTGCCACAATATTGTACCAATTGTACTTAATAACCACAAATTCAGTGTAAGCATATGTCTTAGATACTAGGTTATGATCTACAAAAATGACAGCAACAACAGAATAAAAACTTTGCCCAAGTTTCCTAAAGAAAAAAAAGTTTATATCTATGCTATTTTCCTGGATGAAAATTCTACTATTACTCAGGAGCTTCCAGGTCTAAGTATTATACCAGAAAGATTTACTGACCAATGCTCAGTTTTGGAAATAATTCTAAGTGCTAGAAACAAGGCAAATAAAACACATATAAAGCAAAGATATTTGAGTTAGCAATCCTGGCTTTAATCCTCAGAATCAGCCCAGAATATGAATGACTGAGAGTCAAGGAAAATAAATATGCTGTTGATTTAGCCAGAAAACAGGGAAATTTTATAAAACACAATTTTGTAGTGAAGTCATTCCCAGACAATGGGATCCGTAAAAACATGGGTAAGAAAGAGCAGCGCCAAATTTATATTATATTCAAGCGCTGAAGTTTTGTTATCATAGCACTGATCAATTATTTTACTAATGTGAATAACTGTATTATTTCACTAGAGTGACATGGTATTATCCTATGAAAACATGTGTTCATGGCACATCCATAACTTTCTTAATTTAAGGAGGTATAACACCCAGAAATGTGTATAAATATTGTTCCTGGAGACCAATGTACATGGACAATACCAAATGAAGTTACCTTACACACATTCAAATTTTACAACCATTCTTATGGGGTAAAAGAATGGTAATCCACATCTGAAAACTTCCATGGAAACAGCATCTTCTACAGAGACAAAAATAAAAGTAATTTCTAAATATAGGCAGGAATTCAGAGAAATGGGAGATTATTTAGTATTTTTAATGAGTAATACACTATTACAGAATTATAATGTAACTGGATAAAATTTTAAATATTTTTAAAACCCAAAATATGAATATAAGTTAAAACATATGTGAATATGTGAAAAAATATTTTTAATATTTACAAAAATAAAATATAATATAGTGCAAGTAATTACCTATGGGTATTAAGGAAAATTATAACAGTCATCAAATGCAATTTGAATAATGAACACACAAGAAAGTTTAGCTTCTTTTGTGAATTAGGCCTAGTTATGAACTTTTGAGGATACTTTTGCAAACTTGCATTTACATGGTGAGATCTTTCTATTAATTTACTGTTTCATTTATTTATCTCATTAACATCATCACTTTCTTCTTTAATTATGTTGGCTAAATTTTTATTTTTTTAAATCCTTGAAATTGATGTTCGTTGATTTCAGTAATTTCTTCTTTTAAAAGCAAGCACTGGTAACTATAAATTGACAGCACATTCACAAAATGTCATTTATCCTGTTTTCCCTTTTTATTTTTTCTAGATGTTTCATAATTTCCACAGGAATCATTATTTCTATGTCTTTTCTTACAGAACTTCTCATTAATGTCCACATATATCATAATTTCCCTTTCCCCAGAGTTTATATGTAAATTATTCTTATGAGTAGAAGGACATATGTTGTATGAATTTATTCATTTTTAATTTACACAGAACTTGTATATAATAGATCAGCCTATGATGTACTAAGGATTAAATATCTCAAATCTACAGTGATTCCTCACATTCCAGTTATTCACTCACTAATTTGACACATTTTCATGCATATTGCATCATTCATACAAATATCTACTTTAAAATGGTATTCTATGTGGAGTGAGTGCTGAGTTATGATCACCAATACTGTGTCTTCAGTTAATAAGTCAAGACTAAAAAAATCTATTGACATAGAGCATGTTTAAGAAAAGTAACATAAGATTAGTTATGAGTCACTTCTTCCATTTTTAGTGACTATGAGCCTAAGGGTTTATTGCATTTGTTGCCCTGAAGAACTTTTTATATGTTCTATTTAGAGTTGGTTTGATTGGTTTTTTTTTGTTTTTTTTTGTTTTTTTTGGTTTTTCTCCGGTACCGGGAACCGAACTCACGACCTTGCGCTTGCCAGGCAGGCGCTTTGCCGCTGAGCTAAATCCCCAGTCCCTAGAGTTGGTTTGAATTGAGCATGGTTTTATTTCATTAAACAAATGTTATATGCTTGCCAAATTGAATAAGATCATTTTACTCCAAGAAAACCCAAGTATGCATTGTGTCAATACAATAAAAAGGAGAAATAACATAGTCATGAGAACAATGTACAGAAACAATTGAAATATTAAAGATTTTTTCATAGGATATCAATCAGCAAATTAAGAATATTGTGAAACTTCTGCTGCTGTGGTAAAACTGAGTTTGGGAAAGGAAAAATCCCCAATGAAGTCAGGAGGCAGTGAACAGCTTTGATTATTCCAGTGGTCCTGGCTGGAAAAACTTTCAACAAAAGCCAAGCTGCAAGTGTCTGTGAGGCAGCATTTTCATAGGAGGCATAAGCAGGGGTTACAAAGGCTGAACAGGACAGCCCGGCAGTTCTGATAAGCTAGCAGGGTGAGATTGTAAGTTACAGACCTGAATTAGAGACCATCAGTTACAAGACAAGATTAACGACCACAAAGCTTGGTACAATCACGCATCCTGGATGTTTGTTTAAGCTCTCCTGGTTACAGGGGTCAAGAGAGCAATTACAGCACCATGAACAGTTACAGAGAGGTTTTTAACAGGAACATTTTTTGCAGTGCAGTTTTTCCTTTCACTACAACTTGGTCAAGAGCAGATGAGATGTTCTGATACATTTGAAATAGACAGCTTGTGTTACCTGCTTTCCCACTGCTGGGACAAAATACTTGACAGCTGCAACTTCAGGAAAAAGTTCCTTCTGGCCCAGGGCTCCTCACCGTGGACGATCTGCCGGCTCCAAGGCAGAACTAGCACGGCGGAAAAGGCACGAGGGAGGAAAGGAGCGCTGCTCAGCTCAGAGCAGCCGGAAGCAGAGACAGCAGGAGCCGGGAGCGAACGTGCACCTTGTCAGCTCACAGCCCAGCGACCACCCCAACCAGGCCACGCCCACCACAGCGCAGACAGCCACAAACCGTCAGCAGAGGAGTCCACTGAGGAGCCCCGCACCCCGGACCCACCTCCTTCCACGCTCAGTGACTTGGGGACTTTTAGATCTAAACTATAGCCGAGGGCAGAAATACAGCCTGCCTTATACACCCGCCAAGAGGGGTTGGGAGTATCTTGTTTTCTCCATATGATAATTCTTTTCTTAAAATTATTATAAATTACAAAAAATAGGAAGAAAGGCATGAAAAGTCATAAAAATCCCCCATCATTTGTGATGGTAACTCTGTGTAACTATGAAGGAATAACTCAAAATGTCACAGTGGAGAGGATGATGTATTTCTGCTTTCTCTCTAGAGGAGAGATGGAGTGTGTGCAAATTTCCCTTAATGCTATGTGAAATATAATTTTACTAACATGGCTAGATAGTTAATCATTGCTATATTGGTAATTTTGAGAACTAGGCCCAGAAATATTGTACACTATTTTCATGTGAGAATAGTGTGGAACACTATTATGAACAAAAATAACAAAACAGAATAGAGTGAAGAGTACATAAAACAATATTTACCAGAATAATCCAAGTTATTCTGTGTAAATCATAGTTTGCTTTAAACTTATAAAGCACTCATGTATGTCAAAGCATTTCCATAAATGGCAGTTTGATTAGCAAGTTCTATGGCCACAAAGGAAAAGAAGACTTAGATTTCTCCTAAGAATGAGAGAGGAGTTCACAAGGATTTGGCACGCAAAACTGTGACTTTCTGAGTAGGACTATACCTTTCGAAGCTATGTACCTCATGGGCAGAATACACAAACCTGAGAGATGGACCATCATGCAAGTGAACGCCTTTATCTGAGCCAACTTGAGCCAACAACTTTCCCTCAGGATACACAGAGCAATAAGACAAATCTATAACTCTTGCAAGTTGTAACAGTGTTTTACTCTTTGAAAATCTACTGAGGCTGTGCATCAATGCAAGACAGAAGAAAAATACCACCTTCATGATAAAACATACAGAAAACCAGCTGACAAATACTCAGATGCTTTCATGTGAAACCTGTATATTGAGCAGTAAGACACTAAAATTATGCATCAAGGGCAGATTATTCCCTTTGATAGATTTTAAATAGACAGGAAATGGATAGAAAATATCACTCCTTGTTGGTACAGGTATAGAGAGAAACCATGAATGAATAATAGTATATTATTTTTACCTGTGGAAAAACTGTTTATAAAGTTATTATGAATCATACAATAATTAAAAGCATTGATATCCCCCATTTTTACCATGCTAACCTTGAGTAAGTACAAGAGAAAAATTCAGAGTGTTAAGGACTACGTATTTCTATTTCTTTCCAAGGTAGAGTTTAATTCAACAAAAATTAAAGAGCCTACAAGGCTCCTTTATGATTTTAAATCTTAGACTTCTAGATATAAAAGCAAATAAAAGGTCACATTTATGCTTGATATTCCCTGGGTGACTTCAAAAATGCACTATGCACTTCTATATGTAATTGTTGCTCAAGTAGTGCAAATTGGCCAGAAAGGAAAAAAGCACTGAAGACTTATGATGATTATGAGGAAAATACACAAATTAGAATGAAGAAGAGAGAGTACAGACATCCCTTCTATTGATGGAAATAATACAGTTTATTCTCTCTACATAAAGCTTTTCTATGAACTAATGAAACTTGAATCTATCATTCAAAATAAGTCCATAAATGTCAGCCTTTTAGACTGGTCCATGACAGCATGAAAACAAGAAGTAAAATTTTTCCTTGAAAAGAGAGATAGATATGTAATGTTTGGTAATTTCAAATATTATGGCTGTCTGAGAAGTGAAGATTAAAAAAAGTACTTCTGCCAGTGGGATGGATCTTTCCCCATCACAGGAACCCATGTGCATGAAACTCAGGCCAAAAAGCTATCATTTTAGGTAAAGTGTCTTTATCTCCTCAAACAGCTGGTGACTCCTTCTTACAAAGTAATATTAACTTGCACTGAAGATCCACTTCCCATAGTCGATGTGGGGTCTGGATGAGCACCAGGTGAGAAGCTGTCTTTGGTGACTCCATCAGACAGGGACTTAAGTGGACTGCAGTGTGATGAAGCTCCCTGGTCCTGGACAGATGCTTAGTTCAGACTGAGTGAAGTTTGGTGACAGAGGTATGTGTCTCTCCTGTTGTTTATATTTGTGGTATTGGTTACACTACAAAAGTCCATGGTCTTCCATGCCAAATTCTGAGTTTTTTACGATATTTTCTGGAGTTGTTTACTGGCAGGCAATCTTGTGAGTAGATTGGTGTCATGCAAAGTCTAGGAATTGTTATTTGAGAAGGTCAACACTGTCTCTGCTTTATATTATTGCTTCATTTTTATTTACCTGACTCTCTAGTTTCACACTCAATTTTACAATAATGCAAAGAGATAAAGCTGTAGAAAATGCACTGTAGAAAATATAGAAGATAGGACACTAAGAGCTAAATTTTGCAGAGATGGAAAGTAGATCATAGATCTGGAGATTGGGGGAGAATGAAGGGCAGGGAAGGGAGGGAGAAATAAATAGGATTAAGACACGATATGTACGGTATCAACTCACTAGAGTGAATGTAGTGATCATGTATTAATGTTATTCTTATCACATATTCTATACAATGTAAAAAGAAAAAGATACCAAGTTGCATCACATCAGCACTTCCAAAAGTTATTTTTAAAAAGCCCTGCCTGTCTACACTCTCACCAACAATGGATAAGTGTTCCTTTTTCCCCACAGTCGCTCCAGCATTTGTTGTTGGTTGATTTCTTGGTGATAGCCATTCTTTCTGTTGTGACATGGAATCTCAGTGTTGCTTTCATTTGCATTTCTCAAATGACCAATGCTGTTGAACATTTTTAAAAATATATTTATTAGCCATTTGCATTTCTTCATCTGAGAAGTGAATATTCATCTCAGATGCCCATTTTTTGATGGAGTCCTTGAATTTTGGGGGCCTGATTATTTTTGCATGCTTATATCTGGTAATCTAAACAACTACTGAAATTCTGTATCATTTCTAACTTTTTATTAGTGTTTACTCTCTTTAAAATAAAAAATATCTTTAGTCTTGTATGTGCAAAAGCTCAGAGTACCTTTCCAGGGGTCCCAGTTGTGTTACCAAGTGGTCATGCTGCTCTGTATCCATCTCATCACATATTTACTTTCCATCTTTCTCTCAGTACAGGAGTTTTGATCAAAGTGTATAAATACCAAGTTCTGGAATTATAATTTCCCCAATTTTATTGCAATTAACAGGAAGTTTTCAGCAGTGAGAATCAGAGTTAGGGAAAGTGTGCTTTGAAATCAGAAATCAGTGAAACAAAATTTTGAAATGTTGAATTTTATCTCCATAAAAAATGAGTCACAATTAGTTTGGAAAGTGATGATATTTTTGCTTTTGGTAGGAGTTAAAAGTGAGAAACTGGATAGCATGGGATGAAGACATAGAAAATTGGGTAGGGTTTGTGAGCTTTTGCAGTCTTCTCTATCAAAAGGAAGAGAACTGTGTGCACAGCATTCATTCTAAGGTAATTATAATGTTACAGAAATATGTAGAACCAAGTGACATTTTAAAAACTAGTAGCACTTGTGCTCTCCAAGAGAGGAAAGTGACAGATTAGGGGATGGGAGGACAGAGTGGGCCACTGCCAGGGATGAGGACCCGAGAAAGGAAAATGTAGGGTGATTCTACATGAAGGAGTCTTCAAAGCAAACACTTCTGATGTTTTGAGTTGGCATGGAATTAATTTCATAATCTCAGTCCCTGGCTAAGTATGTTTCTGACTTTTCATCCTGACCTGCTTATTCCAATTGATAAACACAAAATTATATTTTTTGTCTGATCATTTATCTCAGAATAAGAAGCATGAGTTTCTCTAAAAGAAGATTAATACTTAATGGGTTGTGGAAATATTACCAATTTTCGGTCAATATATTTTCTTACTAAACTAGATTTAAATCCTGTGGCAAACATCTGGAAAATCTTTATGACATACTTTGAAATGAAACAAAGTTGAAGTATGGAAAAAACATCCAGTTTCCTATAGTTCTGGTAGAAAAAAGAAATGATTCTGATGTGGAAACTGTCTCTGTCATGATGGGGTTAGAAAGGTAGCACTAGCACAGGGTTACACTCACAGAGGTCCAAGTCTCTAATCACAGAAGACTCATTGCTGATGGAGATGGAAACCGTTTCCACTCCATGAATGCTGCATGTTGAATTTCTGCTCTGGAATCTGGGCAGCAGCAGAGCAGGTTTGGGCTCATGTGGGTGTGGTACCCCCCCACACAAGGACTTGAGGCTCCTCAGGGAATTTATGTGGCTGAGAAAGCACGTGTGTGGTGAGTCAGAGTAACCAAGGGAAGCCAGAATGTGAGGGTTTGCAAGTCATATGGGGCTAACAGAGGACAATGTGGTCATTTCTTCAACTTCCCAAGATGCCTGGGTCCCTGAATAAAACAGAAACAATGGAAGAACTTAATTAAATGTGAGGGGGAATCAGAGTTCGAATGTCTCCAAACTAATAAACTATTTCACCTCATGTCTCTCTGGTACATGAACACTAGGATTAGTAGATGGTGGTTTTTTTTTGTTTGTTTTGTTTTTTTGTTTGTTTGTTTTTTATTTTCAGCCCCATCCTACTAATACTCATCATTTCAACACACTGTGTGAATAGGGCTCTTGGATTCAGGCTACAATCACAAGATTTCTATTATGGTAAGAAGATATTTCTGGAAGAGCATTTATAACAGTATAATAGAGGGTCTAGTGTTGTTAAATGGGCAAGAGACAATGAATACTTATTCAATGTCAGAATTTCCCCAGTCTTTATTGAAACAAGTGTGTACACTAACTTCTAGCACTTTCCACAGAACCTAAATTGACTCTGATATTTTCATACATGGAAACATTGTATGGAATCAGAGACTCATGCTTTGGTCTGATTTTCCAGGACAGCACGTCTTCAGTCATCAAAAGGATCACAGGCTGTGCAAAGCAATATCAGGAGCATCACTGGGACAGACAAGACATAGATCCCAGTCATCCATCCAAGCTACGTCGTGAGCACAATACCATAATGAAACTGTGGTATATTGCAGGGGTAAGAATTGTAAATATCATTTTTACAAGATGACTCTCTAGTCCCCTAAATTTGTTCCTGATCAGGATAGTGAATGACCTGATAGTTTGGTGTGGTCATGGAAATGCACCTGTGATAGTCTACTGACACTTATAGTATAACATAATAATGTAATATAGTATAATGTATAATATAATATAACTAATATATGAGTGTGTGATTTATAAAAATGTTGTCATTTGGAAATGCAGAAGACTAATTTAGGCATTAATATTTTTGTTCATAATTTATTTTTTTGTTAATTTTTTCTCATTTTTAAGAGAATTCCCCTTGTGAGGAAGCTCTGAATTACCAGAACCTCCTCACTGGGTGGAGTGACTTTGGCTAAGCTTTACACTTATTCCTCTCACCTGAGACACTTTCTCCTCCTCCAGGGGCTCCAAGTGCTGTGTGGACTGACGCTGACTGTGCTGTGGGTGGTAGTCATTTCCAATTCATCTCGTTATGAGCTTTCTGTAATACAATTCCACCAAATATTGCCATACATATACCTTTTGGTGCCACTCATTGTAAGTAAATACACATAATATTTATTCCTCTACTACTTTAAACATGAATGGAATCCTATGCAATGTTTTCATACACTGTTTATGAGCACAAAGATTAAGGAAGAACTTTGGGAAACACTTGGTCTTATTAAAAGTGAGTACAGATAATATATTCCCAGAAAAATTAATTGAGCTTTATTTTTATACAGTATGTCACAGCAGGAATTCTGACCATTTTGGTTGAAAAGAAATGGAGTGAAAAAATGGTGAGTTTTCCTGGAGTTTAAAATATCTAAAACAGATAACACATACATCACTGTTGATACCTTAAATGAACAACCCAACACTTCTCAGGTTTCCCTCTGTCTTGAGATCCCAAATGATTTCTTTACAGCACTCATAGGTCATTTCTCCATTTCTGGCTTACAAGTGTTAATATGCACTCAGTGTATAGAAGCTTTTGCATTATTTTTCCAAATTTCAATTTTATTTGTATTTTAAGAGGGTGCGTGCCCATCCAAATTCGTGCAGCAATAAACCAGTCTCCAGAATGCATGAGTAAGGACTCAGTTTTCTTTTTCTCTTGCAGGGTGCGGCATTCATAATAGCAACAATTGTGAGCTGTGTGGCTGCACTGATACTGTCCATAATGCATGGTGTAAATTCATTTGAAGTTGCAGCAATAGTGGGTATATTACCTGCAGATATCACATCTGTAAGTATTTCCAGATCCAGGTATGCAATTTCTTGGCATTTATCCACATACAAAGTAACTTTGAGACTTGCATACAAAAAAGGCCAAAGACTTGATCCTCAGTGAATAAAATTATTTATGCAAAAAGGTTTTAATTTTTGAACACATCATGTGAAGCAAAATAAAACCTATATTTGGATTAAAACAAATGGCACTTTAATAATTTAATACATTTAATAATTTTATTCTAGTCCTTCTTCAAGTAAAAAGACATCAATTCAAGGGTTCTCTTCCATTCAGAATAGTTATATGGAAAATTCAGCTGTCTTTCAGAGTCAGTATTTTTTTACACCAAGTTGGTCAGATCTACTTCCCCATGATAAGAGTTCATTACTAAGAGATATAAATTGATTCCAATAGAGTCTTGGATTCAGAAATGTCATTAAAGCTTGCTTTGGACCTAATCAACCTCCTACAATATTGCTTATAATAGGAAGCAGGCTGGATCACCAGAGGTCATTTCACTGGTCTGATATTTTAAGAGGCTGGGACTGCACATATGAAAGCATAGTCATAGAGGTGTCATGTAAGGGGAGAGTGTACAATATTTCTTATCACAGTATTTGCCCATGAATAAAACAGTTCTAAAATGTGCCAGTGGCTGGAAGCATCTCTTCATGGTTCTTTAATTTTTCTTTCCCGCATGGCTAACAATGGCATTTCCTGTGCTCCTGAAGTTCGTCCTCACACTGTTTGAGATCATCTTACACTTTTATGTCTTCTTTGCTGATTGGTAACTCGAAAGAGATAAGAAACTCAAGTAAGTCTTTCTTATATAGCGGAATAATCTTTGGCACTTCACAGATAGTTTTTATGTTTAAAAGATGAAGAATGTGCTCTTAAATGATATTTCATGCTTTAATCTGTTTGAGGAATCCCTATTGCTTGGGAATCACACATATGAGTTAGACTGGACATTGGCTGAGGAGCTCAAGGAGTGAGCTTAAATTTTGTATCAGATAGAAAGAAAGGTGAAACCTAGGGAGATCTTAAAGTATGAGCAGACATCAGAACCTGGGCATTTGAAATACCATGCACTGATCTGCTGTTTCTCTGAATTCTCCACAACAGATATTCACCTGATGATGAAATGAGGTTGAATTGTCCATACCTCTATGAGACCCAAACTGATATGTGCAGCTTTTCCACCCCTTAGGTGGTTGAGAGAAAGCCTTCACATGCTTTTTTTCGTCTTTTTTGCCACTGCATCATCAAGGACATCATGTTATGTAATAAAGAGGAGCTGAAGTCTTCTCAGCAAGATAATTGTCATTGATTTGTTGATGTTAACTTTTCTGTGGTTCCTACTCCACTCGCAATTTGAATACTTTGAATATGGGTACAGAAACTGGTGTAGTTACATATCCTTCATATGAAAATGAGAAGTATATCTGGGAGGCTCTTAGTATTGCAAGACTCTGGTCTGTTCAGAACTAATGATTCATACAAATTCTTAGGAAAACCTTTCATTGCTTTTATAATAATTATTTAAGGTATACCACATGATATTTTAACCAAGTGTGGTGGCACCTGCCTGCCATCCCACCTCTCTGGGAGGCTTAGGAAAGAGGATCTCAAGTTTGAGCCCAGCAAAGACAATTTAACAATTCACAAATAACCTGCTTCTAAATTTAAAAAAAAATTGAAAGGGTTTGTAGATATAGTTCAGGGTAGAGGCCCTGGGTTCAATACTCTGTACCACAAAAAAATATGGTCAATGACAAAGCAATGATCTGCGCGTATGTTTTGAAATGATTTCTATTGTTAAATAAACTAGCACAATCTTCACACCACATAGTTTTTTTCCTCATATATAATCAGCTGAGGTCAGCTCTTCTGGGAAATTTCCAGTGTGCAGCACCATATTTCTAGCTCAGTTCCCATGCTTACATCAGGTTTCTAGACATCTCCCTCTATAAGATTTGACCTTTGTGCCACTTCACATACATTGGAACGGCACAACTTTGGAAACCATCATTCTCCATCTCTATGTTTTCATTTATTTAGAGTCCACATATACATGAGGTCAAACACTATTTTTCAGTGTCTGCCATATTTTCTTTAGCAAAAGGTTTTCCAGTTTATTCCAAGCTGTCACCAGTGGCCACTTTCCATCTTTTTCATGATTGAATAATATTCCATGGTGTACATGTGAAACTATATTTATTTGTCCTTCTATGACAAATATTTATGTATTTTTATTTGTTTGTTTGTTTTTGTTTTTCTCTGGTACCGGGAACCGAACTCATGACTTTGCTCTTGCCAGGCAGGCGCTTTGCCACTGAGCTAAATCCCCAGCCCCTTTATGTACTTTTTATATGTTATATATTGTTCCCAATGCTACACTTGATATAAGAATAATGATATCTACAGTAGGTGCCAACTTAATTTCTTTCAGTATAGCTACTAGAGTAATAGCTGAACAATATGATAGTTTTACTTTAAACTTTCTTTTGTAATTTTCACCCTGTTTTTCATGATGGTTGCACAAGCTCACATGTTCCCTAAATAATACAGATATTTCTTTTTGTTTACAGACTTCACAAGACTTGTCCCAGCCTGATTTCTGAAAATACATAGACTACATCTTAAAATTAGCGAGCCCATGGCTTCTTGTAGTTTTAATTTTCACTTTACTATTGAGTAGCTCTTTTGAAACCCTTTTAATTCTCCTTGTCTATAGTACTAACCTGTTACAAAACTTTCATTCTAGTCTTTTGATATTTTTAGTAAATGTTTTTATTCTCTCATTTGTGTGTGATATATCTATGTAAGTTTTTCAAAAAGGCTCTATCAGATATATTTCCACAAAATAACCTCAGAAAAAATGTATTCCATTTTTCTGGAGCATACCCTTTGTTATGAATAGGTTAGTAGAATGATGAAATTTTACTTGATTATTAGGATTTATTGCATGAGCCTTAGCTTTGTCATCCAAAAAGTCAGTGAAGAAGCCAACAACAAGACAACCTCTCACATTGTTTACTTCTGGGATTGTTATGTTTTCAAGTGTTATGCTTAGGTACTATGTTTAGATTGGTTTAGGTTGTTAGTCTATTTGTGTTCAATTTTCAAACTAGAATAATTAAGGTCGGATTTTTAAAAAGCATGCAGGATATATTCATGTGAATAAAGAATTTCTTCACATGGGCCAATCAGTCAGGGAGATAAACCACATCAGCCAAATGAGACATAAAACTGACACATGCTCACCTCAATATTTGGAGGAAAAGCCTTTGAAAAGATTCTGTATGCTTTCATAATAAGTACTAAAAACAAATTAGACACAGAGGAATATTTTGCAAGCCTCATAGAAGATGTGTAAAAAATTTAAAAGTCCAGCTAACATCTTTGTCAGTGGGACAAATGACCGCTTATCCATAATGATCTGATGGAAAGCCAACCCCATTCCCACTATTCATATTAACCAAAATCAGATGTACTAGGGGGTGCAATCAGAGACAAAGGAAAGAAAATTTTAGAAGCCTCTGAACTAGAAAGGAAGCAGGAGTACTGACCCTATTTGCCCATCTCGTTAACCTATGTGGGAAATCCCCCCAAAATCTATAAAATACTTTCAAACTAATAGATTAATTTGATAACATTCCAGGACAGAAAATTAATCACTGATCATATTGCTGCATTTCAGTAATGACCTATGTGCAAAGGAAATCAAGAAAAAAAACCCTTTATTATAGCACCAAATGAATAACTGAGATAAGAAAATATTTTAAGCCATGAGGTAAAAGCACTTTATATCAAAAACTAAAACACCACTGAAAAATTATGCAAGATATAAAAAATAGAACAGCATGTCATATGCACTTTAAATTATTAATAGTAAAATTTCTCTACTTCTCATTCTGATTCACAGATAAAAATTATCTTCCATCAAAGTTTCAATGGCCCATTCTAAAGAAAGAATAAATATTTCTAAAATTGCTATGAAATCACTACACACTCCAAATAGTTAAAGCAATACACAATCGAGCCTACAGGTGGCACATTTGTAATTTCAAATATATTACAGCGTGGTATTAAACACAATAGCACGGAACGTCCACAAAGTTCAGACAGACATATGCACCAATGAGACAGAATGAGGAGCCCAGCAATAAAGCATACTATATTCAGTCATTAATATACAAAAACTTCATTTTTAGGGATAAGGAAAGTTCAACTGAAAAAGATTTTAAACATGTGCTCTTAATATCTGTCCTTGCGGTATGTGGAGTTCTCTCAGTTTTCACTGTATGATCATCAGCGGTGGTTTGTATTGTCAGAATCCCATGGGAATGACCCAACAAGGACAATGTAGCAGTTGATGTTTTTTTAATAAGAAAATGC
>NW_004955511.1:4698126-4741637 GCF_000276665.1 Chinchilla lanigera | reverse complement strand
TTGATGTTTTTTTAATAAGAAAATGCACCTCCTCAGTTGCACCGTCATGGGAGCTGAGCTGAACCTCAGATAGCTTCAGCAGCCTGGGTGACTGCATCCTCACCTCTTCCCCGTGGCATGGGAACCAGGCTGCACCCCGAACAGTTTGGAGAGCTTTGGTGACCACAACCCACCCCTCCTGGAAACCTGTCTAAACTCTGGACAGCTTCAGGAAGCTAGGTGATCACACCCGCAACATCAGAGAATGTAGGCTCAATCCCAGACAGCTTTGAGAACTCCATATGGCAGCCAAGCTGAGGCCCGGACAACTTCAGAAGCCTTGGTGTCCATGCACAGATTCCTCTCCCACTGCTATGGGTGCCAACTGAACCCACTGCTATGGGTGCCAACTGAACCCTTTGATTGCTTTGGCAATCACAACCTGCCCTTACAAACCATTATGAGAGCCACACTGAGCCCCAGGAAGCATGAGGTTCTTGCCCTGTCACTCCCACACCATCCTGGGAGGGAGGCTGGACTCCAAGGAACCTCCAGATCCTTGAAAATGACAAACAGAAAGAACAAAATGCTATCTCAGACCTCCACCCCACCAAGAATGAGAAGAAACATTCACACAGAAGAGCTTGGAAGTCACACACCTGGAATTTCTGAAATGATAGCAACTGAAGTAAAGAAACAGCTCCATCAGGCCATAGAAGACATCAGATCAGAAAGAATCTCTGAAGTAAAAAAAGAAATGACAGTAATGAAAGAATAGCTTAGCACATCTGAAGAAGACATAGAAAAGAAAATAGAGGAGCATAGAAAATTAATGGAAACCTTGAATGAACAATACAGGAATGAACTAGAATGCATGAAACAAAGTCAAACAGATATTCAGGAAATTAAACTTCCTTCAAAAGCTGGTGAAGCCTCTGGAATGAAGCTGAAGATAGACTTTCAGACCTTGAAGACAGCATTGCCACAGATGACTGTGAAAAGAAGAATCTCTTAAAAATAACAAGAAACAAAGAAATAACAATTCAACAGCTGGAAGACGAAGCAGAGAAAAACAATGTCACATTAATCAGTATCAATGAAACAACCCGAGTCAACACAAATGACATAAAAAGACTATTTGTAGAAGTAATAGCAGAATATATCCCAAGCATGGAAAAAGAATTGGACATCCAGTAAGTGAGGCATACAGAACTCTAATGAGCCATAACCAAAACAAATCTACACTCAGACTTATAGTGATCAAAATCCCAGAAATTCAGCAAAGGAAACGAGTATTAAAAGCTGTTAAAAAAAAGAAACAAATCACCTATAAAGGTAAGTCCATTAGAATCACAGCAAATTTCTCAACACAAACCATCAAGTCAAGAACAACTTGGAGTGAAATGTTTCATGCCTTGAAAGAAAGCAACTTCCAACCCAGATTGATGGACCCTGCAAAACTATCCTTCAAAAATAATGGAGAAATGAGATACTTCCAAGATAAAGAACAACTGATGAAATTCATGAGTGAATATTAAAAGATATTCTAGAAAGAGATACAAATGACCACAGCTTCAAGAAAAACAGCAGAAAAGAACTACCAAGCAATGCAAGGAATTAAACATAGGAAAAAGGGGGGAATCAATAGCAGGAAAATAACATGACAAACATAAACCAATACACATCCTTTATAACCATCAATGTAAATTGTCTCAGTTCACCAATCAAAAGAAGCAGACTGGCAGAGTGGATCAAGAAACAAAATCCACCTGCATACATACATCATATTTAACTCAAAAGGAAATTCATAGAATGAAAATCAAAGGATAACAAACAATACTCTATGTGACAGGAACCCAGAAAAAAGCAGGGGCAGCTACTCTGTCTGCAGACAATGTGAACTTCAAACCAAGAATGATCAAAAGAGATAAAGAAGGTCACTATATTCTTGTTAGGGGAAAACTGCAAGAGGAAGAGACAATAATCATAAACATCTATGCACCAAATACAGGAGAACCTAACTATATAAGACTAATTTAAACAGACATGAAAAATCAAGTAAGCAGTAACACATTCATGACAGGAGACTTTAATACCCCATTGTCAAAAACAGATAGATCAAATAGACAAAAAAATCAGCAAAGAAATATTAGAACTTAACCAAACTTGTGAACAAATAGACTTAATAGAGCTTTACAGAGTGTTGCACCCAACAACATCAGAATGCACATTCTTTTCAACTGCTCATAGGATGTTCTCTAAAATAGACCATATACTACCACATAGAACATGCCTAGGTAAATTATCCTGTGCATACTATCAGAGCATAGCATAATGTAATTGGAAATTAATGACAAAAGAAACCACAAAAAATCCATAAACACATGGAAATTAAATAATGCCCTCCTGAACAACCAATGGGTCACAGATAAAATTAAACAGTACTGAATTAAATTAAATGAACAGTATTAAATTTCAATTTCATTGAAATTACAGTTCAATGAAAATGCAAATAAAGCTTACAGGAACCTCTGAGAAACAGTGAAACCAGTCCTCACAGGGAAATATACAGTGGTTAATTCTCACATGAGAAAAACGGAATGAGTAAAAGAAACTAGTTTTATGCTGCAACTCAAGCTTCTAGAAAAAGAAGAACAAGTCAAGCCCAGAGACCAAAGAAGACAGGAAATTATAAAGCTCAGAAGAGAAATTAACAAAATGGAGATATGTCAGTGTAAAGAAAGAAGAGAAACTCTATAGTAATTATAATACATGCAAAGTACCAATGGGCAATATGCAAAGTTCTCTCCTATTAAATCTACACAAAAACTAAGAAGATATTGAAACTTCCACAACTTGGTAAAGGACGATTATTTCCCTTGATAGATTTAAAATAGAATGAGGATAGAACAGATCACTCCTCATTGGTAAAGGTGGAGGCATAAACTACGAGTAAGAAGAGTATCACCTTCCCCTTTGACAAGCTATTTATAAAATTATCATGACTCAAAGAATGCGGACTAAAAGCTTGAACTTCTCAATTTTACCTTGGTGACCAGAGTAAGTATATGGAAAGGCTATGTATGGAAAGGACCATATCTTTCTGCTTTTTTCCAAATTAAAGTTTAATTTAAAACTAGGTATAAATCTCATTAGTTTTCTTTTGATTTTATAGGATATTATTCAGAGATACGGCCAAATAGCAACTAACATTTATGCTTGGCATTTCCTATATGGTATTCAGAAATATTGGGCACCATTTTCCTATATAGTTATATTTTAAGTAGTAGAAATAAGCCAAATAAAGAGCGTTGAAGTCAATAATTATGAAGAAGAAATTGTACAAAGTAAAATAAAATAAGGAACAGTGCAGACACCCTTCCTATCAATAAGAATAATTCAATTCATCCGCCCTACTTGAAGATTTTCTATGAACTACAGAAGCTTGCAGTAATGTGAAAATAAGTTATTAAACATAAAGCAAGCACTTTGTTAGTGGTGATGTGGGGGACTATGAAAAGGGAAATTATAATGTTTTCTTTACAGAGAGGGTTGGGTAAGGTTTGGCACTGAAAACCCTGGCTGTGTGTGCAGTACAGATAAGGCAACATTTCTATCAATATCATGTACCTTTGCCCATCACAGAAATCCATCCGCAAGAAATGCCAGTCAGGATGGCGACATTTTAGGTAACACATTTTTAACTCCTCATGGAGTAGAAGATTCTTTGTAGTAAAGTCAAACTGAAGTACAAAACCCAATTCCCACACTGTGTAGCAGAGTGGATAGTAGCTGGATAAGTAGCAGGGCCTATGCTGTTTGTGGAAATTCCCTGAGAAAGCTTCTGAAAGAGATGGTAACACAGTACAGACGCTTCCTCAAGGACTAAGTGAAGTTTTGTGTAGAAGGGCGCATCGCTCCTGTTTTTATACCCATAGTTCTTCCTTAGACTGTAAGAGGGAATGACCCTCCATGCCAAAGCCTCAGGCTCAGGCAAAACTTTCAGAGTACATTTCCAGTGGTCCCAAGTTCCAGCTACCAAGTTCCCTTGGTGCTGCTGTATCCAAATATTTTAACGCATGCTTACTTTGTATATTTTTCTCACAATGTAGGAATTTCAGTGAAAAAAAGTTAGTGACCATGGTCTGAATTATAATTTCCCCATTTTTGTGGTTTCACTTCTTTCCTCAGCACATGTTTGTAGTACATAAAGTCTGCATCCCTTGTGAGGAGCAGTGAGATGTACATAACCCATCCTCATTCTTTTTATCCCCTTCTCCTTTCCATCTCTTGTTCCCTTGCCCCTCTGAACAGGACCTAGCTCCCTACTTCCTATTATCTATCTTTTTGCTCTAACTTATACTTTGGATTTCTCCTATAAGAGAAAACATAGGATATTGAAGCTGTGTGTCTTACTTATTTTAAATAACATTACTGTCTCCAGGTGCATCCTTTTACCTACAAATGACTCAAATTTATCAATTTTTATGGCAAGGTAGTACTCCATTGTATATAAATCCCACATTTTTATCCATTAATTTTAATGGACATTTAGGCTGCTCCAAAGATTTAAATATTTTCAACTGTGTTGCTATGAATTCTAATACAATTTTGAAAGCAGAAATCCATGAAACATTATTTTGATATATGTACTTTTATTTGTATAAAGAATGAACCACAGTTCAGCAAGGAGTGATATTTGTGCTTTGAATGTGAAATAATGAGTAACTAGGGATAGAAGACATAGTCAACTGTGTGTGTTGTTCCCTGTGCTGATGAGTCATAACTATTAAAGGAAGGAAACTGTAGCAACACTCATTTCAAGGTAATAACCATGTTATGATAAGATGCATAACAGAAAAGCTCATTTTTAAAGACAGTTTAACATTTGTGTGCTTTGGGAAGGAAAACAGCAGATGTGGGGGCTGGTCTAGGGAACTGCTGTAGCAAATTTATGAAGTCAGAATATCAAGGGAAAATTCAGCACAAAGAAATAGCCTGAGTTAATGACAAATGCTTCTATTCTTTTGGATCCACATGTAATTAAAAATCTAAATATGAGCTCATATGTTCATGGCTTTTTTTTCTGAACTTAACAATAAAAAATGTCATTTTGCCCCCTTAATATCCCTATGATTGAAAGGCATTAGTTTCTCTAAAAGAAGCACCTAATGTTTGACACTTCATATAGTGTGAAAATATTCATATTTCTAATTCTGTGTCAATATGCTATCCTACTAAATTAGATTATATCAATTGAGAATTGTTACAATGTATTAAAAAAACAATGTGAAAGTATGGGGCACAATACCTAGATTGTCTTAGTATTCTATCATTGCTAGGACAAAACAGAAAACACCCGAAGTTAAAAAGAAAATGTTAAAACGAAGTTAACTGAAGTTAAAAAGAATGTCTTCCCATGTAAAACCTCCCAAGCCTGGTCTTGACCGGCAGCATTTCTATCAGCACTCTGGAATGCTGAGCTCTGGCAGAATCTCTCATCTTGTACAGCCTCAGTTGTTTCAGCTCTATTTCTCCAGCCCCATCTCCAAACCTCTCCTAACTCTTCCCATAAGCCAGCTCCAAAGGCTCCTGAGTCACGTGATCAGCTACAGTCACAGGAACAATCCCAATTGTCAGGTACCAATTAAAGTTGTACTTACTTTTCTCATTGCTAAGACCACCTGATGCCCAAAGCTCAGAGAGAGAAGATTTGTTTGGTTCACAGTTTGGAGTGGTTTCAGTGCATACTCAGCTGTCTCCAAGGCAGGGTTATGTGGCAGAAAAGCACTGCAGAGGAAAAACAGCTCAAGACAGGAGGAAAGTAACAAGTCAAGCAAGGGGAACCTTAAAAGCATCTTTCAGCCCCTCTTATATTGTAACCAGGCTACGAGCATTGGGGGGGGGTGTCAAACCAACCAGTGGACTGACTTAGTAATCACACACCATTAATCCCAGCATCACACACTCTAGATTCAGCCATCTCTGAAAAAGCCTGACCTAGGACCACATGAGGCATTACGAAGATATCTAATCACAACCATAACAATACTATACTCAGACAAAGTTTTGTCCTTAAATGCATCTTTTATCAGTGGCCATTTGTTCTCCAGCACTTTCCCATGACAGTATTCCATGCAGACCAGATGGGAACTTCGTATATTCTCTGAACATAGGAACTGACCTGACAACTTTCTCCTTTTCATGGAATAGCTTATCATCTTTGGATGTCTCTCCAACACAGAGAAGTCAGCTAAGCCCTTGGTGAGTTTGGGAACCACCAGCCACAGACTAAGGGATAAAAATGAAACACGGTAGTCTTCAGGTCAAAAGCTAATCATGAATAGCTATCTGTTATTGACAACCATTGAGTTCCAAAACTTTTCTGATTTCCAAAATGAACAAGAAAAATTGTAAATTGTGTTACTCCTCAGCATTTGCCAATGAACAAAGACACATCTACACAAACTATTTCACCCATTGTTTTACCTATTGTATAATGTACCTCTAAGTTTGGGGGGAAAGACATCAAGATAAAGATGTTTATTAAGTTGAATCTAAGTGTAATTTCATTCGTTAGCGAAACATGTCTTGTACCAGACATTATGCTTGATTCCAGGATTCCAAGTGAATGAGACGCATTCTTTGGCTTCAAGAAATGTGTACTCTAACAGGAGAAGTGAAGGCAGCAGTAAAATTAAATTCATCTTATTTAGGACATTAATTTCTGTTTGAGCACAGAATAAAGTACACCTTCTGCTTAAGAATGTGGGAGATAAACGAGAGAAAGAGAGACAGAGACAAAGAGAGACACAAACACAGACAGAGACAGAGACAGAGAGAGACAGAGAGAGTCCTTCCCTGGTGGACCCCACCTCATACTGCCAATCACATGAGTCCACTTCCTGTCACCAGGGAGAATGTCACCTACATGCTAAGTAGCAGTCTCCGTCTCCTGTATCCCCACTCCAGCCTCAGTCCTCACTCAAGGAATCAACTTTTCGAAATCTGTTGTGGAAAAGAGTTGACATCACCACCAACTCTACAGTGACTAATGGGCATACGGGAATAGAATGAACCACTGACCACCAACAAGCAACACAGTTAGAGGAAATGGGAAAAGGAATCACAGGAGACATAAATTGTCCAAAGGAGCTCACATGGTTAGGGGAAAAAGAGTTAGAAAATGTGAATGGTTTCATAAGGAAATGAATACCAATAGCGTTTGAAACCTTCCTAGTCAGTGTATCTCAGGCTCCACTTGCTTTATTTGTGATTAATTTCATGATTTAATGAAAATGGGCCTTAGATATAGCACTGTGGCAGAGTGCCTGCCTGGCACAGGCAAGGTTCTGATTTTGATTCCTGGTACCAGAAGGAAAAAAAAGATTTAAAGAAAATAATAGCGATTTATAAATGCATTCATAATAGGTAGAGTAAAGCACACTCCCTACTTATTCCATGGCCTGAGTGTCCGGCTGTCACAGGCAGATGGATGTGGAGGAAGAAATGACGATTCGGAGAAACTTTCTGCGCTCACCGCGGCTGTGCGGGAGGAGCAGTGGGCGGGGTCTCTTCCTCCTGCTGTCAGTCATCACCTGAGGAGGGACAAACAGGCCACTTAGGATCTGGCTTCTGCCTTCTTGTAGCCAAGGAGACCCTTCCATCCTGCCAGCACCTGCCAAGTGTCCGTGGCTCCAGGAAGGTCTGTCCGTCTCCCTCAGAGAGCGGCAAAGCAGGGCGTTAACTTCTCTGCCTCCCAGGATTCCCCTGTCCTTTAATCCATCCTGATAAGTTCTAAGGATCCACCTCACATGTATAGAGGGTTTATTTAGGCAGTTTATTGTGGTCCCTCAGGTGGCAGGGGATGGAGCTCCGCCTGCTGACCAGAAACCGCAAAGTTCACTTTCCCTTTTGCTAAGTAGTCTTGCACAATATGAATTTTAACTGATCTGTGCCTTTTCTGGGGGGTGCAGTTTGCAATGCCCTACTCACCCAGTTTACTCAATCCAGAGATTATTTAACATCAGGAAGTGATCCCAAAGTTCGTGCCCTTATAAACACGATTAGTTTTGACTCCAGATCTAACAGTTGGCTTCTGTTGACTTCCCCTGAAACATCTCTTAAATTCATGAGAAAGGTCTTGGCAATATTTTTGTTAAAGGTGTTTCTCTGTTTTCAATACGATGTCTGCAATTTCATCCCCATCTCAAATGCTCTTACAATGACAGTTGGGGTTCCTATTGTGTTTCCCCACAGTACCCCATAAAATGTGTTTAAATCTACAGTTTCTCACAGGAGTAGGACATAATATAGCAACAGCATTAGGGCTAAGACAGGCCTCCTCCCTGCCTCCTATGATGGGTCCTGAGAAACTGGGCCTGAGTTCCAGTGGCCCTGGCTTCCACTTTGTGATAGAACTACAGTAGAATTCCTCATGTTGAGTCAGGTAGGGCCTCTGCTGATCTCTTGTGTGGGCAGATTTCTTGCTACATAATCACTCACCACAGTTGGTCATTCTGTGGATCTCACTGAGACCACATGCAAATCACAGACCAAATTGTAATTGATGCATAATGCTTGTGAGTTGGCACAAACCACTAAGTAACTTCACCCATGCTTAACCAGAGGGTAATAGGATTGATCAGGGTGCTCCTGCCTTGAAGAATGATCAGCACCATAGAGGAAGGACAGCAAACACCTTGTGACAATTTTAAGTCTGCTGGAATTAACCTAAAGACAAAGCACATCAATAAAAGAAACAATAGTTAAGCATTTTGCGGTCAAACCATCCTTACGTCTGATTTCTGATAATTGGCAGAATTTCTTTGAAATTCTTCTGTGTTGTTGCTGTGGTCCTTAGCTTATTCCTTTATATTGTTGAATGGTATTTCATTGCATAAGTTTTCCTTGCAATGGGCTATAATAGAATTGTGAGTGGAGCCACAGTAATTACAAGATTATAAATATGCACATTTTCATGTATATATGCTGTATCTTTACATTTCTTGAACAAATACATCAAATAAGATATCATTATATGAATGTACACTTAACTCTGTAATAAATTTTCTAATTGTCCTTCAACAATTTTAATTTTTTAATATTTTCCTGATAAAAGGCCTATGACAAATTTTCTAATGTTAAATGATATGTGATTATATTGAATAACTCTAATCAGAAGCGCTGGGTCTTCAACTTTTTCAATACATCTTCCTAGTTTATGCAGAATATCTCTAAACCATTCACATCTGTACTCATGAGGAAGTGTGGGCTATGAATTGTCACCTTCATACAACCTCACCCACCCTCACCTGGATCTGTCACAAGCAATCATAGACAAAGTGGCATCAAGCAATGTAAGCAATGAGGTTGTGCATTTTGGAGTCCTGTACCTTATGATCCCATGCTAGTCTCCCTGGGGTAAGACCAAGATGCCCACAAGACAGCCTCCTGTCTGGACCCTCCAAGGAGGAGGAAGCCATTCCTGGGCCCCCGTGCTGTGGGTGATGAATGCTCATGTCTTTCTTGTGTGTCATAGCTGTGAAAGTGTCTCCACCTTAAAGGGATCATTTTGCTTAAGGTGGGACAACAGAATGATGGAAAATGAAACATATATTAGGCTATGATTGACATGGCTGGGTGCTTATTTTCAGGAGACACATAAGCTAGAACAGCAGTCACACAGTGTGAGAGAAAGCAGGCCAAAGTGGGCTAGTGTAATGAGTGCTAATCAAGGCGCATTCCTTTACTCCTGTGAAATACTTGGTGAGACCTGGGCAAGAGTTGAATAACCCAACCCAAGAGATACATCATTTCTATTTTTGGGGTTGGGAGACCTGAGAATCACAGTCTGTGGCCTTGTTCATTAATAATTTAGAGAATGTAATAGTCAGGAATCAAAAAATCAAAAAATAAAAAGCAATTTGTTTGTCTTGGTAGCATTCCTGGTATAGAAACCCAGGGACAATCTGATATGTATCATCGCAAGCTTACATGTACTATGATGGGTAAAAAATAGGATGCTAACAGAAAACTGATAGGAAATGTTGACCCTCCAGCTTCTGTTGAAACACCAGCTCATCACAGATGTGCTCATGAGACGCTGTGGAGGGTCTAGGTTACTACTTGGTAAGTAAGTGACCACCTGTGAAGAAATCAGGACAGCAGATTCTTAATGTCAAAGGACTAGGAAGCAAAATGGCAGCCAGGTAGTGAGAAAAAGGAAGAACTTGTTCGAGTTGGGAAGAGGAGCAAGGAGGGGAGGCGAAAGAGAAAGAAAGAACAAAAAGGGACTTGAGGAAAAAATGGAAGCAGAGCTTTTGTAAATGCAGGGGAGAAGGGTTAAAGGAAGGGGAATGCAATGGGGGTAAGAGTCTCTACTCAATGAGGAAAAGCTTGGAATTAAAAGAGATCATCATGAACAATGAGGAGCTGTCTTCTACTCACCTAAGTTCCCTTGGCCTCAGCAAGCACTCAGCAGCATGGGGCCTTATTCTGCTGGAGTAGCTTGTGCTTTGATTCCTGAGGGGTCTGGGCCATTTGTCACCCTTCTTAAATTGCAGTGTTGTAGTTTCCTGTTGCCCTTCATAGTCAGACTTAGTGATACCAGGAGACACACTGGGGAACCTGCTCCACTCCACATGTACTCGTCCTCACCCCCACTCTGGAGTAGTGGTCCAATTTCCCCTTAGTTGTCTGGAACAATCACCCCACCACTAATGTATCTCCTTTTTTGCCTGGTGACTTGGAGGCATAGGAAGCCCAAAATGGCCAGAAAAATGTCTTAGTTTCCATTCAAAGGGTCATTGTTGTACTTTCTGGTATAAGGTTGCTTTCCTCCTCTGGAACTATCATGGCCAGCAGAGTTTAGCATCTTGGGAATGGGATACAAAATGTTGCTAGAGGACTCCCAAGGCCAATAGGTGTGGCTCTATTCCCATTTCCCTGCTTTGTCCCTGACCATGTGGATCAGGGCTGTGGAAGGAAAAGCACCCTACACTGGACCCTCAGAGCACATGCAGACTTCTGGATAACCCTCCCCCGGCCTGCAAGGTCCGGCCCCTAACTGACACTTAATGTAAATTCTGAAGGACACTGCACTGCCTGTCAATGCAGCTGCTCTGGATGGTGGAAAACATGGTAAGACCAGTGAATCCCATGAGTGTGAGACCATTGCCACACTCCTTTGGCTGTGAAGTACATTGCTGGGGGCTGTTTCTAGCTGCCCCCCAAGCCTCACTGCTCAGAGGTGGGGCTTTTGAAAGGCCACTGGATTATGGAGGTTTACAGTGGATTTGCTGTTAGGAGGCAGGGCCTGGATGAAAGCCGTGTGTCCCTGGGAGTGTGACCCGGAAGGATTTCTTTGTTCCCAGCTCCTTTGTGGACACTGCATCCAGGTCACCAAGCCTGAGCAGCTCCCTTCTGTCTCACCCTCTGCCATGTCTCCCTGCCTTGGAGCCAACTGACTATGGACTCAGATGTGAACCAAAATAAATCTCTCCTCCCTGACGGTGCAGTGTGCATTATTTTCCCCAGCAAGGAAGGCAGTGACTAAGACACTATCACTTGGTCAGAAACAATGCTGTGTGGAGCTTCATGATGGGGGCTGAAGGCGTTCTGTGTATCACTAGATGACAGTTTGGGCAGAAGAGCAGGCTGGGGCCTGGTGTATGGATGGTTCTGCACATCATGTGGACAACACCAGAAAGAGGACAGATGCAGTGATGCAGCCCCTTTCAGGGACAGCCCTGAGGGCAGGAGTGAAGGAAAATCCTCACAGATGGCAGAGCTTTAGCTGTGCACCTGGTCATACATTCTGCTTGGAAGAAAAAAATGACAAACTGTGACTATTATTTTGTGGTGTTGAAATGCTAAAAATGAGCAAGAGAACATAGAAGGCATTGAAGGTTGACTGTCCTTGTGAGGAAAATAGAGAAATCAGAACAAAGGGGAAAGAGTGTAGATATCTTTACTTTTTATAGATAAGAATAATCAAATTTGTTCTCCCTGATGAACACATCTATGATGTGATGAATTTTCCCTTATAAGTCACAATAATTCTATAAATGAAAAGCGTGTACTTTAGTAGTAAGGTCAACAGTAATATGAAAAAGGAAATCAGTATTTTTTCCTTAAAATGAGAAAGGGGTGTGTAAGGCTTGGGCACTCACAACTGTGACCATTAGAGCTGAGTGCATAAAGTGACATATCTGTCAGCATCTTCAATGTAAGCCAGTCACAGAAACCCATCTCTAAGAAACCCAGTCCAGGGAGGTGTCATTAAAGTGATACATTCTTATCTGTGCATCCAAGAGGAGACTTTAATTCACACATTATAAATTATTCAACCTCTAAAACAGCACCGTTATTCGCTTCCACCCTCCTCTCCACTGTACATCTTCCAGCTGTTCCTTGAATCTGTTTTACTTTGACATTTGCATGTGCAGAAATTATTATTTTCAAAGAGACTCATCCTTTTCTATCATTTTCCAGGAGTAAGAACTGGAAAGGACATTTTCATTTTATCATGCCATTATATTCTCCTAAAAGTGCTGTGTGTCAGAGGTATCATGTAACAGTATGGCACAGCCATATAAATATCCCCCAAAGGGACACTATGGGTTTTTAAATTAAAAGACTACATATATCATTTATAAAAATTAGTAAAGTATTGTGAACATAGCAATACTAATGCATAGCAGTAAACTTAGGTGTTAATCTTAACAAAATTCTCCTTCAGGGGCCTCCTCCTAACACAAGGTACAATCTACTACAATCACAATTTACTTCAGCTGGAGAAAGAGAGTGTGCCTCTGAGGCAGGGATAGTAAAACTTCCTCCCTGCAAAAGATGCTGGACTTGACACTGATTTTCCTGTATGTCAAATCTTAGGCTCAGATTAAAATCAGAATACTAAACAAGAGAGACTATGTCAAAGGAAGTAGCTGCTATGTAGGAAAGGTGATGATCATCTTGATGTATCTTTATAAAGTATTCCACAGTGCTCAATAGCATTGCATCTTGAGAACTCGTAACAGAAGAATATTTCCTCAACTTAATACATGTCATTTATATAATATTCTCATGTAACACTATAATCCATGGAAAATGTGTATTCTTCACATCTGAGAGAGACAGAGAGAGACAGACAGAAGGAAGATCTGTGAGACATTAGGTGGCCTGTGGCCTTGGCGCATGCATGGCATGTGTTGATCTGCTGTGTGTCTACTTTCTCCTCAGGAGGAAGCTGACCAATTGACAGATGAACTCTTCATGCCTTTACCAATCACTATGATAACAAGGAGGCAGTCTCACCCACTGAAGGGACTTGATGGAACAGTGTGTAGGTACTTCTGCTTTTTAGTTGCATCCTCCAGTATATCCTTGTCTACATAATAGAAAGGGGCTGAAGTGTTTTTGAGGAAATAAATGTTCTGGATGTGTCAGTGTTCACTTTCCTGTGGTTTCTTACTCTAACCTAATGTGATTGCTGTAATTTTCCTAGATAAAATTTGTAACATCACATATCCTATTTTTCTTTAAAAAAAGGAAAACCATCAGGAAGTTTATAGGACTTTGGTCTCCCACTAGAAGACACATCTTCAGATTTGTGATTTATGCAGTTTCTTGAGAAAAAGTGAATCTTTTTAATATAATCACTGGAGAGGGACCCTATGAGGTTTCGATGCATACAATAGTGAAATGACTAAAATCAAGAAATTTTGATATCTGTCATCCCACATTCTTGACTTTTTTTCATATAAAACCACTCAAATCAACTTTTCTACCAAATTTCCAGTATTTAACACAACATTCCTACCCATAGTTCCATGGTATATAAACAAGTTAAATCATTATGCAATATATGTATATATCAAAACATCACTTTACCATGTTAATATGTGCAATCATCATTTTTAAGAGTAAGTGTAATTAAATAAAAAATTGAGTATCTTTTCTTAGAGATGGCATAGTGACGTTTATTTATCATTTCCTTTCATTTCTGGGTATGGGATACAGGCCTTGATACTGAGCCACATCCTCTCCCTATGCATACTTTTAATTTTGAGGCACAGTGTAATCAAGTAGCTAAATTGTCAGGCCTGGGCAGGAAATCCTTCTCCTGCCTCTCAAAGTCCTTGGACTAGTGGGTTGGACTATCATGTCCAGTTAATCATTACCTTTTAATATCCAAATTTTATGGAAATGACCCAAGGAGTAAAGCTTAACAGTTGTTTCCACAGCAGACAATAATTTTCCTGCACCCAGTTCTCCTTTTGCACTGATTTCTCCTTGAGCTGCTTCTTGTCCTATCTTCCCTCATGGACTCTGACACAGGCTTAATTAGAAGAGAGTAGGACACATGTTCATAGTTACCTTGATGTTTTAACTTCTTCAAAACACTGTCACCTTACCATCACTTGTCAAAGCATGTATTCATCCCTCTTAGTGAATGTCATTCTAAAATTTCATGAGGCTTTAAAAAGGTAGATCAATTTAACCCTGCCTGGCACCTTTTGCAGTAGCATAGGGTGTGAGCCTGCATTAACTATTGCCACGATATTGTACCAATTAAATTTGGTGCAAGCATATGCCTTAGATACAAGGTTATGATCTAGGAAAATGACAGCAACAAAAGAATAAAAAGAATTGCACAATAGCCTAAGAAACAAAAGTTTATATCTATGCTATTTTCCTAGGTGTGAAATCTACTGCTGCTACTCAGGAGATCCTAGGTCCAAGTGTAATATCACAAAGATTTATGAACAATTGCTCAGTTTCAGAAATAATTCTAAGTGCTAAAAGCACGAAGGTAAATAAAGCAGTAAAATTTGTGTAGGCACTGTAGGCTTTAAAGCTCAGAGTCAGCCTAGAATGTGATTGAGAGTCAAGGAGAACAAATATGCTGTTGATTTAGCCAGATAACAGTAAAATTTGACAAAAGAAAATTCTGTAGTGAAGTGATTTCCACATAACTGGATCCATATGATCATGGGTAAGAAAGAGCAGAGCCACATCTTTATTATATTAAAGCATTAAGGGCTTAGAGTTTGCTTACCATAACACTGATCAATATTTTGCTAATGTAGATAACTGTATTATTTAGCTGGAGTTACATGGTATTATCCTGGGAAAAGTGGTTGCATGGAATGTTAATAACTTTCTTAATTTAAGGAGGTAAAACACCCAGCAATACATATGTGTATTGTTATTGGGACCAATGTACATGGGCAGTACCATAATGAAGTTACCCCACATACGTTCAATTTTTATAGCCAATCCTTTACTGCAAAAAGAGTGGTGATCCTCTGCTGAAAACTTCCATGGAAATAGCACCTTCTGAGGAGAAAGAAATAAAAATAATTTCTAAACACAGGCAGGAATTTGGAGAAATGGAGGCCATTTAATATTTTTAAATGAGTAATACACAATTACAGAATTATAACATAACTGGATAAAATGTGTAATATTTTTAAAACCCAAAATATGGTTATAAATTACAACATATATGAATATGTGAAAAAGAAAAAAGTTTTTTAATATGTATAAAGTAGTAAAATATAATGTAGTGCAAGTAATTCCATATGTGTATTACAGCAAAATTATAATAGCCATCAAGTGAACCTCATAAACTTTTACTACTGATGTCTAATGGTTTTTTGAAAGGAACAGTTAATGCATAATTTTTTTTCTTAAGCAATTTTACATGCTTACATCTGGTAAACTGAACAACTAATTTGAAGACAACAATATGTAATATAACAATCATTGAATTCCTATCTTTTTGGGGGGGGGGTTTCCCCGTACCAGGAATCGAACTCATGACTTTGCGTTTGCCAGACAGGCGCTGTGCCGCTGAGCTAAATCCCCAGCCCCTCTATCATTTTGTTTAGCAAAGCTCTGTATTCTTTCTAATTTTTTATTACTTTTTATTCTCTTTAATTGTTTGATCAATCTTGCATTCTTACATCTAATAATCTGAGCAACTTTGTTGAAGATTACAATATGTAATATAACAACCATTGCTAATTCCTATCATTTTGTTTTGAAATCCTATGGTATTTTTATTAGTTTTGTGTTGTTTTGTTTTTGTCTTTGTTGTTTTTGTTTTGCTGGTTTTGTTATTTTCTTTAAAATAAAAAAATTTAAAATGAACACAAAAAATGTTTAACTTTTTTTGTGAACTAGACTCTGTTATGAAATTTGAGGATTCTTTCCCAATCTGATATTTACACAGGCAGATCTCTCTGTTAATTTACTGTTTTATTTATTGATGTCTTTATCTTCATCACCTTCTTTTTTAATTACACTTGCTCAATTTTTTATTTTCTCTAAATCCTTAAAATTGAAGGTCATTGATTTCAGTAATTTCTTCTTTTACAAGAAAGCACTGGTAAATATAAATTGATGGCCCATTCAAAAATCCTGTTTCCTTTTTTATTTTTTCAAGATATTTCTTAATTTCCATGTGAACATTTCTTTTTCCGTGCCTTTTCTTACAGAGTTTCTAACTAATGCCCAAATATTTCAAATATGTAAATTATTCCTTAGGAGCAGAAGGACATATACAATATGAATTTGTTCACTTTAATTTATAGAGAAATTCTTTGTGATAGATCAACCAATGGTGTACTTGGGGTTTAAAATCTCATAATTCATGATTCCTCACATTCCAGTATTTCACTCACTAATTGATGCATTTATGTTCGTATTGCATTGTTCATACAATATCTACCTTAAAATGCTATTCTGTGTGGAATGAATGCTGAGTTATGATATCAATAATGTGTCTTCAGTTAATAGGTCAACAGTAAAAGCTCTGTTAATGTGGAATATGTTTCAGAAAAGTAACACAAGATTATTTGTGAGACAAATATTTATGTTTTAGTTTCTATGAGCCTAAATGTTTATTGTGATTTGTGGATGAATTGTCTATGTGTTCTACTTTAAACTGATTTGAATTGAGTACAATTTTATTTCATGAAACAAATATTATACTCTTGTCAAATTGAATAAGATCATTCTACTCTTTGTAATCCTAAGTATGCATTGTGTACATACAACAAAGAGGAGAAATAACATGGTCATGGGAATGAATGTAGAGAAAAAATTGTAATATTGAAAATTTTTTCATAGTGTATCTATTAGCAAATTAAGAATATCCTGAAACGTCTACTGTTGCAGCAAAACTGAGTCTGGGAAAGGAATGACATCTAAAAGATAGAAGGCAGTGAACATGTGGTGGATTGAAAACTGGTGGTCCGGGCTGGGGATTTAGCTCAGTGGCAAAAAGCGCCTGCCTGGCAAGTGCAAGGTCATGAGTTTGGTTCCCGGTACCGGAGAAAAACCAAAAAAAAGAAAGAAAACTGGTGGTCAACTTATAACCCCCAGCTGAACTGAGTAAGCATGGTGCTGGGTGTGGGAGGACCACCTGGGAATTGGTGCCAGCAACATAAGAGGCAGAATGGGAGGAGAAAGGGCTAGGCTGTTGGGAGTGGAGAAAGACTGTTGGGAGCTGATAGGAGCTGTAAGGAGCTGTTGTTTTGGAGGAGCTCTTCATGCCGGCTTTCCTGATGAACTTGGCTGTTTTCATCCTCCGAGGAGCTCAGAACCTTGTTGGCACTGAGAATGGCTTTGACTCACTTTGGGGGAGCTCTGGTCCTCACCCTGATCATTGTTTCCTGGCTTTGGAGGGGAAGATGGTGCACTGCCAGTCTCCAGGAGAAGCTTGCTGCATTGGTTTCCCTGATGGGAACTTGGCCATCTTGATCATCAGAGAAGCTCGGCACCTCACTGTTGCTGAGGATGGCTGTGGGACCTTTCCGGGAAGCTCTGGTTCTTACTCTGCGTGTCACTTCCCAACTCCTATGCAGACCCCTCAGCCTGCTAGCACAGATCCTTCATCCTCTGGCACAGACTTCCTAGATTCCACCCCTTACCTTTGGGCCTTCCCAGCACAGATCCATGAAATAGGCCTGCACCCAATATTATTACGGGCTCTAGGCTTCCAGATGGACTTGTGGGAGGCAATGTTATGGGCTCTAGGTCTTCAGCTGGACTCATGCTGAACATTTCTGTGGGATCCAGGCCCTTGGCTAGATTCCTTGGTCTTAGTGTATGGACAGATTTTCTGTACTCTCTTGTATATCATTCCTTGGGTGACTATTATAAATAATCTTATACAATATGTGTCCTGTATTATATTGTTTCCTTTGCAAAATATCCCCGAAACCATAACAGAACAGCTTTATTTACAACAGTGGTCCTGGCTGGAATAACTCTCCAAAATGCCACGTGGTGATTACCTGTGAGCCAGCATTTCAGAAGAGGAATCAATAGGGGTTATAAAGGCAGGACAGGACAGTCTGGCAGTTCTGATTAGCCACCAGGCTGAGATCATCAGCTACAGGCCTCAATTAATCACCACAAATCTGAGTAAATCAGGCATCCTGGATGCTCAGTGACCCTCAGCATCAAGAAAGCAATTACACAGCCATGAAAAAGCTACAGAGGTAGGCAGTTTCAAAGAGAACAAGGTTTTAAAAAGAACAATTTTTCCTAGTAGTTTTTTCTTTCACTACATCATGCTCAAGAGCAGATGATCTGTTCTGATACATTTGAGGTAGACACGTTGTATGACCTGCTTTCCCAGTGCTGGGACAATGTGCTTGACAGCTGCAACTTCAGGCAGAAGTTCCTTCTGGCTCACAGTTCCTCCCCTTGGACGGTCTGCCAGCTCCACGGCAGAGTCAGCAGGGCGGAAAAGGCAGAGGGAGGAGCGCTGCTCAGCTCAGGGCAGCCGGAAGCAGAGACAGCAGGAGCCGGGAGCGAACGTGCACCTTGTCAGCTCACAGCCCAGCGACCACCCCAACCAGGCCACGCCCGCAACAGCGCAGTCAGCCACAAACCCTCAGCAGAGAAGTCCACTGAGGAGCCCCGCACCCCGGACCCAGCCTCCTTCCACACTCAGGAGACTTGGGGACTTTTAGATCTAAACTACAGCACAGGGCAGGAATAGAGCCTGTCTTATACACACGCCAAGAGAAGTTAGAGTTGTTTTCTCCCTATGATAAAGCTCTTCTTAAAATTATGATACCTTGCAAAAAAGAGGGAAAAAGGCATAAAAATCTCCCCATCACTTACAGTAGTAGCCCTGTGTAACTATGATGGAATAACTAAAATATTCATAGTGAAGAGGACCATGTATTTCTGCTTTCTCTCCAGGGGAGAGGATATAGTATTTGTAAGATACCCTTAAAGCTACAGGGAATATAATTTTAGAGATATGGCTAAGTAGCTAATCACTTCTGTATTGGGAATATCAAGAATTGGACCCAGAAACTGTGTACACTATTTTCATATGAGAATAGTGTGGAACCCTGTTATCAGCAAAAATAACAGAATAGAGGAAAAAGTATGGAAACTAATATTTATAAGAATTATCCAAGTTATTCTCCCTAAGTCATGGTTTACTTTAAATGAATGAAGCATTAATTTATTTTAAAACATTTCCATACATGAAATCTTAATTAGCAAGTTCTGTAGGCACAGAGGAAAAAAGGATTTAGATTTCTCCTGAGAATGACAGAGAAGTTCACAAGGATTTGGAAATTCAAAGCTGTGACTTTCTTGGTAGGATTATACCTTTCAGAAGCTGTGTACCTCATGAGCAAAATATACAAATTGGAAAGATAGACCTTCATGAAAGGGAGAACATTTACCTCAGCCAACCTGACCCAATAACTTTCCCTCAGGGTACACAGAGCAGTAAGACAAATCTATAAATCTTGCAAGTTGTAATGGAGCATTTTACCCTTTGAAAATTTACCCAGGCTTAGCATAGACACAAGAGAGAAGAAAAATACAACCTTCACGATGATATATACTAAGAACCAACAGACAAAATCCCAGATTCTTTCATAGAAAATCTGTAGACTAAAAATTGTGCAACTTGACAAGTGCAGATTATTCCCTTTGGTAGATTTGAAACAGGAAATGGATAGAAAATATTACTCCTTGTTGGTCTAGGTATAAAGAGAAACAATGAGTGAACAGTACTATATTTTATAATACTATAAAAGTGAAGATACTCCTTGTAAAGTTACTATGACTCATACAATGATAATTAAAAGGATTGACATTCCCATTTTTACAATCCCAATCCTGAATAAGTACTACAGAAAAATTCATAGTGGTGAGGAATATGGGTTTCTATTTCTCTCCAAGTTAGAGCATAGTTCAACAATAGAAGAGCCTATATTGTTCATGATTTTAGATGGTAGACTTTTAGACATTAGAGCAAATAACAGATCACTTCTATGCTTGGAATTTCCTGAACGACTTCAGAAATGCTATCCACTTTCTTATGTAAGTATTTTTCAGTGGTTGAAACTGGCAAGAAAAGGGAGAAAACTTTGAAGACCAATTATGATTGTGAGGAAAATATACAAATTAGAATGAAAGAAGAGAGAGAATGGACATCCCTTCTATTCATGGAAATAATACAATTCATTATCTCCAAATGAGGCTTTTCTATGAACTAAAGAAGCTTGGATCTGTCATTCAAAATAAGCCCACAAATGCAAGGTGTGTGCCTTTTAGACTGGTTCATGGCAGTATGAAAACAAGAAATAAAATTTTTCCTTGGAAAGACTAATGTGCATGTAAATGTTTGACAATTTCAAATATTATGGCTGTCTGAGAACTAGAGATTAAAAAAAGTACTTCTGCCAGTGGGGTGGATCTTTCCCCATCATAGAAACCCATGTGCAAGAAACCTGGGCCAAAAAGTTATCATTTTAGATAAAGCATCTTTATCTTCTTAAACAGCTGGAGACTCCTTCTTACAAAGTAAAATTAACTTGCACTGAAGATCCACTTCCCATAATTGATGTGGGGTCTGGATGAGCACCAGGGGAGACGCTATGTTTTGGTGACTCCTTCAGACAGGGTCTTAAGTGGACTGCAGTGTGATGAAGCTCCCTGGTCCTGGACAGATGCTTAGTTCAGACTGAGTGATGTTTGGTGACAGAGGTATGTGTCTCTCCTGTTGTTTATATTCATGGCATTGGTTACACTACAGGAGTCCAAGGTCGTCCAGGCCAAACCTTTAGGCTTCTACAGAATTTTCTGGAGTTGATCATGGGTAGGAAATCTTGTGATTATATTAGTGTCATAACAAAGTCTAGGAATTGTTATTTGAGAAGGTCATCACTGTCTCTGCTTCTTGCTTTATTTTTAATTTAGGTGACTTTCTAGTTTCAGACTCAATTTTACAATGATAACGTGATTAAGTGTATAAGTGGATTGTACAAAATAGAGATGATAGAAAACCAGGAGGTAAACTTTGTAGAGATGGAAAGTGGATCTGGAGACTGGGAGAGAATGAAGGGCAAGGAGAGGAGGGAGAAATAAACAGGATAAAGATGCAATATTTGTATGTACCTCCTCTCCACAGTGAACGTAATGACCCTGCATTAATGTTATTCTTGTCACATATACTACACAATGTAACATACAAATGATGCCAAGTTGCAGCACATCAGCACTAAAAATGTTATTTTAAAAAAAGCTCTACCTAAGTGCCTTATTCTGTCCTGAGTGTGCAAAAGCTCAGAGTACCTTTCCAGGGGTCCCAGGCATGTTACCAAGTGGTCATGCTACTCTGTATCCATCTTATCATATGTTTCCTTTCTATTTTTCTCTCAATGAAGGAATTGTGATCAAAGAGTCTAATGACCATGCTCTGGAATCATAATTTCCCCAACTTCGTTATTCTTAAGAGGAAATTCTCAGCAATGAGATTAGGAGCTAGGGAAAGGGTGCTTGGAAATCAGAAATCAATGAAAGTGGGTCTGGGTGTACAGCTCAGTGGTACAGTGCCTGCCTGGCAAGCACAAGGTCTGGAGTTCAATTCCTCATACAAACAACAACAACAAAAATGGAAATCAATGAAACAAAATTTTAAAATATGGAATTTTGTCTTCATAAAAATGAGTCACAATTTGAGAGTGATGATATTTTTGATTTTGGTAGGAGTTAAAAATGAGATACTGGGTAGCATGAGATGAAGACAGCAAATTGCATAGAGTCTCTGAGCTTTTGTAATCTACACTATCAAAAGGAAGGGAACTGTGTGTAAGAACATTGGTTTTAAGGTAATTACAATGTTACAGAAATATGTCCAACCAACTACATTTTAAGAAATAATAGCACATATGCTCTCCAGGAGAGAAAAGTAGCAGATTGGGGGATGGGAGGACAGAGTAGGTGACTGCCTGTGATTAGGACTGCAGAAAAGAACATCCAGGGCAATTCCACATGAAGGCGTCTTTCAGAGCAAACGCTTCTGTTGTTTTGGGTCTGCATGCAGTTAATTTCATAATCTAAATTCCAGGCCAGATATGTACATGACTTTTCTTCCTGAGCTTATTATTCTGATTGACAAAAACAAAGATCATATTTTCTATTCTGATCCTTTATATCAGAATAAGAAGCATGAATTTCTGTACAAGAAGATAAACATTTAATGGATGTATGGAAATTTTACCAATTTTATATCAATATATTTTCCTATTAAACTAGATTTAAACCATATAGCAAATATCTGGAAAATCTTTAAAATGTACTTTGAAATGAAACAAAGTCAAGGTATGGGAACGATATTTAGTTTCCCACAGATAAGGTGAGAAAAGAAATGAATGTGACATGGAAACTGTCTCCATCCTGATGGGGTTAGAAAAGATAGCACTGGCCCAGGTTGACATTCACAGAGGTCCATGTTTTAAATACAGAAGACTCATTATCGATGGAGATTGAAACTGTTTCCAGTCCACGAATGTTGCATGTTGAATTTCTGCTCTGGAATCAGGGCAGCAGAAGAGCAGGGATGGGCTCAGGTGGATGCGATGCCCACCCGTGGACATGAGGCTCCTCAGGGAATTTATGTGGCTGAGCACAGCGCATGTGTGGTGAGTCAGAGTAACCAGGAGAAACCAGAGTGTGAGGGTCTGCAAGTCACATGGTGCTAATGGAGGACAGCGCTGTCATTTCCTCAACTACCCAAGACCCATTAGTCCTGAGCAAAGCAGAAACAACAATGGAAGAACTTAATTAAATGTGAGGGGGAATCAGAGCTCTAATGTCTCCAAACCAATAAGTCATTTCACCCATTTCTCTCTGATACCTGAATACTAGGATTAGTGCTGGTGTTTTTTATCTTCAGCTCCATCCTGCTAATACTTATTATCATTTCAAGACACTGTGTGAATAGGGCTCTTGAATTCAGGCCATAATGACTAGATTCCCATTGGGATAAGAAGATATTTCCTGCATAGCCTTTATGACGGTGTAAGAGAGGATATAGCGTTGTTGAGTGGGCAAGAGACAGTGCCGAATCCTCATCCAGTGTCAGAATTTCCGCAGTCATTACTGAAACAAGTGTGCAGCCTCATTTCTAGCACTTGCCACAGAACCTAAATGGACTTTGACATTGTCAGGCATGGAAACATTGTGTGGAGCCAAAGACTCATGCTTTGATCTGATTTTCCAGGACAGCACATCTGCAGTCATCAACAGGATCACAGGTTGTGCAAAACAATATCATCAGCGACATCACTGTGAACATTAAAGTCACAGACCCCAGTTACCCATCTAAGTTACATTGGGAGCAGAATATCATGATTAAAAAGCTGTGGTATACATTAGGGGTAAGCATTTTAAAGATCTTTTATGAGGTGTATTTCTATTCCCCTAAATTTGTTCTGGCTCAGGTGACTGGATGATCTAATATTTGAGCATGGTTGTGGAAACACACCTGTGATAGTCTACTGACTCTTTAAATATAAAGTGTGTGTGTGTGTGTGTCTGTGTGTGTGTGTGTGTGTGTGTGTGTGTGTGTGTGTGTGTGTGTGTGATTCATGAAAATTACCAATATTGCCATTCTGGAAATGCAGAAGATTAACTTAGGCATTAATCTTAAGAAAATTTCACTTATAAGGAAGCGCTGAATTAGCAGAACCTCCTCACTGGGTGAAGCAACTTTATTCTAGATGTATAGTTATTCCTCCTACCTGAGAGACACTTTCTCCTCCTCCAGGTGCTCCAAGTGCTGTGTGGAGTGGCGCTGACTGTGCTGTGGGCAGTAGTTGTTTCCATTTCATCTCGTCATGAACTTTCTATAATACAATTGCACCCTGTATTGCCCTACGTATATCTTTTGGTACCACTCATTGTAAGTGAATACAAATCATATTTACTGCTCTACTGCGTTAAACATGAATGGAATCCTAAGCAATGTTTTAGTACATTGCTTATGAGCACAGAGTTTGGGGAAGAGCACTGGGAAGCACCTGGTCTTTGTAAAAGTGAGCACAGATGATACATTTCCAGAGAAGTTAATTGACTTTTATTTTTATACAGTATGTCACAGTCGGAATTCTGACCATTATGGGTGCAAAAACAGGGAATGGCAAACTGGTGAGTTTCTCTGTAGTTTAAAAAATCTAAAACAGGTAAGACATACGTCACCCTTGATACCCTAAATGAGCAACACACTTCTCAGGTTTCCATCTTGAGATCCCTAAATGATTTATTTCCAGCACCCACAGGTCATTTGCCCATTTGTGGCTCATAAGTGTAAATATGCACTCAGTGTATGGAAGCTCTTGCATTAGTTTTACAAATTTCAATTTTATTTGTACTTTAATAAAGTACATTCATATTCATATTTGTGCAGCAATATACCCGTCACCAGAATGCATGGGTAAGGACTCAGTTTTCTTTCTCTCTTGCAGGTTTTGGCCTTTATATTAGTAAAATTTGTGAGCTTTCTGGCTGCACTGATATTTTCAATATTGCATGGTGTAAATTCATTTCAGTTTGCATGGACTAAGGGTATATTCCCTGCAGATATCACATCTGTAAGTATATCCATATCCAGGGATGCATTTTCGTGACATTTATCCATATGCAAAGTAACTTTGTGGCTTGCATATAAACATGGCCAAAGACTTGATCTTAAGTGAATACATTCATTTATGCAACAAAAAATTTAATTTTTGAGCACATTTTATGAAGTAAAATAAAATCTCTGTGTGGTATAAAATAAATGGCACTCAGGAATACATTTAATAATTTTTATTTTAGTCATCTGAAAAGTAAAATATCAATAATTTCAGGGTTCTATTCCATTCAGAACAATGATTGGAAAATCCAGCTGCCTTTCAGAGTCTGTACTTTTTACCTCAATGTGGGCAGATCCATTGTCCCATGATGAGGCTGCATTACAACAAAACATAAATGGATTCTAAGAGAGTCTTGGACTCAGAAATGTCAGCAAAGCTGGCTTGGAACTAAGCAGTCTTCTGTGAGCTTGGCTATAACAGGAAACAGGCTGGATAATGGCAAGTCATTTCACTGCTCTGATATTTTAAGAGGGCGGGACTGCACATCTGAGAGCACAGTCAGAGAGGGGTGATGTGTATGGGGAAAAAGTGGAATATTTCCTACCACAGTGTTTGTCCATGATGAAAATGGGTCTAAAATGTGCCTATGACTGACAACATCCCCTTATGGTTTTCTAATTTTTCTCTCCCGTATGGCTCACAACGACATTTCCTGTGGTTCTGCAGTTCGTCCTCACACTGTTTGAGTTCTTCTTGACTCTTTCCCTCTGCTTTGCTGTTTATTTCTCCGAAATGATAGCAAATTCACCTCGTGTAAGTGTTTCTTATTTATAGAGCAAGGAAGAATCTCTGCCACCTCAGAGATACCTTTTATATTTAAGAGATGAAGAACATGCCTTTAAACTAATATTTCATGTTCTGTGGGAAGAATGTCTAGTGCTTGGGAGTCACACCTATGAGTTTAGACGGAAAACTAGATAAGGAGCTCAAGGACTTGGTTTAAATTTTGTATCAGAGAGAAAGAAATGTGAAACTTAGGGACATCTTAAAGCATGAAGAGACATAGGATCCTGGGCATTTGAAACCATGTACTGACATGCTGATTGTCTTAATTCTCCACAACAGGACTTCTACATATGGTGACATGAGGTTGAACTCTCCATACCTGCATAAGACCAAGACTGTTATGTGTGCTTGTCTTACCTCCTTAGATGGTAGAGAGAATGCCTTAATGTGCCTATACCACAAAAAGTATGATCTTTTTTGCCATTACATTCTCCAGGATATCCTTATCTGTATATTAAAGAGGAGCTGAAATTTTCTCAGGAAAATGACTGTCATTGATTTGTTGATGTTAACTTTTCTGTGATTCTTCTCTTCCCCCAATGTGAAAACCTATGAGGATGGGTACAGAAGCTGATGTGGTTACATGTCCTTCTTACATAAGTCAGAAACATGTACAGAAGGCTGTCCATATTGCAGGACTCTGGTCTGTCGCTGAAGAGTATATTCCAGAACTAAAGACTCATGCAAATTCTTGGGAAAACCTTTCATTGTTTTGTGCTTACTTAAGGTATACTACATGATATTTTAACCAAACTTGGTGGCATATGCCTGCCATCCCACCTCTCTGGGAGGCTGAAGCAAGAGGGTCTCATGTTTGAGCCCAGCAAAGACAATTAACAATTCAGGAAGAACCTGCCTCAAATATAAAAAATAGTAGGGGGGGTTGTAGATGTAGTTCAATGTGGAGGACCAGGGGTCTTTACTCTATACCACAAAAAGTACGATCAACGACAAAGCAATGATTCTCATGTATTTTGTACATTGATTACTACTGTTAACCAAATTAGTATACCCTTCACCCCACAGTTTCTTTTTCTTTATATAAGAACACCTGAGGTAAACTCTTTGGGAAACTTCCAGGGTGCACCACCATACTCCTAGCTCAGTTCTCACACTTACATCAGGTTTCTTGACTATATACCTGGCAAAATTTCAACTTTGTGCCTCTTCACCTATATCTGAACTGCATATCTTTGGAAACCATCATTCTGCTCTCCATTTCTATGTTACTATTTATTTAGGATCCACATATACACGAGGTCACACAGTATTTTTCTGTGTCTGCCGCATTTCATTTGGCAAAACGTTTATCAGTTTCATACCAGCTGTCACAAATGGTGGCTTCCCTTCCTTTTCACTGTTGAAAAATATTCCATGCCATATATGTGAAATATTTTTATTCCTCTATATGGTGAATGTTTATATTCTTTCTGTATGTTACATATTTTTCACAATGCTGCACTGGATATTGGAATAATGACATTTATTGTAGGTGCTGATTTAATTTTTTCAGTATAGCTAAAAGAGTAATAGCTGAGCAATACAATAGTTCGTTTTAAATTTTCTTTTCTAATTTTCATCCTGTTTTTCATGATAGTTGCAAAGGGTCACGCTCTCCCTATATAATACAGGTGTTGGTTTGTGTTTACAGCCTTCCCAGAACTTGTCCCAGCCTGATTTCTGAGAAGACACAAACTACATTCTAACAGCATTGTGCCTATGGCTCATTTTGGTTTTTATTTTCATTTTACTAATGATTAGTTTATAGGAAATTTTAAATTCTTCTTGGCTACTAGCATTCATCTGTTAAAAAAGAATTTATTCTACTCCTTTGATAATTTTTTAGGTGAATCTTTTTATTCTCTCGTACAGTTGTGGGAGATGTCTATGTAGGTTTTTCATTAAGGCTCTATCAGATATATTTCCTCAAAATACCTTCCCAAAATTTTACTCTATTTTTCTGGAACATGATCTTCGCTATGCTGAGCTTTGCAGTATGATGAAATTTCATTAGATTATTAGGAGTTTATTGCATGAGCCTTAGCTTTGACATGCAATATATCAGTGACAAAGCCAAAATCAAGAAAATTTCCCACAAAGTTTACTTCTGGAATTTTTATGTTTTCAAGTGTTATGTTTAGGTTGTACATGTATTTTGTGTTTGCTTTTGAAGCTGAAGTAACTAAGGTCTGCTTTTAAAGTAACATGTAGGATTTATCCGTGTGAATCAAGTTTTTCCCCAAGAGGATCAATCAGTGAGTGAGATATACCACATCAGCAGAATCAGACATAAAACTAAAACATGCTCAGTTCACCTCAATAGATGCAGGAGGAGCACTTGACAACATCGCAACTTTTTCCTAAAATAATTCAAGTTTATTGTTATTCATGGCAGAGCAGTACCCTATTGTATATAAATACCACATATTCTTAATCCATTTATTTTAAAGGACATTTAGGTTGCTTCCAAGATTTAGATAATATAAATTGTGTTGCTATCAAAGCTAAGGTGAGTTAAAAGCAGAAATGAATAAAATACAATTTTGATATACAGATTTTTAGTTATATTAAAAGGAATCATGCTGGGGATATAGCCCAGTGGCACAAGTGCTTGCCTGGCAAGTGCAAGGTCCTGAGTTCTATTTCTGGTACCAAATAAATAAATAAATCAAAGGAATCACAGTTAGTTCAGAAAGGAGTGATATTTTTGCTTTGAGGGTGAAATAATGAGAAACTGGGCATAGAAGGCAGAGTAAACTGTTTGTGTTATACCCTGTACTGATGAGTCACAGCTATCAATGGAAGGAAACTGCAACAGCACTCATTTCAAGCTTATTATAATGCTAGGATAAGTTACATTCCAGAAAAGCTCATTTTTAACGAAAGTTTAGGAAGTCTGTGCTTTGCTAAGGAAAACAGTAGCTGTGGGGGCTGGTCTGGGGACCTATTAGGGGCAAAAGTATGAAGAAAGTCAGAATATCAAGGAAAAATTCAGCATGAAGAAATAGCCTGACTTAACTACAAATGCTCCTATTCCTTTGGGTCCATATGTAATTTCACAATCTAAATATCAGCTCATATGTTTATGATTTTTTTCTAAACTTATCATTAAAAATATGATATTTCTGTCCTCTTAACATCCCTATGAATAAAACATGTTAGTTTCTCTAAAGAAGCACCTAATGTTTGACACTTCATGTAGTATGAAAATATTCATATTTCTAATTCTGTGTTAATGTATTATCCTACTTAAAATAGATTATATCAGTTGAGAATTGCTAAAATGTACTCTAAAATAAAACAGTGTAAAAGTATGGGGAACAATACCTAGATCATCTTAGTTACTTTTCTGTCATTGCTAGGACAAAATACCCAACACACAAAGATAAAAGGAGAAAGGTTTATGTAGCTCACAGTTTGTAGAGCTTTCAGTCCATATCAGCTAGTTTCAAGGCAGGGAGGCGCATGACAAAGGGGAAAAAGTTCATGGTAGCAGAAGACAACAAAAACAAGAACAAAAAGGAGAGAAAGCCTCTTTCCACCCCTTATATTGTATATAGGCTACCTGCCCTAGGGACGGTGCAGGATTCACAACCCCAATCCCAGCACCAGGTAATGAATCAATCACAGTTTCTAGATTCAGCCACATCTGAAGAGCCTACCATCCATGACTGCAAGAAACTTGTGGAGACATCTACCCCTGGCTCTCCAAATGCTAGTGGATATCCCTTTAGGCAAAAGGCATTTAGTCCATTGCTAAGACTTGCCAAAATCCTAACAGTTTCAGCATTGCTGAAAAATCCAAGTCCCAAGTCACCTCCAAGATATAAGGCAAACTCTTTTTTCATTGTAATGGGGAAAAATTTTATTCAATCTTCAGAACTTTTTTTTAAATTTATCTTAAAAATAAAAGAAGAAGAACATATTAACAAACAGACATCCATTTACAAAATAGCATAACAACAATGCAAACAATACAGAGGTCAGAAAACTTCATATCACAGCAATATGTGCACCCATATAGTAGCACAATTTGTAATTGCTAAGTTGTGGAAGCAACCCAAATGTCCATCCACTGAGGATTGGATAAGAAAATTGTGGTACTTTTATATAATGGAATATTACTCAGCTATAAAGAAAGACAAACTAGAGGCTTTTACAGGTAAATGGTTACAACTAGAGACCACACTCCTAAGTGAAATAAACCAGACCTCCATGTATAAGGCAAACTCTTAGCTGTGAGCCCCTGTACAAATGAAAAGAAAGTTAAACACTTCCAACATTCAACAGAACAAAAATGCTACTTCCATTCCAAAGATGCAAACAGGGAATAGAAAGAAATGGGACCACAGCAAGTGCAAAATCAAGCAGGACAATCATGAAGTCCTGCTGTTCCATATACAGGACCTGAGGCGATCTGTGGCAGGATCTGAACTCCAAAGGGCTTGGTGGCTCCACCCCAAGGGCACTTCCTGTGGTTGTGGCTCCCATGGCTTCTCTCTTGGGCCTGCTCTGCTCTCATCTTGAAGGTTCCTCATATTATTCATGTTTCTGGCTTTTCCAAAGCTCTGGGGTTCCCACTGAACCTTTGACTTCACCCTCACTGCTTTCCACTCGGCCCTCTCAGGGGCACACTGCCTGGCCTCCCAAACCTTCTGAAATTAGGGAATAAAATGTGTTAACCCCACAACTCTTGCATTCTCCATCCACCTAAAATCACTACCATGTGGATGCTGTGATGATCTGCTGCCTCTGGAGCAATAACCAAGCTTCTTTTTCTCCTGGCTATAAGGGTCAAGTGCCTATGAGCCTAATCCTGAGGAAATATTTCCCTAGGCTGTGACCACACTGGAATGTGGTGCCTTGGGGCTCTCTTCTCAAAGCAGTGTCTCTCAGTTTTACACCTCTGAGTCTATAGAGGTTGGAGTTCTGTTGGTTCTTGTGATGTTCAGGCCACTTTTTCTCTTGTCTTCTTTGGAAATTCTTGTCTTTTTTTCTTGCTAGTATTTTCAGAGATCAGTTTCTCCTCTGCTTCATTCTTGCAGGCCATGACTTTACTTCAGTTTTTGCAAAACTCAAAATGGTTTACATCATTCTGCTGGGCTCTTTGTTCTTCAGTATCAACACAAATCTGGATGAAAACCTTCAGTGCGTGGTGGTGATGTCACCACCTCAACATTAGGCTGTCTTGAAATTTCTCCTGTCAGATTAGGCCCCTGTCATTAATCTTCAACTCAGGCAGGCTCTGGGCATAAGGAAAATGCAAACTTTGTGCCAATGCATAGCACACATCATCTGGAGTCCAATATTCAATGCAGTTCTTCTTCCAAGAAAAAACCTCCCAAGCCTGGTCTTGACTAGTGGCATTCCTTTTTTTTTAGGAAATTAACAATGGTTGTTGTATTACATATTGACATCTTCAAATTGGATACTCAGATAAACAAATATAGACATGTGTGGTTGATAATACAATTGAACATTAACTGTTTTTCTCAATAGAGCAATCAAAGTCAGTAGTACAACTATGTTAGCTATCCTATCTGTGTGTGTGTGTATTCCCCTTCTTTCTTTTCTCTTTTCCCTCATCCCAGTTGTCCTTTCCTTTTGAGCAGTTTCCTTCCCTTTCACAATATCTATTATACCTCCTAGATTTTAGTCACTCTTTTAGGTTTTTGCACTGGTGAGATAATATGATGTTTACACATACAGGTTTGATTTGTTTCACATACGAGTATGGTCTCTAGTTGTGTCCATTTTCCTATAAAAGCCTCTAGATTATCTTTCTTTATAGCTGAGTAATGTTCCACTATGTAAAAATACCACAACTTTTTTATCCATTTCTCAGTGGATGGGCATTTGGGTTGCTTCCATGATTTAGCTTTAACAAATTGCTCTGCTGTAAACATGGGCGAACAATTATTGCTGTGATATGATGTTTTCAGTTCTTCTGGAAAAATACCAAGAATGAGAATAGCTAGGTTGAGTGGGACCTTTAGTACTAGTTTATTGAGGAATTTCCAAACTGATTTCCACAGTGGTTTCACCAGTCTGCATTCCCACCAGCAGTGGAGAAGTGTTCCTTTTTCTCCACAGCCTTCCCAGCATTTGTTATTGTTTGATTTCTTAATGCTAGCTGTTCTTACTGGGATGAGATGAAATCTCAGTGTTGTTTTAACTTGCATTTCTCCAATGACTAATGAGGTTGATCATTCTCTCATGTATTTATTTTCCATTTGTAGTTCTTTATCTAAGAAGTGTGTGTTCATCTCAGATGCCCATTTTGTATTGGGTCTTAGAATTTTGGGGGGGCTGATTTTTTTTAATTCTTTATATGTTCTAGATAGGAGTCCTTTGTCTGAAGGACAGTCAGTTAGAGTTTTTTCTCACTTTATGGGTTTTCTTTTTATTCTGCTGGTGATTTCTTTAGATGTGCAGAAACTTTTCAGTAAGATGAGATCCCAGTTGTTGATTCTTTAAAGTGTTTCCTCGTGCAGTTTGGCTTTTGTTCATGAACTCTGTGCCTACTCTTATGTCTTCAAGATTTTTACCTGCTTTCTCTTCCAGTAGATTTAGTGTTTCTGTTTTAATATTTAGATCTGTAATCCATTTTGACTTGAGTTTGGTGCATGGTGATAGACATGGGTCTAGTTTCAGTCTTTCGCAAGTTGTGAGGCAGTTTTTCCAGCACGATTTATTAAAAAGTCTGTCTATCCTCCAGTGAACTTGTTGGGCCCCCTTATCAAAGATAAGGTGGCTGAGTGTGTTTTTGGTTGTGGCTGCATCTTTCAGGCTGTTACATTGGTCCTCAGGTCTGTTTTGTGCCAGTACCATATTGATTTTATTACATTAGCTTTGTAGTATAATTTCAAGTCAGGGATTGTGATGCCGTCTGCCTTGTCTTTGTTGCCCAGGACTGCTTTTGCTATTTTGGGTTTCTTCTGGTTCCAGATGAATTTTAGGAATGTTTTCTCTAGATCTGTGAGGTATTCAAGTGGTATTTTAATTGGAATTGCTTTGAATCTGTACAATAACTTAGGAAGTATGGCCATTTTCACAATGTTGGTTCTTGTTATCCATGAGCAAGGAATATCTTTCCATATTCTGAAAGCCTCTTCAATCTCTTTTTTCAGAGTACTGTAGTTTTTGCTGTGTAGATCTTTTACTTCTTTTGTTAGATTGGTTCCTAAATATTTTAATGTTTTGGATACTGTGTAAAAAGTCTGGTTTCCTTAGTTTCTCTCTCCATATGTTTGTTGTTTGTGTATAGGAATGCTATTGATTTTTGCATGCTGACTTTATATCCAGTTCCACCACTGAATGTGCTGATTAATTTTAGGAGCCTTCTGGTGGAATTTTGGGGGTCTTCCATGTAAAGTATCATATCATCTGCGAATAATGATTATTTCACTTCTTCCTTTCCTATTCTTATTCCTTTTATATCTCTCTCTTGTTTAATTGCTCTGGCTGATGTTTCCAGAACTATATTGAATAGGAGTGGTAACAGTGGACATCCTTGTCTTGTTTCTGATTTTAAAGTGAAAGCTTTTAGCTTTTGTCCATTTAGTATGATGTTGGCTGTTGGTTTGTCATAGATGGCTTTTGTCAGATTGAGGTAAAGGCCATCCATTCCTATTTTCTGTAGGATTTTTATCATGAATGAATGTTGGACTTCATCAAAAGCTTTCTCTGCATCTATTGAGATGATAGATGATTATATGATTTTTCTCTAGACTCTGTTGATATGGTGTATTACATTAATTGATTTGCATATATTAAATCATCCCTACATCCCTGGGATGAATCCCACTTGGTCATGGTGTATAATCTTCTTGATGTTTGTGGAATTCTGTTTGCTAATATTTTGTAGAGTATCTTTGCATCTATGTTCATTAGAGATTGCCCTATAGTTTTCTTTTTTGGTTGGATCTTTTTCTGGTTTTGGTATCAGTATAATACTTGCCTCCAGAAATTAGTTAGGGAGAATTGCTTCCTTTTCAATTTCATTAAAGAATTTGAGTCATGTTAATATTAAATTTTCTCTGAATATCTTGTAGAATTCAGCTGTAAATCCATCAGGACCTGGGCTTTTCTTTGTCAGTAGGTTTTTAATCAGATTTTCAGTTTTCATAATTCATATTGGGTTATTCACGATTTTTATATCTTATTGATTCAACTTTGGTAATTCATACTTATCTAAGAATCTGTCCATTTCTTCCGTTTTTTCCACACTATGGGAATAAAGATTTTCAAGGTAGGTAATGATGATCTGAATTTCTATAGGATCTGTAGTGATTTCACTTTTTTCATTCCTTATTGCATAAATTTGAGTCTTTTCTTTCCTTTTGATAAGATTGGTAAGGAGTTTATCAATTTTATTTATCCTTTCAAAGAACCAACTCTTTGATTCATTAATTCTTTGTAGTGTTTTCTTTGTCTCAATTACATTAATTTCTGCCCTCATCTATATAATTTCCTCCCTTTTATGGGCTTTGGGCTTGGCTTGGTCTTCTTTTTTTCAAAATGTGAGGTGCAGCATTAATCTATTTATTTGTTCTCATGGTTTTCCTGATATGTGATTTCACCACTCATAACTTTCCTCTGAGGAATGCTCTCAGTGCATCCCACAGATTCTGGTAAGTTGTGTTACCATTTTAGTTTGCTTGTGGATATTGTTTAATTTCTTCTTTAATTTCTTCTGTGACACATTGGCTGTTCACTAGGCTATTATTTAATTTCCATGTGTGTGTGGTGTTTTTCTGGTACCTTTTGTTGTGTATTTCCAATTTTATTGCACTATGGTCAGATAGTACACATGGGATAATTTGAATTCCTTTGCATTTAGTTAAGCTTGTTCTATGGGCTAGTGTGTGGTCTATTTCTGAGATCATCCTGTGTGCAGCTGAGAAGAATGTGTATTATGATGTTGTGGGTGGAACACTCTGTAAATGTCTACTAAGTCCATTTGTTCATAAGTTTTGTTCAATTCTTCTGTTTCTTTGCTGATTTTTTGTCCCGTTGACCTATCTCTTTGTGTCAATGGGATGTTAAGGTCCCCCATTACAATAGTGCTGTTAGTTATTTGGTTTTTCATGTCTATTAAGATTTGTCTTACATAGTTGGGTACTCCATGTTTGGTTCATACATATTTATGATTGTTAGGTCTTTCTCTTGCAATTTTCCCCTGACAAATATGTAGTGACCCACTTTATCTCTTTTGATCAATCTTGGTTTGAAGTTCTCATTGTCTGCAAACAGAATTACTACCCCTGGTTTTCTCTGGGTTCCTGTCACTTGGAGTATTGCTTTCCATCTTTGACTTTCAGTCCATGAATTTCCTTTTGAGTTAAATGTATTTATTTTGTTTCTTGATCCACCCTGCCAGTCTGTTTCTTTTCATTGGTGAATTGAGGCCATTTACATTAATGGTTATAATTGAAATGTGTTAGCTTATCTTTGTCATGTTATTTATCTGTTGTTGGTTTCCTACTTTTTCTATCTGTTTAATTGCTTGCTCTGCTTGAGGGTTCCTTTCTATTATTGTTCTTGAAATTGAGGTCATTTTTTTCTCGGTGAAGAAAATGAAATCACTACAGATCCTGTAGAAATTCAGATCATCATTACCTACCTTGAAATTGAGGTCATTTTTGTCTAGAATATCCTTCAGTACTCTTTGTAGGGTTGATTTGGTGATTGTGAAGTTCTTTAGTTGTTCTTTGTTATGGAAATATTTATATCTCCACTAAATTTGAAGGATAGTTTTACAGGATACATCAGTCTAGTTTGGAGATCGTTTTATTTTAGGACCTGGAATACTTCATTCCAAGCTCTTCTTTACTTGCTCGTTTGTGTTGAGAAATCGCCGTGATTCTGATGGGCTTTCCTTTATAGGTGATCTGTTTCTTTTCTCTAATGGCTTTTAATATTTTGTTCTTTTGCTGGATGTCTGTAATCTTGATTATTATATGTCTGGGTGTCATTTTATTTTGGTTATGGCTGGGTGGGGTTCTATATGTTTCACTTACCTATATATCAGATTCTTTTTGCCTGCTTGGGAAATTTTCTGCTTTTACTTCTGCAAATATTCTTTTTATGTCATTTGCATTGACTCCTGCTGTTTCATTAAAGTCTATTAATCTTAAATTGCTTCTCTTTCAATCATCTTGCAGTTGTTGAATTGATATTTCTCAGTTTTTTGTCAGTTTTATGAGATCCTTCCTTTCATGATGATTGTCTGAAATGATGTTCACAAGATCAAAAAGTCTATCTTCGGTTTCACTCAAGTGGTTTTGCCAGTTTTCAGTGGCAAATCTGTTGAATGAATTCTAGTTTCATGAATTCTAGTTCTGTCCTGTCTTGTCATTTAATGATGTTTCCATTGTTTTCCTATGCTCATCTATTTTTTTATATATGTCTCCTTTAGATGCGCTGAGCTGTTCTTTCATTATTGGTGTTATTTCTTTTTTTACCTGGGAGAATATTTCTGATATGATTTCTTCTATGGCTACATGGAGATGTTTCTTTACTTCAGTTTTGATCATTTCAGAGACTTCAGGTATGTGACTTCCAAGTTCTCCTGTGTCAGTTTCTCCTGGGCTTGTTCTGTGTGGAGCTGAGTTCTGAGATTGCATTTTGCTCCTAAGTCTTGTCATTTTGGATGTCAGATGGAAAGTGCTGAGCCACACACTTCCCAGGCAACTCACCAAAGTTCTCTAGGGACCCTAAATTACCTGGATGTCAGACTTATCCCAAGATGGTAGAAGGCATCGGACCACTGGGCCCAGGATCCCCAGGCAATTGGTGGGGCTCATGGCTCAGACAACTGCGATGGTGGGGGAATGCTGGCCTTCGGTACCAGGGTCTCTAGGCCGTAGATGGAAAGCACAGTCTCCACCCGCCAACCAACAAGTCCACAGAGCATGGAGCTGCTCCCAAGTTGCCTATCTGTTGTCCACAAGGAGCCCACAGAGCATGGGCACAGGCTTCACCCACCAACTGAGAGGTCCACAGAGTGTGGGGCTGCTTTCACGCCACTTCTTTGCCTGCAGGAGCCCACGAAGCCCACTAGCGGGATTCCTATCAGCAGTCTGGAATTCTGAGCTCTGGACAGAATCTCCTATCGAGTACAGCCTCAGTTGTTTCAGCTCCATATTTTCAGCTGGCATCTCCAAACCTCTCCTAACTCCTCACATAAGCCAGCTCCAAAGGGTACTGAGTTACATGGTCGGCTACAGTCACAGAAACAATCCCACTTCTCTGGTGCTAATTAATACCATAGTTACATTTCTCACTGCTAAGACCACCTGATGCCCAAAGATAAGGGAGGGAAGCTTTGTTTGGCTCACAGTTGGAAGAGATTTCACTCCATAGTCAGCTGGCCCCAAGGCAGGGTTGTATGGCAGACAAGCATTGCAGAAGCAAAACAGCTCGTGACAGGCAGAAAGTAATAAATCAAAAAGGGGAACCTTAAAAGCATCTTTCAGCGCCTTTTATATTGTAACCAGGCTATGAACATTAGGGTGCTGACAAAACCAATCAGTGGACTGATTTAGGAATCACACTGTTAATCCAAGCATCACACACTCTACATTCAGCCACCTCTGAAAAGGCCAGACCTAGAACCACATGAGGCATTAGGAAGATATCTAATCACAACCATAACAATACTATACTCAGACAAAGTTTTGTCCTTAAATGCATCTTTTATCAGTGGCCATTTGTTCTCCAGCACTTTCCCATGACAGTATTCCATGCAGACCAGATGGGAACTTCGTATATTCTCTGAACATAGGAACTGACCTGACAACTTTCTCCTTTTCATGGAATAGCTTATCATCTTTGGATGTCTCTCCAACACAGAGAAGTCAGCTAAGCCCTTGGTGAGTTTGGGAACCACCAGCCACAGACTAAGGGATAAAAATGAAACACGGTAGTCTTCAGGTCAAAAGCTAATCATGAATAGCTATCTGTTATTGACAACCATTGAGTTCCAAAACTTTTCTGATTTCCAAAATGAACAAGAAAAATTGTAAATTGTGTTACTCCTCAGCATTTGCCAATGAACAAAGACACATCTACACAAACTATTTCACCCATTGTTTTACCTATTGTATAATGTACCTCTAAGTTTGGGGGGAAAGACATCAAGATAAAGATGTTTATTAAGTTGAATCTAAGTGTAATTTCATTCGTTAGCGAAACATGTCTTGTACCAGACATTATGCTTGATTCCAGGATTCCAAGTGAATGAGACGCATTCTTTGGCTTCAAGAAATGTGTACTCTAACAGGAGAAGTGAAGGCAGCAGTAAAATTAAATTCATCTTATTTAGGACATTAATTTCTGTTTGAGCACAGAATAAAGTACACCTTCTGCTTAAGAATGTGGGAGATAAACGAGAGAAAGAGAGACAGAGACAAAGAGAGACACAAACACAGACAGAGACAGAGACAGAGAGAGACAGAGAGAGTCCTTCCCTGGTGGACCCCACCTCATACTGCCAATCACATGAGTCCACTTCCTGTCACCAGGGAGAATGTCACCTACATGCTAAGTAGCAGTCTCCGTCTCCTGTATCCCCACTCCAGCCTCAGTCCTCACTCAAGGAATCAACTTTTCGAAATCTGTTGTGGAAAAGAGTTGACATCACCACCAACTCTACAGTGACTAATGGGCATACGGGAATAGAATGAACCACTGACCACCAACAAGCAACACAGTTAGAGGAAATGGGAAAAGGAATCACAGGAGACATAAATTGTCCAAAGGAGCTCACATGGTTAGGGGAAAAAGAGTTAGAAAATGTGAATGGTTTCATAAGGAAATGAATACCAATAGCGTTTGAAACCTTCCTAGTCAGTGTATCTCAGGCTCCACTTGCTTTATTTGTGATTAATTTCATGATTTAATGAAAATGGGCCTTAGATATAGCACTGTGGCAGAGTGCCTGCCTGGCACAGGCAAGGTTCTGATTTTGATTCCTGGTACCAGAAGGAAAAAAAAGATTTAAAGAAAATAATAGCGATTTATAAATGCATTCATAATAGGTAGAGTAAAGCACACTCCCTACTTATTCCATGGCCTGAGTGTCCGGCTGTCACAGGCAGATGGATGTGGAGGAAGAAATGACGATTCGGAGAAACTTTCTGCGCTCACCGCGGCTGTGCGGGAGGAGCAGTGGGCGGGGTCTCTTCCTCCTGCTGTCAGTCATCACCTGAGGAGGGACAAACAGGCCACTTAGGATCTGGCTTCTGCCTTCTTGTAGCCAAGGAGACCCTTCCATCCTGCCAGCACCTGCCAAGTGTCCGTGGCTCCAGGAAGGTCTGTCCGTCTCCCTCAGAGAGCGGCAAAGCAGGGCGTTAACTTCTCTGCCTCCCAGGATTCCCCTGTCCTTTAATCCATCCTGATAAGTTCTAAGGATCCACCTCACATGTATAGAGGGTTTATTTAGGCAGTTTATTGTGGTCCCTCAGGTGGCAGGGGATGGAGCTCCGCCTGCTGACCAGAAACCGCAAAGTTCACTTTCCCTTTTGCTAAGTAGTCTTGCACAATATGAATTTTAACTGATCTGTGCCTTTTCTGGGGGGTGCAGTTTGCAATGCCCTACTCACCCAGTTTACTCAATCCAGAGATTATTTAACATCAGGAAGTGATCCCAAAGTTCGTGCCCTTATAAACACGATTAGTTTTGACTCCAGATCTAACAGTTGGCTTCTGTTGACTTCCCCTGAAACATCTCTTAAATTCATGAGAAAGGTCTTGGCAATATTTTTGTTAAAGGTGTTTCTCTGTTTTCAATACGATGTCTGCAATTTCATCCCCATCTCAAATGCTCTTACAATGACAGTTGGGGTTCCTATTGTGTTTCCCCACAGTACCCCATAAAATGTGTTTAAATCTACAGTTTCTCACAGGAGTAGGACATAATATAGCAACAGCATTAGGGCTAAGACAGGCCTCCTCCCTGCCTCCTATGATGGGTCCTGAGAAACTGGGCCTGAGTTCCAGTGGCCCTGGCTTCCACTTTGTGATAGAACTACAGTAGAATTCCTCATGTTGAGTCAGGTAGGGCCTCTGCTGATCTCTTGTGTGGGCAGATTTCTTGCTACATAATCACTCACCACAGTTGGTCATTCTGTGGATCTCACTGAGACCACATGCAAATCACAGACCAAATTGTAATTGATGCATAATGCTTGTGAGTTGGCACAAACCACTAAGTAACTTCACCCATGCTTAACCAGAGGGTAATAGGATTGATCAGGGTGCTCCTGCCTTGAAGAATGATCAGCACCATAGAGGAAGGACAGCAAACACCTTGTGACAATTTTAAGTCTGCTGGAATTAACCTAAAGACAAAGCACATCAATAAAAGAAACAATAGTTAAGCATTTTGCGGTCAAACCATCCTTACGTCTGATTTCTGATAATTGGCAGAATTTCTTTGAAATTCTTCTGTGTTGTTGCTGTGGTCCTTAGCTTATTCCTTTATATTGTTGAATGGTATTTCATTGCATAAGTTTTCCTTGCAATGGGCTATAATAGAATTGTGAGTGGAGCCACAGTAATTACAAGATTATAAATATGCACATTTTCATGTATATATGCTGTATCTTTACATTTCTTGAACAAATACATCAAATAAGATATCATTATATGAATGTACACTTAACTCTGTAATAAATTTTCTAATTGTCCTTCAACAATTTTAATTTTTTAATATTTTCCTGATAAAAGGCCTATGACAAATTTTCTAATGTTAAATGATATGTGATTATATTGAATAACTCTAATCAGAAGCGCTGGGTCTTCAACTTTTTCAATACATCTTCCTAGTTTATGCAGAATATCTCTAAACCATTCACATCTGTACTCATGAGGAAGTGTGGGCTATGAATTGTCACCTTCATACAACCTCACCCACCCTCACCTGGATCTGTCACAAGCAATCATAGACAAAGTGGCATCAAGCAATGTAAGCAATGAGGTTGTGCATTTTGGAGTCCTGTACCTTATGATCCCATGCTAGTCTCCCTGGGGTAAGACCAAGATGCCCACAAGACAGCCTCCTGTCTGGACCCTCCAAGGAGGAGGAAGCCATTCCTGGGCCCCAGAGGTGCTGGGGGTGACAGATGCTCATGTTCTTCTTGTGTGTCATGGCTGTGAAAGTGTCTCCACCTTAAAGGGATCATTTTGCTTAAGGTAGAACAACAGAATGATGGAAAATGAAACATATACTAGGCTATGATTGACATGGCTGGGTGCTTATTTTCAGGAGACACATAAGCTAGAACAGCAGTCACACAGTGTGAGAGAAAGCAGGGGCAGAGAAGGCTGGTATAGTGCGTGCTAATCATGACGCAGTTCTTTCCTCCTGTGAAAGCCTTGGTGAAAGCCAGGCAAGAATTGAATAGCCCAACTCAAGAAATACACCATTTCTGTTTTTGCAGTTTTGGGCACCTGAGAATGACACCCAGTGTCCTTGTTCATTGATAATTTAGAGAATATAATAGAGGTGAATTTAAAAAATCAAGAAATAAAAAGAAGCATTTCTTACACTTTGTTTGTCTTGATAGCATTGCTGGTGTAGAAACCCAGGGACAGTCCGATATTTAAGTTTACATGTACTATATAGGGTAAACACTGGTAGTATGATAATAGGGGAAAGTGCATAGAAAATGTTGACTCTTCAGCTTGTATTGAAACACCAGCTCATCACAGATGTGCTCAGGAGATACTGTGGAAGGTCTAGGTTACTACATGGTAATGAATGACCACTTGTGCAGATATTAGGACAGTAGACTCTTACTGTCAGAGAATTAGGAGAGAAAGAGCCCTCAGGCTTGACCTTCCTCAGTGCTGTAACTGGCCACGTTCTTTCATCATCGTGGTGCCAGGCGGGTGAGTTCCCATCCTCACAATAACACTGCTTTCCTTAGGAGTCCTCGCTGTGCCAGGAGGATTCCAGTGAGTCAGGAATACAGAGCTCACTCCAGGGGCTGGAACAGTTTTGGGCCATTTCCATTTGTTCTACTTCTTCAAAGTAAGTAGATTCATGTATCTCAGAGCATTTTCTTATTTTTCTCTGCCTAATTTAGTCCAGGAGAAGAAAGGATACACATACAGGGCAGAAAAAGAGGGAGAACTACCCTGTGATGCCCTCAGCACTTTAAAGCATGGAAGTTTTAGAGTTTTCTTATCATAACACTGATCAACATTTTACTAATGTGGATAACTATATTATTTAGATAGAGTTTTATGGTATTACCTTATGAAAAAATGGTTGCAAAGGACATCAGTAACTTTCTTAATGTAAGGATGTAAAACACCCAGAAATATGCAAGTGTATTGTTAGTGGGGACCAACGTACATGGCCAGTACCATAATGAAGTTACCCCATGTACATTCAAATCTTATACCCATCCATTTGATGCAAAAGAATGGTGATCCCCTGGTGCAAACTTCCATGAAAACAGCACCTTTTGAGGAGAAAGAAATGAAAATAATTGGTAGATATAGTCAAAAATTCAGAGAAATGGGAGGTCATTTAATATTTTTTAATGAGTAATACACAAATACAGAATTATGTTGTACCTAACTGGGTAATTTTTTTTTATTTTAAAAATAAAAGGAGGAAAACATTAACAGACAGACAATCTTTCACAAAATAGCAAAAGAATAGTACAGACAATACAGAGTTACAAACAAAGTGGTAGGAAATTAACAATGCTTGTTGTAGTACATATTGATATCTTCAAAGTGGTTTCTCATGAAAACAGATAGAGACATGCAATACTGATCAATTAAGGACTCATTGACTAACTGCATAAAATTTTAATTCTGTTTTAGATCTCAAAATATGAACATGAGTTAAAATATGTGGGTCTTCCGGCCGGCTCCCTTCCTGCCTCGTAGGCACCCGGAAGGAGGGGCCCAGGCACACGGGGAGCCATGGTGGGGGGGGAGCGCTGCTCTTCCGGCCAGCTCCCTTCCTGCCTCGTAGGCCCTCCGAGGGAGGGCCCCCAGGCAGGGGGAGCCACGCTGCGGTGAGTGCTGTTGTTTTCTGGCCTTCAGGCCAGCCGCCGCCACTCATTTGAGAACTATCATGACATAGAGAAACAATGACAAAATTGGCCCATCATGCACTGGCTGTAGATGCCCCCCATGGACATGTGTGAACCATTCAAACATGGGGAAACCCCTGGGAATGGATGCCATACAGTGGGCCACTCTTACTCCTGCCATTGAGAACCAGAAAGGTCCAGAGTCAGCGGAGGAGCAGCTGCTGAGCAAGGACTCAGAGAACATGAGAATGCAGACTAAGCCGGAGGAGTCAGAGGTCCTGTGGACCTGGGTCATGAGAGCTGCTCACAAGCTGTGAACCAGGAGGACCTTGCACAATACCTGTGGAGACTCCCTGGAAGTCATTCTTCCCCTGACAGTACAGGCTGTAGTGGAGCTCTGGAGAAGTCTGTAGCAGGATTCCTGCTGCCTGTGCTGACACTTGGGGAGAGGACACTAACTGGTTGTGGCATCCCAATGCGATGGGAGGCTGGAGAGAAAAATGCTACAAAAAATGGCTTTCACCCCAGACAACTCACTTGATTTTTGACAACCCTCAGGCTGCAACTACTTGTTAGATCCTTCTTGTGTATCTCTGTCTTCCTGAGAAATCACTTTGAAGATACCACCATGTATTACAGCAGTCATTGATATTTTCCTACTAATCTATCCATAACTCTGTAATGTTTGTATTGTTCCTATTGTATTTCATAAATGGAT
>NW_004955511.1:4676357-4677542 GCF_000276665.1 Chinchilla lanigera | reverse complement strand
TCTGTCTGATTTCTGATATTCAACAGAAAAGTTTTGAAATTCTCCTCTGTTTTTGCATCTTTCTGTAGCTCATTCTTTATATTGTAGAACAGCATTTTATTGCATGAGTTTTGCTTTTGATGGGCATATGGGCTGTTTCAGAACTGTGAGTAGAGCCACAGGAACTATGAGACTATATATATGCATATTGTCATGTGTATGTACCGTATGCTCACATTTCTCAAACACATGCATCAAATAAGTTATCATCATTAGATAAATGTATTTTAACTCCATAATAAATTTTAAACTATTCTTCAACCATTTTTTAAGGATTTAAATTAAATGTTTCTTACTAAAAGTGGCAGGAAATATTGTCTAATGTGAAATGGCATATGATCATATTGAATGAGTCTAGCTAGAAGCGATGGGTCTTGAACTTTTCCCATGCCTCCCCCTGTCTCGTGTGGCAGATCTCTAAACTGCTCGCATCTGTCCTCATGAGGAAGTGTGCGCTCGGAATTGCCATCCTCATACATCCTCACCCATCCTCACCTGGGTTTGTGACAAGCATCATAGACAGAGTGTCATCATGCAATGTAAGTGAGGCAGGTGTGTACTTTGCAGTTCTGTACTTTATGATCCATGCTGGGCCACTGGGCTAAGACCAAGACACCCACAGGATGGCCTCCTGTTTGGATCCTCCAAGAAGGAGGAAGCCATTCCTGGACCCTGTGCTGTGGGTAATACATGCCCATGTCCTTCTTGTGTGCCATACCTGGGAAAGTGTCTCCAGCTTAAAGTGATCATTTTGCTAATGGTAGGACAATGGAATGATGGAAAATGGTACACGTATTCATTTAGGGTTGACATTGGTTGGGTGCTTGTTTTTAGGAGACACATACACTAGAAGAGCAGTCACACAGTGTGAGAGAAAGAAAGGGCCAAGAGGGCTGCCGTAGTGAGTGCTAATCAAGATGCATTTCTTCCCTGCTCTGAGAGACTTGGTGAGACTTGGGCAAGAGTTGAATAGCTCAACCCAAGAAATATATGATTTCTAATTTTTGTAGCTTGTGAGGCCTGAAAATGACACGCTGTGCCCTGGTTCATTGACAACTTAGAGAATGTAATAGTGGGGAATCAAAAACATCAACAAATAAAAAGAAGCATTTCTTACAGTTTGTTTGTCTTGGTAGCAGTCCCAGT
>NW_004955511.1:4675049-4676257 GCF_000276665.1 Chinchilla lanigera | reverse complement strand
GCTGTGCCCTGGTTCATTGACAACTTAGAGAATGTAATAGTGGGGAATCAAAAACATCAACAAATAAAAAGAAGCATTTCTTACAGTTTGTTTGTCTTGGTAGCATTCCCGGTGTAGAAACCCAGGGACAGTCTGACATGTATCACCACAAATTGCATGTTCTATGTAGGTAAAACCAGTAGGGTGATAATAGGAAAAACTGATAGGAAGCATTGACTCTCCAGCTTCTGTTGAAACACCAGCTCCTCATAGATGTGCTCAGGAGATGCTGTGGAGCGTCTAGGTCGCTACTTGGTAAGTGAGAGACCACCTGTGAAGAAATGAGAACAGTAAGTTCTTACTGTCAGAGGATTAGGAGAGAAAGAGCCCCAGGCTTGGCATTTCTCAGTGCTGTCGCTGGCCACATTCTTTCATCACCTACAGTTGTAGTCCTGTGTAACTGAAAGAATAACTCAAAAAATTACACTGTAGAGGACCATGTATTTCCACTTTCCATCCAGAGGAGAGGATAGAGTGTGTGTAAGTTTCCATAAATGGCACAGGGAATATAATTTAGAGATATGGCTACATAGCTGACCACTTCTGTATTGGGAATTTTCTGACTTGGGCCAGAAATATTGTACACTATTTTGCTATGACTATAGTGTGAAACACTATTATAAGCAAAAATAACAAAATAGAATAGGGGAAAGAGTACAGAAACCAATGTTTATAAGAATAATCCAAGTTATTCTCCTTAAATCATAATTTACTTTAAACTAATGAAGCATTTATTTATGTCAAAACGATTCCATAAACAAAATCTTGATTAGCAAGTTCTATGTGTACATATGAAAAGAGGACTTAGATTTCTCCTAAGAATGAGATAGGAGTTCATAGGGCTTTGAGCTTCAAAACTGTGACTCTGAGTAGGCTTATACCTTTCAGAAGCTCTGCACCTCATGAGCAAATTCTACAAACAAGAAAGATGGATCATCATGAAAGGGAACACATTTACCTGGTGAACTTGAGCCAATAACTTTCTCTCAGGACACACAGAGCAATAAGACAAATCGATAATTCTTGCAAGTTGTAAGAGTGTTTTACTCTGAAAATCTACCTACACTGTGCACTGATGCAAGAAAGAGGAAAAATACCACCTTCAGGATGATACATACAGAGAACCAGCTGGCAAACCCCAGATTCTTTCCTAGGAAAACTGTACATTG
>NW_004955511.1:4673182-4674394 GCF_000276665.1 Chinchilla lanigera | reverse complement strand
AGCGGATCACTTCTATGCTTGGTATTTCCCAGGTGACTTCAGAAATACTATGCACTTTTTTATGTGATTATGTTTCAAGTAGGAGAACTTGGCAAGACAAAGGGAAAAACCCTGCAGATGAATTATGATTGGCAGGAAAACATAAAATTAGAATGAAAGAAGAGAGAGTACAGATATCACTTTCACTGATGTGGATAAGACAATTTATTCTCTCTAAATGAGGCTTCTCTTGAAATAATGAACCTTGAATCTATCACTCAAAATAAGTCCATAAATATAAGTCATGTGCCTTTTACATGCCTGGTCCATGACAGTATGAAACAAGAAATAAAATTTTTCCTTGAAAACAGTAATATGCATGTAAATGTTTGGCAATTTCAAAGACTGTGTCCTTGAGAAGTAGAGATAAAGGAAGGAGTATTTCTGCCAGTGGGGTGGACCTTTCCCCATCACAGAAGCCTGTGTGCAAGAAACCCGGGCCAAGGAGTTATCATTTTAGGTAAAGCGTCTTTATCTCCTTAAACAGCTGGAGACTCCTACTTACAAAGTAAAATTAATTTGCCTTAAGATCCACTTCCTATAGTTTATGTAGGTTCTGTATGAGCACCGGGTGAGACGCTGTCTTTTTGTAACTCATTCATTCAGAATTAAGTGGACTACAGTGCAATGAAGTTCCCTGGTCCTGGACAGATGCCTAGTTAAGACCAAGTGATGTTTTGTGGCAGAGGTACGTGTCTCTCCTGTTGTTTATATTTGTGGCATTCGCTATACTGCACGAGTCCATGGTCTTCCATGCCAAATCTTTAGCCTTTACAACATTTTCTGGAGTTGTTCACTCATAGGAAATCTTGTGAGGAGATTAGTGTCATAAAAAGATCTCTGAATTATTATTTGAGGAAGTTATCACTGTCTCTGATTGCTGTATTTTTAATTTAATTGATTTTCTAGTTTCACACTCAATTTTACAATGATACAGCGATTAAGCATATAAGTGGATTGTACAAAATAGAGATGATAGGAAACCAGGAGGTAAACTTTACTGAGATAGAAAGTGGATCTGGAGATTGTGGGAGAATGAAGGGCAAGGAGGGGAGGGAGAAATAAGCAGGGTAAAGACATGATGTTAGTATGTACCTCCTCTCCACAGTGAACGTAATTATAATGTATTAATATTAATCTTATCAAATATACTATACCATGTAGCCAATAAAA
>NW_004955511.1:4670973-4672011 GCF_000276665.1 Chinchilla lanigera | reverse complement strand
ACGTCTGTGATCACAGAAGACTCATTACCGACACAGATGGATGAATGCTGTATGTTGAATTTCTGCTCTGGAATCAGGACAGCAGAAGAGCAGGGCTGGGCTCAGGTGGGTGCGGTGCCCACCCGTGGACATGAGGCTCCTCAGGGAATTTATGTGGCTGAGCAAGCACGTATGTGGTGAGTCAGAGAAACCAGGAGAAACCAGAGTGTGAGTCACATGGGTCTGCCAGTCACATGGGGCTGTCTGAGGTCAATGTTTTCATTTCTTCAATTTCCCAAAATGCATGAGCCCTGAACAAAGCAGAAACAACAGTGGAAGAACTTACTTAAATGTGAGGGGGAATCAGAGCTCTAATGTCTCCAAACTAATAAATTATTTCACCTTGTGTCTCTCTGGTACCTGAAGACTAGGATTAGTGCTGGCGTTTATTTTCAGCTCCATCCTGCTAATAATACTCATCCTCATTTTAAGACATTGTGAATAGGGCTCTTGAATTCAGGCCACAATCACGAGATTCCTATTGGGGTAACAAGACTTTTTCTGGCAGAGCCTTCATGACAGGATAATAAAGGGTATACCACTGAAAACTGGGTAAGGGAAAATGCTGAATTCTTATTAAATGTCAGGATTTCCCCAGGCATTACTGAAACAAGTATGCAGCCTCATTTGTATCAATTGCCACAAGACCTAAACTGACTTTGACATTGTCATGCGTGGTAACAGTGTATGGAATGTTTCCAAGAGATTCGTCCTTTCATCTGATATTCCAGGGCAGCACATCTTCAGTCATCTGAAGGATCGCAGGCTGTACAAGGCAATATTATCAGCAACATCACTGCGACAGGCAAGACATAGATCCCAATCATTCATGTGAGCTACTTTGTGTGCAGAATACCATGAATAAAATGTGTTGTATTGTAGGGGTAAGCATTTTAAAGACCCTTTTTATGAGGTGGCTTTCATTCCCCTAAATTTGCTCTGGCTCAGTTTACTGGATGGTCTAATAGTTGGACTTGGTAATGGAAACACACCATGGTA
>NW_004955511.1:4656277-4669655 GCF_000276665.1 Chinchilla lanigera | reverse complement strand
AAACAAATGACACTGAGGAATACATTCAATAATTTTTATTCTAGTCATCCTCAAAGTAAAAAGACAGTTGCAGGGTTCTGTTCCACTCAGAACAGTGATTTGGAAAATCCAGCTTTCTTTTAGAGTCAGTGTTTTTTACCCAACTTGTGCAGATCCACTGCCCCGTGATGAGGATTCATTACGATGAGACATAAATGGATTCTAACAGAGTCCCGGGTTCAGAAATGTCAGTAAAGCTGGCTATGGAGCTAAGCAGCCTTCTGTGATCTGGGTTATAGCAGGAAACAGGCTGGATAATGTGAGGTCATTTCGCTGCTCTGATATTTTAAGTGGGTGGGACTGCACGTCTGAGAGCACAGTCTCAGGGAGGTGACGTGTGTGGGGAAAGAGCGGAACATTTGCCACCACAGCGTCTGTCCATGAGCAAAGCGCTTCTAAAATGTGCCTGTGGCTGTCAGGATCCTTCACAGCTCTCTCGTTTTCTCTCCCGCATGCTCACGTGGCATTTCCCGCGCCCCTGAAGTTCGTCGTCACACTGTTTGAGTTCATCTTGGCTCTTTTTCTCTGCTTTGCTGCTCCTTTTCTGCAAAGAGGTAGGAAACCCGCCCTGTGTAAGTGTTTCTTATCTAGAGGACAAGGAATAATCTCTGCCAGTTCACAGATGCCTTTTATGTTTAAGAGACGAGGAACGTGCCCTGAAACTCATGCTTCATGTTTTAATCTGTGTGAGGAATCCCTAGTGCTTGGGAGTCGCACATACGAGTTTAGATTGGACCCTCCATCAGGAGCTTGAGAACGGAGTTCAAATATTGTATCAGAGAGAAATTAATATGAAACCTAGGGAGAACTTAAAGTATGAGGAGACACAGGAACCTCGGCATTGGAAACACAATGCACCAGTCCTCTATTTATCTTAGTTCTCCACAACAGATGTTCTGCTGATGATGAAATGAGGTTGAACTCTCCATACCTCCATAGGGCCAAGACTGATATGTATGACTGTCCCACCCCTTAGGTGGCTGAGAGAACGCCTTCGTGTGCTTTTCTTGGTCTTTTTTGCCATTACATCCTCCAGGATATCTTTATCTATACACAGAGAAGGGGTGAAATCTTCCCTGAAAAATAATTGTCATTGATGTGTTGACACTGACTTTTCCGTGTTTTGTACTCCACCCCCAGTGTAAACACTTTTGAGGATGAGTACGGAAATGGATGTGGTGACACACCATTCTTATATAAATTATAAACATGTCTGCAAGGCTCTCAGTATTGCAGGACTCTGGTCTGTCCCTAAAGAGTATATTTCAAGATTAATGATTCATACAAATCCCTGGGAAAACCTTTCATTACTTTTATTGTAATTTTTTAAGGTATATTACATGATGTTTTAACCAAGTGTGGGTGAATATGCCTGCCATCCCACCTCTTTGGGATGCTGAGGCAAGAGGATCTCAAGTTTGAGTCCAGCTTAGGCAATTTAACAATTCAGAAAGAATCTGTCTCAAAATTTAAAAAAAATATAGAAGGGTGCTAGATGTAGTGCATCGTAGAGAAACAGTGTTCAGTACTCTATACCACAAAAAAGTATGATCACTGGCAATGCAATGATGCACATGTAATGTTGTGCAATGATTACTACTGTTAAGCAAATTAGCACAACCTTCACCTCATATAGTTACTTGATGTTGATATAAAAACCCTGGAAGTCAACTCGTCTAGGAAATTTTCACTGTGCAGCACCGTATTCCTATCTCAGTTCCCATGCTTACATCAGGTCTCTGCACTGTTCATCCTACAAAATTTCAGCTTTGTGTCACTTCACCTACATCTGAACTGCACAGCTTTGGAAACCATCATTCTGCTCTCCATCTCTATGTTTTTATTTATTTTGGATCCACATATACATGAGGTCCCCCAGTATTTTTCTGTGTCTGCTGTATTTCATTTAGAAAAATGTTGACCATTTTCATCCAAGCTGTCCCCATTAGTGGTTTTCCTTCTTTTTCACTGGTGAATAATATTTCATGATGTGCATGTGAAAATATTTTTCTTTATCTCTATGATGGATGTTTATGTTCTTTGTCTATGTTACATATTGGTGATGATGCTAGGCTGGGTATTGCAATAATGATACCTCTAGTAGGTGCTGGCTTCATTTCCCTCAGTATAGCTAGAAGAGTAATAGCTGAGCAATATGCTAGCTTTATTTTTAATTTTCATTTGTAATTTACATCTTATTTTTCATGATGGTTGCACAAGGTCAAACTCCCCTCACATAATACAGGTATTAGGCTTTGTTTACAGCCTTCCTACTACTTGTCCCCATCTGATTTCTGATCACACACAGCCCACATCCTAACCGTAGTGAGCCATGGCTCCTGGTGGTCTTAATCTTCATTTTATTACTGATTAGCTTTTATGAAACCCTTGTAATTCTTCTTGGCTACTGACATTCATCTATTACAATAATTTTATTCTAGTCCTCTCATACTTTTAAAGTGAATCTTTTTCCTCTCATTTAATTGTGTGAGCTATCTATGTAGGTTTTTCATTAAGGCTCTATCAAGAATATTTTCTCAAAATAAATTCCCCAAATTTTACTTTATTTTAAAGAGAATAGTAAAAAAAGAATAGCAAAATACCAATATCACAGTTAAAAACAAAGCGGAGCAGTAACATTAAAAATGATACAAGGTTTCAAAACAATGATAGGAATTAACAGTGGTTGTTATGTTACATTTTTATCCATTTTTCAGTAATGTGATCTACGCTAAGCAAAGCATGGTAATATGCTGAAATCTCATTTGATTATTAGGCATTTATTTCATGAACCTTAGCTTTGTCATCCAAAAATCACTGACAAAGCCGACATCAAGAAAATTTCCCACAATGTTTACTTCTGGGATTTTTATGTTTTCAAGTGTTATGCTTAGGTTATTAATCTATTTTGGGTTTACATTGGAAACTGGAGCAACTAGGGTCTGATTTTAAAATAGCATGTGGGATTTGTCCATGTGAATTGAGGTTTTCTTCACGTGGGCCGGTCAGTGAGACACAGCACATCAGCTGAATGAAAGTAAAATTAACCCAGGCTCACCTCAATACATGCAGGAAGAGCACTGGAGAAGATTCTGTATGCTCTGATGATAAGGACTGAAAACAAATTAGACACAGGAGAATATTTTGCCAGCCCCATGGAAGATATGTAAGAAATGTAAAAGTTCAGTGAACGTCATTGTCCGTATGACAAACCACACCTTATCCTTTATAATCTGATAGAAAGCCAGCCCCGCTTTCTCTATTCATATTCACGAAAATCAGATGTACAAGGGGGTGCAATCAGAGATGAAAGAATGATAACTTTTTAAAACCAACCATGCTAGAAAGGAAGCAGTAATATTGGCCCTATTTTTCCACCTCATTATCCTACATGTGGAATCCCCTTAACATTTGTAAACTATTTTAAAACTGATGCAAGAATTTGATGATGTTCCAAGAAACAAAATTGGAACACAATCCAATCACATCATTACATTTCAGTAATGATGTATGGGCAAAGGAAATCAAGGCAAGAATCTCTTTATTACAACACCAAATGACTAACACGGATAAGAAAAAATTTCAAACCATGAGGTGAAAGCACTTTATATTGATCACTCAAACAATGCTGAAAAATTTTGTAAAATATAAAAAACAGAAAGGCCTCTCATATTCATGGATTTAAATTCTTAATAGTTAAATTTCTCTAATTCTTATTCTGATTCACAGATAAAAGGTATCTTCTATCGAATTCTCAAAGACACTTTCCAAATAAATAGAATAAAATTCTCTACAATTTGTGTGAAATCACTACACACTCCAAAGAGTTAAAGCAGTCATTAGGTAGACAATCAAGGAGGGAGGTGTTACATGTGTAATTTCAAATACATTACAGGGTGGTATTACACACAGCAGTGTGGAACTTTCATAAAATTCAGACAGACATATACACCAACAGGACAGAGTAAGGAGTCCAGCAATAGACTCTGCTATGTGCAGTCATTAATACATGAAGACTTCATTTTTATGAATGAAGTAAATTTAATTGGAAAAGATTTTAAACAAGCAGTCTTAATGTCTGTCCTTGGGATATACCTAGTTTTCTTGAATTTTCATTTTATGGTCATCGATGTTGGTTTGTATTGTCAAAATTCTTTAGGGATGAACCAATAATTATAGTGTAGCAGTTGTTTATTTTAATAAGAAAATGCAGGATTTTCTTGAACACCAGTTCTGCTTGTGCAGAGATTGCTTCCCTTGCTGGTCTCCTTTTCTCTGTGATCCTGACACAGGCCGAAACAGCCACATCATATACTGTATGATACAGAAATCACTGCCATCACATTCCTTTTCTCTCAAACAGTATAGGCAGGCAGTCCCTAGTCAGGACATACATTGCCTGTCTTAGTAACTATTCCACCACTCTGGGGAGCGTCTCCCAGGTAGATCTGTGCCAAACTTCCCTGCACCATCCTAGAAATGTGTGCATACTGGGTTACTTATTACCATGATTTTGTATCACTTTCATGACCAATGACAGATTCAGTGTAATTATAAATATTAAATCCTGGATTAAGATATGTCAAATACTACTGAAAGAATTTTTAAAATTCTACATGCGGTCTTAGAAGTAAGTGACTCTTTTCCAAGAAAGGCAACTCTCCTACAAAGGAGATCTAAGATTCAAATTTTGTAGCACAGAGATTTACTGACCACCACAGAGTTTCAGAAATGGTAATTACTAAGGGGGTCTTGCATGCTTATATTTGTTCATCTGAGTAACCAATATGAAGATAATAATATGTAATACAACAGCCACTGTTAATTTCCTATCACCTTGTCTAAAATTCTTTATTACTTTTACTGTTTTTATATTTTTTTATGTATGTGTTTGTTAATATGTTTTGGTTGTCTTATTTTTAAAATAAAAAGTAGGAAAATTTGTGCATACACATCTTGAAATGAGCATATAGTGTGCTTACGCCTCAAGGGGAATAAATGTGCTATTGATGTAAAGGGTGAAAATAACACTTTCACCAATGTAATATCGGAAGTTCTCCTCAGACTGAAGGGCTCAAGCTGAGCAAAGAGAGGAGGAATTTTTATATTAGTGCACTGATGTTTTAGGAGTTTATTATAATAATACTGGGGCTAGTTTTACAGTTATGGATAATATAATATTAATGAACAAGAACTTAGAAGGCTTTGCCAATAAGAAAATGATGATGTGGTCTATGACTTTCTTAATTTCAGTGCATAAAACACCTGGCAAAAATGTATACATTCTATAATGTGGGAACAACTTACATAGGCATCTTAGCTACCTTTCTCATTGTTGGGACAATATATGCAAGACTCACAAGTTAAAAGAGGAAAGATTTATTTAGCTCCCAGTTTGTAGAGGTTTCAGTGCACAGGAAGCTGGCTCCAAGGCAGGGTGCTATGGCAGTGGGGAATTGCCGAGGGGAAAGAGTCTACAGCAGGGCAGACGGAAGACAGCAAGCCTCTCCAGCTGCAAGCAGCAGCCTGCCTCCCCTCTTCCCTTCTACATCTCATACAGACTATAAGCCTATTGATTGGTGCTACCCACACCCAGGGTGGGGCATCCATTATCCATAGCAAGAACTATACTAAATTAATTAGGGGACTAATCCACACACCCTTCATCCAGGTATCACACCATTAATCCATATTCGCACACCTTAGAACAGCCACCTCCAGGAAGCCCCACCTATGAGCACAGGAGGCTTTGGGGGGACATCTAAGTACATCTAGATACAAACCTTACCAATAGGTAATAAAATAATGAAATTGTCACACACACATTGAATTTTCAGAACTCTTTTCCACTTGTTGATAAACTAGAGAGATGTAGATGGAAATAGAACATTCTGAGGACAAGTAAAAATGATTTCTATGTATTCATAGAAATTTAGACAAAGAAGCCATTTATAATTTTACAAAAGTAAAAGCAAATATTGAATTACAATATAACTTCAATAAAGTTGAAATGGACAACATTGGCAATAGATTGAAACACACTTATGTGAATAAATATATTATAAATTACATGTATTTAAGTATGTGGGTTAAAGAAAATTTCAATACAAAATATCAAATAATATACAACTTCACTTATGAACTTAGACATGTTAAAACCCTCTGTACAGTATTACATTACATTGTTATATCAGTATTTTTTTTCTCATTATTATACTTATACAATTTGGGCTCTAACCATTTTATTATACCTATATAATGTTAGACAGGTACATAGATAGATAGGTAGATAGAGAGATAGATAGATAGATAGATAGATAGATAGATAGATAGATAGATAGATTTAATATACTTTATCACTGTTATTTTCTTTGTATATTCATTGGCATAACTCTCTTTTCTCTAGATACTTGAGACGAAGAATAGATCATTGATCCTAGAAATTTCTTCTTGGCTGCAAAAGTATTAATAGCTATGAACTGATGGATTTAATCAGCACTTCAAGATTTATAATGCATCCGATTTTCATTTTCATTTGTTAAATATGTTGTGTACTTCTCCTGGGGTCCTGTGTTTCTGAAACAATTTCCTTACAAGCTGCTTCTTAAAATTTCCATATATTTATAATTTTCTTTCTTTCATATTTGCTATAGAAATTATTCCATAAAGAGGAGATCCTACTGAATACAAGCTTATTCATTTTTGATGTCTGGAAACTTCTTGAAAATATTAACCAATGATCTACATTCGGTTAAACTATAAAATCTACAATAAGCCACTACAGTACTGTTTTCTGCTAAAAATTTTGTTATTTTTTCCATATTACATAAATTTATGCATAGAGAGAAAGCTCCATATGAAATGGAATTTAAAGGGGAATGAGGGCTGAGTTACAGTTCTCAATGTTATGAGTTCAGGCAATGTGTGAAGAGTAGAAAATCAACTGACACTGAACATGTGAAAAGACAAAGTAACACAAGGTTTTGTGTGAGACACTTTTTTACATTTTGGTGTCTTTCAGTGTGGATGTTCACTGCCAATTGTATTTCCCTTGGGTAATTCTGATGCATGAACTCAAATATTATATTACTTTCTCCCATTGTTATTTTTTCCCAGTTTTTCAATCTCTATGTTTTCTTTCCACCACACATTTGCAACGGTGTTTTTACTAATATGTCTGCACTGGGGAAATTGGCACACACTGTTTTCCTACCGGCAGAATAACTACTGGGCAACTACTCACATTTACTCCTCCCGGGAGGCAGCTGTCTTCCTCTGTGCTGCTTATGAGCCATCTACCCCAATTCTGCTTATATTCACCCTCTCTACCCAGGGCTTTCCATTGTTCATCTCCTTTCTCTTAGAAAGATACACATGTATGATTGATTCTCAATAGTAAAAACTTGAGGTTCATTTCATTTCAGTGTGATTATATTTGGTTGAGCAAAACTAATATCATAAACCCTGTTAGGTTTACAATAATACACAGGACTGTTTTACTCTGTGAACATCTACCTATGCTGTAGGTCAACACCAAGAAAGAGAAATTCTATGGTCATAACGTACTTGCAAAGTACGAATACGCAATACTCTAAGTTCTCTCCTACTAAGGCTACACAAAAAATAAGAAGACACTGAAACTGTTACAACTTGGTAAGGAAGACTATTTCCTCTGATAGATTTGAAATAGATTTGAAATAGGATGAAATAGTAGCACAAATCACCCCTTATTGGTAGAGATGCAGGCATAAACCAGGAGAAAAGAAGGATATCATTTTCAGCTGTGAAAAAGCTCTTTATACAATGATCATGACTCAAAGAATGTGAATGAAAAGCTTGAAGTTCTCAATTGTACCTTGATGACCAAGGGTAAGTATTGTGGGAGGGCTCTATATGCAGAGGACTATGTCTTGTTGCTTTTTTTCCAATTTAAAGTTTCAGTTAAAACTAAGTATAAATCTCGACAGTTTTCTTTATGATTTTGAGGGTGTAATTTTAGCAATATGGGTAGATAGCAAACAGCTTTTATGAATGGCATTTCCTATATGGCACTCAGAAATATTGCCCACTGTCTTTCTATATAGTTATTTTTCAAGTAGTAGAAATAGGCAAAATAAGGGGAAAAGCACTGAAGACTATGAGTATGAGGAAATTGTACAAATTAAAGTGAAATAAGGAAGAGTGCAGACATCTTTCCTGTCTATATGGATAATTCAATTCATCCACCCTACTTGAAGGTTTTTGATGAACTACAGAAGCTTGCATTTAGCAGTGACCTGGGAGACCGTGAAAAGAGGAAGTAGATTGTTTTCTTTAAGGAGAGGGATGGGTGAGGTTTGGCATTGGAAACTCTGGCTGTCTCTGCAGTAGAGTGGATGCAACATTTCTGTCAGTGTCCTGTGCCTTTGCCCATCATGAAATCTCACTCGTCTGCTGGAAATGCCAACCAGGATGGTGACATTTTATGTAATTCGTTTTTATCTCCTCATAGAGCAGAGGACGCTTTCTAATAAAGTCAAATGGAAGTGAAAGGAAACCCAGTACCCGCGCTCTCTGTGGTGCCTGAAGGAGCAGCAGGTCCTATGGTGTTTGCGGCAATTTGTGAAAAAGCTCCTGGAAGAGGGCAGCGCAGTGCAGGACTGAGTGGCATTTTCTCATAGAGGGGTGCACCGCTCCTGTCTTTATACCCATAGTAGTAAGAGGGTAAGGTAGTAAGAGGAAATGACCTTCCATGCCAAAGCCTCAGGCTCAAGCAAGGCTCCCTGTTTATCCTGGGTGAGAAAAGATCAGAGCACATTTCCAGGGGTCCCAAGTTGAAGCTCCCAAGTTCCCTCAGGGCTGCTGTATACAACTGTCTTTATGCATTAGTATTTTGTATTCTGCTATCTCAGTGTAGGAAATACAGTCGAAGTGGTCTCTGGACCATGATGTGAATTATAGTTTCCTCAACTTTCTGGTCTCCATTTTTTCTGTTAGGACATGCTTGTTGTACATGTTTCCATCCCTTGTGAGCAACAATTAGTTGTACATACCCCATCTTCATGTCTTTTTGTCACCTTTCCCTCCCTCCTCCATTTCTTGATTCGTTTCCCCTTTGAGAACCATCCAGTTACCTACTTTATATTCTCTAACCTTTGTTTTGCTCTTTATTTACACTCTCATGTAAGAGAAAACATAGGATATTTAACCTGTGGGTTTGACTCATTTTATTTAACATTATGCTCTCCGGTTGTATCCTTTTTCTTTCAAATGACTCAGATTTATCAATATTTACAGCAGAGTAGTACTGCATTGTATGTAATACCACACTTTATTATCCATCCATTTCAATGGACCTTTGGGCTGCTTCGAAGGCTTGGATATTATGAATTGTGTTGCTGTAAAGTCTAACTTGATTTCAAAGTAAAAATTCATGAATTATAATTTTGGTACATAGAATTTATCTGTGTAAAGAATGAACCATGATTGTTCAGAAAGGAGTGGTATATGCTCTTTGAGTGTGAAGTAGGGATGAGGCCCTGGGGACAGAAGGTGCAGTGAACTGGGTTATTCCCTGTGCTGAAGAGTCATAGCTATCAAAAGACAGAAATTGCAACAGCACTCAATTCAGGTTAAGTGTATGTAATGATAAGCTGCATAACAGATAAGCACATTTTTAAGGACAGTTTAGCACGTGTGTGCTTCGGGAAGGAAAACAGCAGATGTGGGGGCTGGTCTGGGGAGCTGTTACAGGGAAAAATATGAAGAAAGTCACAATATCAAGGAAAAATTCAGCATGTAGAAATAGCCTGAGTTACCCACAAATGTATCTATTCCTTTGCATCCATATGCAATTCATAATCTAAATACCAGCTCATATGCTCATGACTTTTTTTCTTAACATATCGTTAAAAAGAGTTTTATCTTGTTAACATCTCTATTAATGAAAGGCATTAATTACTCTAAAAGAAGCACGTACTGTTTGACACTTCATACAGTGTGAAAATATTCATATTTCTGATTCTGTGTTAATATATTACCCTACTAACTTAGATTATATCCATAGAGGTTTACTATAATGTACTCTAATATAAGGCAAAGTAAAAGTGTGTGGAACAATACCTAGACTGTCTTAGTTGCTTTTCTCTAATTGCTAGGACAAGATAGCAAACACCCGGTGTTAAAGGGAGAATGGTTTATGCAGCTTAGTTTGTAGAGGTTTCAGTTCATATCAGCTGACTTCAAGGAAGGGAGGCACTTGGCAGAGGGACAGTTGCTTATGGGAGCAGAATACAGTGAAAACAAGAGCAGAAAGAGAGAGCCTCTTTCTGTCCCTTACAGGGTATGCAGGCTACCTGCCTTGGGGCCAGTGTAGCACTCACATCTCCAATCCCACCACTAGATGCTGAGCCAATCACAAAGTCTAGATTCAGGCACATCTGAAAAGCGCACCCCCCATGAGAGCATTAGGCTTTGGGGTGACATCTAGAAACAAAACATAACCTTCTGCCCTTTACCCCACAAAGGCTAATGCATATCCCTTTATGCAAAAGGCATTTAGTCCATCTCTAAGGGTTGCCAAAATCCTAACAGTTATAGCATTGCTGAAAAGTCCAAGTCCCAAGTCACCTACAAGTTGTGAGGCAAACTCTTAGCTGTGAGCCCTTGTACAAATGAACAGAAAGTTAAACACTACCAACATTCAGTGGCACAAGATAAACATTTCCATTCAAAGTTACAAACAAGAGGATACTAAAGAATGGAATCAAAGCAAGAGCAAAATCCAGCAGAGCAAACATTAAGTCCTGTAGTTCCATGTGCTGCATCTGAGGCAATCTGTGGCAGGATTTGAACTCCAAAAGGCTGGGGGGCTCCACCCCAAGAGCACTTCCAGTTGTTATAGCTCCCATGACTTCTCTCTTAGGCCTGCTGTGCTCCTTCTTTGCAGGTTCCTCACATGCTACCTATTCTGGACTTTTCCAAAATTCTGGTGTCTCCAGTGGACCTTTGGCTTCACCCTAAGAGCTTCACACACTGCCCTCTAAGGGGCATGCTGCCTGGCTCCCCAGGCCTTCTGAAATCTAGGTGGAAGCCTTCTATACATCCACAATCTTGCATTCTGTATGAACCTAAATCCAGTGGCATGTGGATGCTGACAAGATCTGTGCCCAAGTACAGCAGTAGCCAGGCTTCCTTTTCTATCTTAGGCTGTAAGGGTCAAGGGCCTATGAACCAAATCCAGAGGAACTACTACACTAGGCCATGAGCTTACTGGATCATGGTGCTCTGGGGCTGTCTTCTCAAAGCAAAGTCTTTCACATTTGCGACTCTGAGGTTATAGAGGCTGGAGTTCTATTGGTTCTTGACATCTTTAGGTCATATTTTCTCTTGTCTACTTCAGAATACATGATATTTTCTTGCTAGTCTTCTCAGAGACAAATTTTTCCTCTTCTCCATCTTTGCAGTTCACAACTTTATTGGAGTGACCTTTCTGGCCAAAATTAAAACATTTTAAATCATTCTGCTGGGCTTTTTATTCTGGACTCTCAACACAAATTTGGCTAAAAGGCCCAAAGGTACCCGTGTTACCACCTTAACGTTAGACTGCCTTGAAATTTCTTCTGTCACATTATTCCATGGTCCATAATCTTCATCTCAAGGCAACCTCTGGACAGACAAATTTTTGCCAGTGCATAACACACATCATCTGGAGTCCAACATCCAATGCAGTCCTTCTTCCCCGGAGAAACTTCCCAAAACTGGCATCAGCATTCTGATCTTCTGAGCTTGGACAAGAATCTCCCATCAAGTACAGCTGGGGTGTTTCAGCTCTACTTTTTCAGCTGTCAACTGCAAAATTTTCTTAACTCTCCCCACAAGCCAGCCTAAAGACTCATATGGTCAGGTATAGTCACAGCAACCACCCCACTTAACTCATGCCAAATATCATTGTAGTTACTTTTCTTGATGCTAAGCTCACCTGATGCCCAAAGGTAAGCGAGGGGAGGTTTGCTTGGCTCACAATTTGTTGAGGTTTCAATCAATAGTCAGCTGGCTCCAAGGCAGGACAGCATGGCAGATAAGCATTGCAGAGTAAAAACAGTTCATGGCAGGCAGAAAGCAGAAAATGAAGCAAGGGGAACCTTCAAAGCATCTTTTGGCCCCCTTTTATATCATACCAAGGATACTAGAATTAGTTTGGTACCAACCAATCAGTGGACTGATTTAGCAATCACACACTGTTAATCTCAGGATCACACACTCTAGATTCAGCCACCTCTGAAAGAACCAACCTATGACTACATGAGGCTTTTGGGGTGATATCTAGTCACAACCATAATAATGCTGTAGACAAAGGGATAAATTTTGTTTTTAAATGTATCTTTTATCACTGGCCATTTGTTCTCCAGCACTTTCTCATGACAGATTTTCATGAAGACCACATGGTACCTTCATAACTTCTCTGTTAAAGGCTCTGCCCTGACAACTTTCTCCTCTATCCTGAATAGTTTATCTTCTCTGGATCTCTCTCCATCATCACAGAGAAGAAGTCAGCTAAGCCTTTGGTGCGTTTGTGAACCACCACCCACACAGGGATAAAAATGAAACACAGGTGTCTTCAGGTTATCTGCCTACTGTAAAATGTGAAACACTCAATCCCAGAGCATTGATAGGCTGAGCATCTTGCTTTGGATCCTCCTCCTCCCTGCACTTGTGACACCCTTCCCCCTACCACGGTGGTCTAAATCAAATTCTGTGGCCTGAGCAGGTGTCCAGGAGTCTCACACAAAACATTCTGTGACTTACGGGCTGAGTATATTGATAACATTTGTTCACATTTGGCTCCTTAAAGGTGGAGAAACTCAAAAGAGTGAGAAAAAGCTGCATTTGCTGTGGGTTCCTTGTACAATCCCATGTGTCAGATCCTTGGAAAACCCCAGGTAAAATTCTGTTCATGTGAGGGACTGGATCTCATCTATTCATCTCTCCCTCCAGAAGGTGTTACCGGTTTGAATACAAACTCTTGAGTCTCAAAGTTACTATTAATCATTACCGTCAGCTAAGGAATCAACTTTGCCTACTTTTAAGTATTTCCAGGGGAAACTCAAGCTGGATGTGGCAGGGAGAGGACAGCTGGATTATGAGGTGAAGAGTTCATAATCTGCAAACATTTGCCTCATCCCCACTCAATCCGTCTCCCTCAGGGGGTTCACGTAGAATCACCTGAGAAAATGCCATACATTTGCAATGGCAAAGAAACTCAAGTGGGAAATCTGACTATGCAAGTCTCACCCATGCAGCAAGCAAATGCAGGAGAAAGTGCTCAGGGCAATGCTTCTCCATCTCCCTCCCCTCCTCT
>NW_004955511.1:4545047-4655975 GCF_000276665.1 Chinchilla lanigera | reverse complement strand
CTCTCTCTCTCTCTCTCTCTCTTTCTCTCTCTCTCTTTCCTGCAATTAGAGTCCATTTTTGAGAACTCACCCCAGTTCCTGAGACACTAGATAGAACATCAGCAGATCTGTGTGTGACAACTTTCGTGTGGTACCTCTGTGGTGTCTGTTACAGTGGCCACTGTTACTCTGAAGTGCAGCTGGTAAAACTAATATACTGAAGTTTAATTTTGACTTAATTGTATTTAAATATGACAGGTCCTGTGGCTGGTGACATCCCTATTGAAGAGCATATAGCACAGATAATGTTTGTATACTTCTGGAGTCCAGGGGAGTATACAGAACTCTCAGCCCCAGTGTAAACGTGCAAAGAACTCAGGGATACAGGATGCAGTCCCAGGGTGGGCTGAAGCTCACAAGAGATCTCTGCCATAGGGATTTGGACTCTTGTGACTCATCCTGTCACCTTTTTCAGGCTGATTAAGTATATATACTCTGCATGTCACACCCATCCTCAGCACATGAAGTGTCCACCATCCAGGTGCACACTCAGCTTTATCACATGGGCCATCATGGAACAAGCAGTAGCTGAGCCAGAGCACTGACCTCCGTCTCTGTCCACACTGGCGGGACTCCTCAGGTGGAGCCTCCGGTGGCCTTGCTGTCTATTCAGGCAAAGAGTGTAGAGGGGAGAATTCTCTGCACTACACAGAAAGACCTGTTCAGAGAAGGACAGGGAGGGAAACGTGTACTCAGTCACTCAGCACCAGCTTCCTCTCCAGGTTCAGAGAGGTTTGCAGGTACCAAGGCCATGTGCAGGAATAAACTCTTCACCCTGGACCTCCCAGTGGGGACAGAGAGAGTGAATGTTTGCAGTGCCTCGGGAAGAGCTCTAAGAGGCGGTGGATCCTGGATGGTGGGACCTCACTCCGTGTCTCCCTCCAGGTCCACGGCAGCCTGGCCTGCAGCATCCTGAGCACTGCGCTTGCTCTGCTGGGTGTCGCTCTGCTCTCTTACACCATGGCCGCTCTGGATTCTGCCTTTCAGCAGTGTGAGTTGAGCAGAATGCCCAGGCCGACCACCGCATTTACTTTTACTATCTCCGAGAGGACTACATCAGTGACAGCTGCGCCGCCAAAACCAGTCCCTGTGGTGACTGCTGTGACAACCCTGAGGTGTCATCGTTCTTTTGTTGCAGTGTCTTGTAGTCTCCTGTGAGGTCACCCAAGGGGAAGCCCAGGGCCAAGGAACAGTGGGGAGCGGCAAGCATCACAGTAAGGGGCTGGGCAGGGGGGTTGCATGGGAATGGGGTGGAGCTGAGGAATAAATGGAAAATAAGGGTGAAAATGAGAATTTCTTACTAGTAATAGCAATCATTTTGAAAGGCATAAAATATGAGTCCTCAAATCAAGAGCTTTGGTATGTGGCATGATGAACTAAGAAAAGCAAACAAGCAGCAAGACTCAGGTGATCAGGAGAAGCTGCAGGACACCTGCCCTGTGTGTGTGTGTGTGTGTGTGTGTGTGTGTGTGCTGAGGATGAACTAAGTCAGGGTAGATATGAAACCGGAAATGAGAATGAGAGCACAGGAAATATGAGGACTGATCTCAAAGGAACTCACTGAGGAAGGGGCGGGCTTAAACTGACTACTGTGCCAGGCGGAGCCCTCTCCCTCCCCACGGAGCCTTCTGGGTCTCTGATGGTGGAGTCAACTCCGCACAGGCGGGAAGCCCTCGGTGACTCCAGCACCGCCAACACCTGCCTTCCTGCTTGCAGGGCACCTTGTCTGTGGTGCTGATCGCTGTACAGCGCTGTATTTTGTTAGTTTTTTTATTTACAATTAAAAATAGCAAATGCAATATTAAAATACAAAGGAAAGCTAGAGGTATCACACTTCATTAATTCTAAACACAGTACAAACAGATATTAAACAAAATAGGTTGGTACTTTCATAAACATAGACAAATGAATGAAAGAGACAGAAGAGATCCCAGAAGTAAATCCAAATCCTAGTCAGGTGTGGTGGCACATGCCTGTAATCCCAGCGCTCAGGAGGCTGGGGCAGGAGGATCGTTGTGAGTTCGAGGCCAGCCTGGGCTACAAAGTGAGCTCAAGGCCAGCCAAAACTGCATAGAGAGACCATGTCTCAAAAAAAAAAAAAAAAGAAAAAGAAAAAGAAAAAACATTCACAAAGGAATTTTGACAGGATGAAATTTTGTTTTGGGAGAATGATTTTTAGTCTTTGTAATGTTACAGAATCCTTTATTCTACTCCCTTATGCTACAAAGAGCATCCAGTTTTCAGAAATCATTTTTAACTGGGGAACTCAAATTAGTAAAATAAGAAATTCATCAAATAAATAAATAATCAGCTGGGGATTTAGCTCAGCAGCAAAGCGCCTGCCTGGCAAGCGCAAGGTCGTGAGTTCGGTTCCTGGTACCGGAGAAAAACAAAACAAAACAAAACAAAATAAATAAATAAATAAATAAATAAATAATGCAGATAAGCTATGGTTTCTTGCAATCTATATCAGGCACTAAGAATTAAATTAAATGATTTTCCTTCAATCTACTGCATTTTATTAGTATATGTGTGTGATGCATAATGATTACTTCATCTTGAGGATCTGTTTCATATGCCTATTATTTCTTAATCATTTTTACTCCAACTCTCCCTATCTCTTCCACCCTCAACCCCATCTCCAAAATCTCTTCCCATCTCCACAAAGTCTGCCATCACTCTTTTATTTTGCTGTTTAGATTTTTTATGGGACTGCCATATACAATCCACCATACAATATCTAACTTTCTAGGTCTAATTTACTGCAGCACTGTGGTTTTGATTTTATCCATTTTCCTAAGAAACTAATGCAAATCCAGCCTTTTTCATGTGTTCTTATCCCTTCTTCTGTTGATGGGCATATTGGCTACAACCATAATTTAACTATTGTGAATTGCGCTGCTATAAACATTAATATGCATGTATCATTTTAAGACGATGACATTAGCTCTTTGGGGAAGGTGCCCCAAAGAGGTACAGGTTGTTCAAATGGAATTTCTATTTTTTATATTTTTGGGGAATTGCAAACTGATATTCTTAGTGGATGTATTACTTTACATTCCCACCAATAATGTAAAACTGTTATTTTTCTACACAATCTAAATATTATTTTGAATTTTTGATGATAGCCATTTTAACTGGTGTTAAGGTGGAATTTCAGTGTTGTTCAATTTGCATTTTCCTAGTGGTCAAAGACCCTGCACAACTTTCTTGTACGTATTGACCATTTATGATTTTTCTTCTGAGATGTGTCTATTTGTCTCACCTGCCCATTTGATTTGTTCTTTTTTGGGGGAAGAGGTCTAATATTTTTTGAATTCTTTATATATTCTAGGTATCCATCCTCTACCTGATGAGTAACTGGGAAAAGCTTTTCTAATTCTATGTGTTGACTCTTCACTCTGCTGGTTGTTTCCTGTGTAGAAGCTCTTTTAAAGAAAGTATAAATATGTGTGTGTGTGTGTGTGTGTGTGTGTGTGTGTGTGTATTCCTTCTTGTGCAATGCAGATTCTATTCAGAAAGATCTTGCCTACTCCTAAACCAGAAGAATAGCAATAATGTAAAAATACATGTATATATGAGAAAAGTATTGAGTATTATCTTATGAATTATAGTTAATTAAATATAGGTATTATATGAGTTATAATCATAAACACAAAATGATATACAGTCATTCTATCATGAATTCATGAACGCTTCTGTTCATCAACAATTCAGTTTGCAAACAGACACTTTTGGCAAAATTTTGCTTTCTTTTGTGATCGCAGCAGCAGGTGACAAACACGACTGTGGCAGTCTACCCTGTGACCTTCTTCCCTGCATGAATACAAAGGCCGCCATCTTGCCCAGAATATTAGAACAAAATTTGTGAACTGAGGTGCCACTGTACAACTGTATTTAAGATGTAGACTTTGTTGCAAACTTTCTGAACATATTATCTCTGTATTCCATTTACAAAGTTTTATGTCTGTTTTTATTACCCACTTGATTTACTTAAACCCTTAACATTATTTTTTTATTTACATTGGCTTCATTCATTTTTGTAGTAGATCTTTATATTTCCTTTTATACACAAACATTTATACCTATAAATTTATTTACTATCTGTGACTAAGAATTGCTATATATCTTGATTTCATTTTCATTTTTGAAATTTCTGAATATTTTCTTTTTAAACATTTATTTTCCAAATTTTGTCTTATTAATCTCATTTTTCCCCATAGTTCATACATAAATTATCCTATAGCAGCTATATCCTATAGCAGAAAGAACCTGTTCTATATGAATTCCTTCATGTTTAATGTCTGGAAACTTCTTTAATGAATTACCTCATTGACTTTATTGGGTTAGAATATAAAATCTTAATGAATGCCTACAACTTCCAATTTTACACTCAATGTTTTTCCACATTTTCTGTCATACCAAAAGTGGAAGAAGTGCGACATTCTGATGACCCATATTATTTCTTCTATGCTGTTATGATGACCTATGTTATAATCTCAATCAAGAGCAGCAAATCAATTAATATAGAACATGTTAGAAGAAAAATTAACACAAAATTTTGTGGGAGATAATTCTTCAATTTTTCTGTCTATTAGTTTAGATTTTTACACCACTTTCCCTCCTTGTGGGATTCCAAATTTAAGAGCTGAAATGCTAACAACTTCCACTGTTAATCACCTATGGGCTTTTCATTGGCCAATTGTGGTTTCCGTGTTACCCTTTCAATTGCCTATTTATTAACACATCTTCACCAGAAAACAAGAACTACGCTGTTTTCCTGTCGGAAATAGAACCCATCAGCAGTTATTAACATTTCATCCACCTCGGATGCAGCTGTCCTTTTTATGATACTGAAGAAGCTACTTTAATTCTACTTATAGTTACCATTTCCGGTCATGTATGCAGAGTATCAGTGCAATAATGGATAATAATGGTATGATTGCGACAATTGGTGCAGAGAAGCAATTGACAATATTCAAAATTATTTCATGTTAAGTCTACAAGAAAATGTCAAAAGCACTGAAACGCACACAGTGTGACTAAGTCAGATTATTCCCTTTGATAAATTTGAAGTTCATATGGAAAGACAGTAGAGGTCACTTTTCCTCCACATAGTTTAGACAGAAACCAGAAGAAATTAGGAATAGTTTTCCTCCATATTCAGAGAAATCTCTTGCTAAAATTATTATGATTTCTAGACTGGGAATTAAAAAACACTGAAATTCCACATTATTTACCCTGATAAACATGAGCAAGTACTGTGAAAAAATTCTGAGTTGGGAGACCTATTCTTTCCTGCTTTCTTTCCAAGCTAGAGTATATTCAACATAGTCTGTAGAGTATAGAAGGTTCCCTTGTGGCTTTGGAGCACATAATTTCCAAAATATAAACAAAGAGTATTTCTATGCTTGGCATTTCCTGAACTTAAATTAGAACTCTCGTTCAATGGTTTTTCTATTTTTCAAGTGACAGACATGGAATAAAGATAATAGACATCGAAGAAGATCATTATGAACAGAATATAAAACTGGAAGGAGGAAAGTGTGGAGAAACCCCTTTTATTAATGGGAATAGTACAATGTCTCATCACAAAATCAAGGCTTTCTATGTTCCCATGAAGTTTTTCTTTATAATTGAAAATATCTCCCTAAATGGAAAGCAAGCACTTTATTAGAGAGGTCTGTGGGGACTGGTCAATCAATAGGAATTAGAATTTGTCCCTAGAGTGAGAAAAGAGTAAGTCTTCCCACTCACGAACTGCTGCTGTCTGAGGGGCAGAGATAAAGGTTTCTTTCTATCAGAAGCATGTAGTATAGCATAATCTATCAGAGTAAGACATCTGCTAGAAACAGGCCAAGAATCTGCTGCTTAAGGTAATAAGTTTTTATTTTCCTAAGAGCGTGCAGACTCTGTCTTACACCGGAGTTTATATAATGACTACATACAGTGTGCACCATACACTGTGTTTTGTTTGCTCTCAGGAAAATCCTTTGAAATAGCTATGGAGCAATGAAGTTCCCTGGTCCTGAGCACACACCTTCCTGGGCCTGAGCGATGTTTTGGGAAAGAAGTATGTGCAGTATCATTATTATTTTTTAACTTTCAGGGCTTTTCCTTAGGCTGCTCACTCCTTCCCAAAACCTGAGGTTTATACAAAATTTTCAGGAATTTTCTCCTAGAAAGAAATCTTGAGTAGATTACTCTGATACAAAGAATGGGCCTTGTTTAAGAAGGTTATTATTATCTATCTACAAGCCTTGCTAGAAGAACGACCTGACTTTCTAGATTCGCTTTTACCAGTACTTTCTAGATTCGCTTTTACCAGGGTATAGAACCATGCAACATTATACGCTTGCTTTCCCGGAATGAAAGATGTCAATGACCATTTGTTTCCTTTGAAATAACTGGTTGGTCATGAACTTCCTGGTGCAGATAGTTTCTGTGTCATTTATGATGGGGACAGATTCTCAGGCAGCTGGGGGAAAAAGATTTATTATTTTAACAGGAAAGATACCTCACTGGGAAAATTCTCATTTAGCATAATGTTATGGTTTGAATCTGTGTGTCCCCACAAAACCTCAAGTGGCCATGGGGCAGGCTTTTAGAGTTTGATTATTATGGGTGTGAGAGCTACACCCGCCCTGGGGTGGATAGTTTGCATATGTCAGGGAGAGGAAAAGGGTGCTTGAGGACATTCCTCCCCCATTCCGCCCTGGTGTGTGCTTGCTGTTTTTGCTGTTGTCTGCCACCCTGAGCTGTAGCTCTTTGCCATGTGCCAGTCTGCCTTGTAATCTACCAAGTATGGACTGAAACTTCCACAAACTGTAAGTGAAATAAACCTTTCCTTCCTTAACTTTGGGCATCAGGTATTTTGTCCCAGCAACGAGAAAAAAGTAAGCAAGACACATAAGAATGCTTATAAATCAGAAATCAAGGAAAGAAAAATTTGAAAAGTGAAATTTTGTTTTCATGAGGCATGAGTTACACCTATGCCATAAAGATGTGATATTTTTACATTGGATGTTAATAAGGAACTGAGAAATAAAACACCTATGCCATAAAGATGTGATATTTTTACATTGGATGTTAATAAGGAACTGAGAAATAAAAGGTGAAAACATAGTAAACTGCATTTCTATGTTTATAGTTTGTATGCTAATTTGACAGATATATCAAAGATAAGGAAAATATAACCATAAAAGCATTTTACTTACTTATAATGTTATGAAGGTAAGTACATGTGAAATATATATATTTTTACAGCTGAGCCTGTATGCTTTTTGAAGAAATAAAACCACAGCTTTGAGAATTGGAAGACAGGAGAAAACTGTCAGAGATGACAGGGTAGGGACAGATGCAGAATATCAGGAACAGTTCTATGTGATAGGGTGTGAGCCTGCAGCACACAAATACTTCTATTCATTTGAGTGAATGTGCAGTTTACAAAACTAAATATCAGCTCATATAAGCTCACTGCTTTTATTTCTCAACTTGTTATTCTCATTGAAGAAAATATCAATATTTTCCTTCTTTGTAGACTCTCTTCAGAAGGAAAGGTTTTAGTTTTGTAAAAGAAGTAACAAAATTTGTAATACTTGATGAATATAGAAAATACTTATTTTACCAATGTTTTCTGTATATTTTTTGTCTGATTTGATATTTAGACACCATACATGGGAAAATTGTTATAATATACTTTAGAAGTGAAACAAACTGAAGTATAAAGGAAAATACCTAGTTTCTTTTATCTTCACTTCTAAAGTGTACTGCATATGAGTTAAAATATGTTTCCAACATGATAAGGATAGCAAAAGTACTACCAGCCCAAGTTTAATGTCAGAATGATCAACATCTTTAAATAAAAAGAGACTTGTTATAGACAGAGATTGAAACCGTTCCTAATATGTGAATATTTCATGTCGAGTTTTTGTACATGAATCATAAGAATAGAGCATCAGGGTTTAGATTTCACATGGATGTGGTCTCAAAGCCATAGACATAGCAATACCAGGCCAAGGACCTATGGCTAATGTGGGAATTTTGTGTTTATGCTTAGCATGTGTGGTGTTTAGACAACTCAGAGCTTGATTCCCCTTGATAACTCTAACCACCACACAAAAATGACACAATCATTTCAAACAAAGTGCACATGAGACATCTGAATTCAGTCTAGAGCCCTTTGGTTGCTGTCTAGGTAAGTGCAGATTCACTACACTGCCTTTCCGACCCTCCCTGACCTAATGGAGGACACATTGTTCTTCATTCTTGCATAACATCAGAATTTTTCCACTTTTCACTGAAAATTTTATACAACTTCATCCCTTGCTTTTGTTACATTATCTACTTTACTTTTTTCAATTTCCATGGGCAATACATCATCAAGCAGGTCACAGTGGTGAATGTATCACTAGGCAACACATCTACAGACCTTCAAATAGTATGCCGGGAACTTACAAGGGAGATGCTACTGGAAAGAGACAAAGTTTGGTTGTTCATTTTGGGGGTAAGAAATTTAAAGACTCTTACAGTTGAGGTGGCTTCACATTCCACTAAATTCGTCCTGCTATTCCAACTTATTCCTTTAAATTAGGTCTGGGTCAGGTTATTCTAATAAATTTGCTCTAGGGCTATCCCACTAAATTTGTGTTGCATGGTAATGCAATGGCCCATTGGTAGAAGGGTTAGGATTTTAAGTACAGAGACCTCTTACATCACTAACAAAAGTAACCAAAGTTCTGTGTATGGCAATGATCAATGTTAATTGAGGGATTAATTAAAGCAAAATTCCTTTTATTAAAGACTACTGAGTTATTTGAACCTTCAAATGTGGCAAAGTAACTTTGAAGGGTAATTGTTTTGAGAATTCTCTACACTGAGTTCCATGGTGGTTATACTAGTTTACACTCTCACCAACAGTGTAAATGAGTTAATTTTTCCCCACATCCTCACCAGCATTTGTTATTATTTGAACTCACTATGTACCCCAGGATGGCTTTTTTAAATTAAAATCTTCATATTTAGTGTTTATCCTCTCAGTACCTACATCTAAGTTCTCATGTTTGACTATACTCTTGAACTATCATGGGGACTTCAAATCTCACACAGTGTATATTCTCTTCCTCAATTTGTTTTTCTCTGAAATTAGGGATAACAACATCTTTCTAGTAAGTCAGAATGGAACCCTAAGGTAGTCTTGATTTTTGCCCCTTTCTTCCCCAGTTGTTATTATTTGATTGGTTGATAATAGCCATTTTTTTCTGTGGTAAGATGTTATCTCAAAGTAGTTTTGATTTGTATTTCTCTAATGACCAATGATGCTGAACATTTTTATAAGTATTAATTGGTCATTTCTACTTCTGAGAAATGTCTTCATTTTGGTTGCCCACTTTTTATTGACTGTGTCTTTTATGATGGGGAGTCTTTTTTTAGTTCTTTACATATTCTAGACATTAGTCTTCTGTTGGAAGAATAGCTGCCAATATTTTTTTCTCATTCTGTAGGTTTTTGCATCACTTTATTAGTTGTTTCCATTTACCAAACTATCCCTCTTTTAGGTATCTTCACAAAAGAGTTAAAATCATCATATTGCAGGGCCTCATGCACATCCATGTTTATAGCAGTAGAGTTTATAATAGTGTCTTGGTTACTTTCCACTCATTGCTGGGACAAAATACCCAACACTGAAGATTAAGGAAGAAAAGGTTTATTTAGCTCACAGTTTATGGAAGTTTTAGTCCATAATCAGCTGACTCCAAGGCAGAGTGCCATGTGGCAGAGGGTAACAGTTCATGGCAGCAGAGACAGCAAATGCAGCAAGAACAAAAGGGAAGAGTGTGGTGGGGAGAGCCTCTTTCCCTCCCTTACACTGTATGCAAACTACCCATCCCAGGGGGAGTATAGCACTCACACCCACAATCCCAGCATTGGACCATGGATCAATCATAAACTCTAGAAGCCCACGCTATGACTGCATGAGGCCTTGGGAGGACATCCAAACCATATCAAACAGATAGATCTGGAAACAGCATATATATCTATGAATATGATAAATTGATAAAGAAACTGTATTTTACACAATGGAGTAGTATGCTATAATAAAGATAAACTTGAGGCGTTCATAGATAAATGGAGGTGACTTGAGACCATAACATTAAGTTTAGTAAGTCAGACACACAAGCTTAAATATCCACAACTACTCTTTCATGAGAAACTATATATATATTATATATATATTAGTATTATATATATATATTAGTATTATATTATATTATTATTCCAGGGCTTGGAATAATATTTGACCTTTTATGTTTATTTAAGAGATGTATTATGCACACACAGAGATTTATATACACACACACACAAATTAAAAACAAAATAGAAGATAAATAAATAAGAGGGAGAAGTTCAAAAAATTTCCAAATTACCTATTTCATTGTTTCAAAAATATCTTAATATATATAACAATTTGTTTCATTATACTACTAAGTTCTCTCAGTTCATTGAAAAGAAAGTCTTGTGCTATTATCTTCTTGTTTCTTCTTCATAAGAGAGTCTTTACTGTCTCTGTCTTGTACTGAATCACTACTTTTAAGATTATGATAATGTATTAACATTGATTATTGTTTTGTTATGGAATTTCATTTTTTGATAAAATAAATACAAAAGAATATCTTGATTCCTCCTCCCTCAAAGCAACTTCCTTGTTCTGCAGGGATACCAAATCTTCACTGGAATATTGAAGATTACCATAATGTTAGCAGCAGCTAACTAACTTTATTCTGACTTCCTGTATACATAGATGAATCTGCCTTTTCTACTTCTTCCTTTTGGAACCAGTGGTTGTAAGTAAATTTAAATCAACTCAAGTTCTCTACTAATTTAAATATGGATTAACATTGGTTATTCTTTTGTTATGAAATTTCATTTTTTGATAAATAAATTAAAAAGAATGTCTTGACTATAATCACAGTTGAATAGTCATTTTTGTATATTATTTATGGCCCCAGAATTGAGGAGAACATAGTGAGAAAATCTGATCTTAGGGAAAGAAGACTAGAGATGTTATGTTCCAGAACTAACCTGCTTACTTCCATCACGTGCGGTATGTCATACCTGAAATCCTAACAATGGCGTCTTCAAAAGGAAGCATAGTACTAAGGTAAGTCGCCCTGTAGTTTCAGAAATTTAAAACACATAAAACAAAGGTTATCCTTGATTTCCAAAATGAGCCAACCCTCCCAGATTAATCTTTGTGCTGATTTCAGAATACTTTCTTCCTCATAACTATAGGTCATTTTGCCTGTGTCTAACTTGCAAATGATTGGCCAATAGGACATAGAAACCTTTATATTATTTTTAGGAATTTCAATTTAATCATATTTTAATAGAGCACACACACATTTTCACATGTATCAGCAAAGTGTATGAATACAGACTCAGATTCCTTTTTCTCCTTCAGATCTGTGTCAGGGTAAGAGTGAACACTCTGAGTGCTGCATTTGCAGGGGCATCAATGATAGCTCACTCATTAATTTGGTCAGGATACATTTTTGTGCCAAACACATTTGTTGGAGATGTAATAACTGCAAGCATCTCCAAGTCCAGAGTCGTTGTCCTGGCGTTTACACACAAATACAAAGTACCTTGCAGATTTGATTATCATCTCAGGCGGATAACAGAGCACGAGTTAAACTACTTTGAAAAAAGACTGGGAAACTGCTTCAAAGAAGACTGCAGAGCCTTGGTCCTAAATGAACAGATTCTTCTGTGCTCTAGAGTACAGATGATGTCTGAGCACATCACGTGAAGCTGAACACAACAAATGGCACCAAGAATTAATTTAGCAATTTATATACTAGTCTTCCTTAAGGTAAATGGAAAAGGATTTGATGACTGTTTTATTCAGAGCAGTACTAGAAAAATTCCCAAACCCTCTTTAAAGTCAGCATTTTTGTCCCGACAGACACTGATATATTACATACACGGTGAAGATTAATCGCTATTGGATGTGAATGAATTCTAAAATATTTTCAAATTCAGAAACAAAAAAAACAAGTTTTGCAACATTATTTATATAAAGAAAACTGGAAACAAGAGTGAGCTTCATTCGTGTGGTGATTACAAGAGGATGTTGCTGTACATCTCGGAAGCTGTGTGCCGTATGATGGTGATCATTTCATCTCATGTAGAGGTGACCCGGATGTGAAAACCACGGGGTCTTTCGCTGCCGTAGGAATGTCCACGAGTTAGAAGCGGCAGTAAATTGTGTCTCTGACAAGAATTCTCCCTTCTCATTTCTCTCTTTTTCTCACCTGTATTGTTCAAATTGGCATTACTCTACGATCATGAAGTTCATCTTCACAATAATTGAGCTCTTCACTGCTGGGTTTCTGACTAACCTGGGTGCTGCTAAGGACCTCAGTAAGCGTCTCTAATATAGAAGGCTTGGAATAATATTTGACCTTTTATGTTTATTTAAGAAATATCAAAAGAGCATGTAAATCCTTATTTCATGTTACAAATCTGTGAAAAGCCACATAGCTTTAACTTTTGTTCATAAAGTTAACACAATAAGAGTAAAATGGACTCTAGAAGTTGAGCATCACTGGTAGATATAAATTTTGTAAGAGAGACAGAGAGAAAGAGAGACAGAGACAGAGACAGAAACAAACAGAGAGAACAAGGATCCAGGAAGATCTATGAGACATTAGGTGGCCTAGGGCCTTGGGCTCGTGGATGGCATGTGCTGATCTGGTGTGTCTCTTTTCTCCCGAGGAAGAGGCTGAACAATTCCCTGATGAACATAAACTCTCCGTGCCTGCCCCAGATCACAACTAGAGCAAGGAGGGTGTCCCACTCACTTAAGGGACTTGATGTGACACTGTATAGGTGACTTCTGCTTTTTATTACTGCATCCTCCAGTATATCCGTGTCTAGATAATAAAAAGGGACTGAAGTGTTTTCAAGAAAATAGAAGTCTGGAATGTGTCCATGTTCCCTTTGTTGTGGTTTCCTGTCCTAACCTAGTGTGACTGCTGATGACTGAGAAATAAAGTATATAATTCTCCTAGATAAAATTTGTAACATCACACATTCCTACTTTCTTCAAAAAAGAAAACCATCAGGGAGTCTGTAGGACTTTGTTCTCCCACTGCAAGGCACATCTTCAGATTTAGGATTTATGTAGTTTCCTGAGTAAAAGTGAGTCTTTTTACCATAGTCACTGGAGAGGGACCATGTGAGGCTGTGATGCGTGTGACACACTGAAATGATGACTAAATCAAGAAATTATCATATCGATTGTCTCACATTCTTGCCTTTTTTTCATATGACTACTTAAGTCAATTTTTCCACCAAATTCCCAGTGTTTAACACTGCATTTCTACCCATAGTTCTCATGCTGTATTTTAAGTCTGTAGCCTGTTCATTCTATAAAATGCACCTTTCTGTCCTTTCCCTACATCTCCATAGCACATCCCTTGTCCTCGCTCCCTGCATTCTACTCTCTATTTATGTGTTTGAGATTTTTAATACTCCACATTTCAGCGAGATCATGAGGTATTTGTGTGTCTTCCTTAGCATGATTTTCTAGAGATTCATCCATGATTTCACAAAGGATAGCATTTCCCTTTTAAGTGCTAAATAACATTCCACTGTACATATATACCAATGTCTCTTTATCCATTCTTCCATGTTGGCCATTTATGTTGTTTGTGTAGCTTGGGTACTGTCAACAAGGTGAAGGCAATCAAGACTGAAGATATTCGCATTAGGAAGCATTTCGGTCTATGTCCTTCTGAAGAAAAATTACTGAGCAATATGATACCTCTATTTTAAGTTTTGTGATGAATTGTTTTCCAGGATAGCTGAAAAAATTTACATTCTCCTGAAACTGTAATATTTGGGTGGAGCCACTAAACACCCCAATTGGGGAAAGCAATCCTGAAATAGAAAAAAAACTGGGGTGACACGCTTCCCAATTTTAAATACATTTCCAGGATATAATAATCAAACCAGTGTGGTACTTGCATAAAATGAGATGCACACACCAGTGGGACAGAGAGCCCAGAAATGAATCGCTATTAATACTATTAATATTCAACAAGGCACCAAGAAGGTGCAATAGAAGGAAAGGAAAAAATTTCCACTATTCATTTGAATGAACGATGTTGTAGAATGAGATTTTGAATATTACAATTGGTTTTTGCATGGGCAAGTTATTCCAGGGTGTGTTTTTCTGACACTTTCTCCATACAGTATGAATTTTCATGGCACACAAATAAATGAAAACACTGTACAATGCATGCATACACCAAAACACATTACCACATTAATATGTACACTCAACATTCTCGTGAATAAGTTAAAATATAATTAAATAAAAATTAAATATCTTTCATTAGTGCAGGTATAGTGATGTTTAATGTTCATTTCATTTCTGGGTATGGGATACAAGGCATTGATACTGAGCTACATCCTCTGCCTATTTTACTTTTCATCTTGAGACAAGCTCTAATCAAGTAGCTGAGTTGTCAGTCCTGGACTTGAACACCATGCCCCTGCCTCCCACAGTCTTTGGACTGATGGGGTAGACTATCATACCCACCTAATCATTATCTTTTTTTTGTCTTTTTGAGACAAGTTCCCACTATGCAGTTCAGGCTGGCCTTGAGCTCACTCTGTAGCCCAGGTTGGCCTCAAACTCTCAGCAATCTTCCTTCCTCAGCCTCCCGAGTGCTGGGATTACAGGTGTGGGTCACCACACCCAGCTTAATCATTACCTTTCAATATCAGCATTTTATAAAAATGACTTAAAGAGGAAAGCTTAACATGGGATTCCACATAAGAAAATATTTTTCCTGCACCAATTCTCTTTTTTCACTGATTTCTCCTTGAACTGGTCCTTGTCTTGATTAGAACAAGAGACTTGATTAGAACAAAGTGTGAGATGTGGGAATAGTTCCCTTGATGCTTTAACTTCTTCAAAACACTATCAAGTTACCATCATTCACCAAAGCATACAGTTGTCCCTCTTACTGAATGTCATTCCAAAATTTCTTGATACTTTGAGAAGGCACATTAATTTAACCCCACCTAGCACTTTTTGCAGCAGCATATTGCTGCATTATTGCATTAATGCATACTGCATTAACTATTGCCATAATATTGTATCAATTTTAGGCAATAATCACAAATTCAGTGCAAGCATATACCTTATATACTAGGTTGTGATCTCCTAAAAGGACAGCAACAAATGAATAAAAAATTTGCATGAGTAACCTAAGAAACAAAATTTTAAATCAATGCTGTTTTGCTGGATGCAAAGTCTACTACAACTACTCAGGAGCTTCTAGAGCCAAGTGCTATACCACAAAGATTTACTGACCATGGCTCAGTTTTGCAAGGAATTCCAAGTGCTAAAAACATGAAGGTAAATAAAACACACATAAAACAGATGCTTATGTAAGCAACGTAGACTTCAATGCTCAGAATCACCCTACAATGTGACTGAGTCAAGGAGAATAAATATCCTGTTGACTTAGGCAGAAAACAGTAAAATTGATAAAATGAAGTTTTGTAGTGAAGTCATTCTCAGATGATGGGATCCATGAACATGGATAAGAAAGAGCAGACCCACATCTGCACTGTGTTAACGCACTGAAGTTTTAGAGTATTCTTATCATATTATCATAAGTATCTTATTATATTATCATAAGTATTCTTATCATAACACTGATCGATATTTCACTAATGTAGATAGCTGCATTATTTAGCTGGAGATATATAGTATTATCCCATGAAAAAATGGTTGCATGGGACATCAGTAACTTTCATAATTCAAGGAAGTATAACATCCAGATACTTGTATGCGTGTTGTATTGGGGACCATTGTACATGGGCAGTACCATAATGAGGTTCCCCCACATGCCTTCAGTTCTTACGGCCACTCCTTTGGTGTAAGAGGATGGTGATCCCCTGGTGAAAACTTCCATGGAAACAGCACCTTCTGAAGAGAAAGAAATAAAAATAATTGCTAAACATGGGAATTTAGAGAAATGGCAGGCCACTTAATATTTTGAAATGAGTAATACCTAATTAGAGAATTATAATGTAACTGGATAAAATTTTAATATTTTTAAAACCCAAATATGAACATAAATTAAAACATATGTAAATACGTAAAAGGAACAAGTTTTTATTATTTATAAAATAATAAAATATAATACAAATATAATATAATACAAGTAACTGCATATGTGTATTAAATCAAGTGAATCTTGAAAAATGAACACAAAAAGTTAAACTTTTTTTCTGACCTTGGCCCTGTTATGAACCTTTTGAGGATACTTTCCCAATCTTGCATTTACATAGTTAGATCTCTCCATTAATTTGTGGATTTATTTATTTACTTTATATTTATTACCTTCTTTTTAATTAGATCAGCTTAATTTGTTCTTTTTTCTAAATCCTTAAAATTGAAGGTCATTGATTTAAGTAATTTCTTCTTTTACAAGCAAGCACTGGTAACTATAATTTGATAGCACATTCACAAAATGTTCTTTATGTTGTTTTCCTTTTTTATTTTTTCAAGAAGTTTCTTAATTTCCCTATGAACCTTTCTTTTTTCCATGTCTTTTCTCGTTAATGTCCACATATATCATAGTTTCTTTTTCCCATAGTGTGTGTGTGTGTGTGTGTGTGTATATATATATATGTATATATATATTTATATATAATTCCTTAAGAATAGCAGGACATATGCTATATGAATTTATTCATGTTTAATTTATAGAGAACTTCTCTGTAATAGGTCAGCCTATGATGTACTTGGGTTAAAATTCTCAGCTTTACAATTATTCCTCACATTCCAGGTATTCACTCACTAATTTGAGGCATTTTTTTGCATACTGCATTATTCATACAAATATCTACTTAATTGGTATTCTACATGGAGTGAGTGCTGAGTTATGACAACCAGTACTGTCTCTTTAGTTAACAGGCTAAGAGTAAAAAATCAATTAGCATAGAGTATGTTCAAGAGAAGTAATACAAGATTGTGAGTCAATCTTCAAATTTTAGCTACTGTGAGCCTAAATGTTTATTGCGAGTTTTTGCTCTGAAAAATTCTCTATGTCTCATATTTGAAACTGATTTGAATTAAATAAGGTTTTATTTCATTAAATAAATATTATATTCTTGCCAAGTTGAATAACATCATTTTACTCTATGAAAACCCAAGTATGCATTGTGTCCATACAGTAAAGAGGAGAAATAATATGGTCATGAGAATGAATGTACAGAAACAATTGATATATTAAAGATGTTTTCATAGTATATCTACCAACAAATTAAGAATATTCCGAAACTTCTACTGCTGCAGCAAAACTGAGTCTGAGACAGGAAAAACTCCCAAATAAGTCAAAAGGCAGTGAACAGCTTTATTTTGCACCAGTGGTCCTCCCTGGAATACCATCCATCAAAAGCTAGGCAGCGAGTGTCTCTGAGCCAGCATTTTTACATGAGGCACACGTGGTGGTTAAAAAGTGGAACAGGACAGCCTGGCAGTTCTTCTGATTAGCCAGCAGGGTGAGATGATCCGTTACAGGGCTGAATTAGTAACCATCAGTTACAAGACTAGAATAATGACCACAAAGCTGGGTACAGTCAGGCGTCGTGCATGGTCCATCACACTCTCATGGGTACAGGGTTCAAGAAACAATTACAGAGCCACGAACCATTTACAGAGCTCGGCAGCTTCAAAGAGAACAAAGTTTTAAAAAGAACAATTTTTCCTGGTACAATTTTCCCTTTCAGTACAACTTGGTCAAGAGAAGATTATCCGCTCTGATACATTTGAAATAGACACACTGTATGATGTACTTCCCCAGTGCTGGGAGAAAGCGCTTGACCCCTGCAACCTAAAGTGAAAGTTCCCTCTGGCTCAGGGCTCCTCCCTGTGGACGGTCTGCCGGCTCCAGGGCAGAACCAGCACGGCGGAAAGACGCGAGGGAGGAGCGCGGCTCAGCTCGGGGCAGCCGGAGGCAGAGACAGCAGGAGCCGGGAGCAAATGCCACCTGGTCAGCTCAGAGCCCAGCGACTACTCTCAATCAGGCCACATACACGACAGCACAGTCAGCCACAAACCATCAGCAGAGGAGTCCACTGAGGAGCACCACACCCCGGACCCAGCCTCCTCCCACACTCAGGAGACTTGCCGGGAAGTTTAGATCTAAACTACAGCACAGGGCAGAAATGGAGCCTGTCTTACACATACGCCAAGAGAGGTTAGGAGTATATTACTTTCTCTGTGTGATAAAGCTCTTCTTAAAACTATTATACTTGCAAAAAAGAGCAGAAAAGGCATAAAAATCCCCCATCATTTATGATGGTAGTGTTACAGGCAGCTGAGTTAGATAGAAATATTATAGGCAGGCAGACAGGGCCAGGCTCTGGAAGGAGCCAACATGAAAGACAAGATAAGATACCTGTGGGCCTGACCTCAAGACAAAAGGACTAAACAAATGCACCCACATACCTCCCTAGATGTGAACATCGGGAATTGACATTCTGAATAGGTAGCAACCACCTTCAAAAAGCCAGAAAGAGTCACTAGCCCAGCCCCCTACAGGAAAAGCTCCTGTTCTGCATTCATGCCCACTCGCTACTGACCCGCTTCCCCATTTGATCCCAGTCTACTCAAGTTTACCTGAACAATTATACTTGTAATCTTATTGGCTGACCATAGTTTGGTCCCACCTCATGCCCACCTTGTAATTTCCCTTTTTTCCCCTTTCTTGGATGCGCCTCACCTTGTGGTTTTGCTCTCCAAAGTCCTTGAAAAGGGCAGGGTCCTGGGCAACCCACTCGGGCCCCCTTCTGTCCCTCTCTTGGACAGAAGCTTTCTTCCCCTCAATAAATATATACTGCTGTTAACCTCCGTTGTTCCTAAAATTCACTGTTTGATTTTAGAGAACACAAACTCATCCCAGATATCATTCAGATTGGTAATTTTTATTCTCCTGTATCAGTAGCACTGGGTAACTATGAAGAAATAACTCAAAAAATCATAGTGTAGAGGACAATGTATTTCTCCTTTCTCTCCAGAGAAGAGGATGGAGTGTGTGAAATTTCCCTTAATGCTATGGAATATAATTTTAGAGATATAGCTAGATAGCTGATCACTTCTACATTGGGAATTTTGAAGCTTAGACCCAGAAATATTATACACTATTTTACTATGAGAATACTGTGGAACACTATTATGAGCAAAAATAGCAGTATATAATAGAGGAAAAAGTACAGAAACCAATATTGACAAGAATAATCCAAGTTATTCTCCATAAATCATAGTTTACTTTAAACTAATAAAGCATTCATTTGTGTCAAAACATTTCCATAAATGAAAGCTGGGTTAGCAAGTTCTATGGGCAGAGAGGAAAAAAAAGACTTAGATTTCTCCCAAGGTTGCAAAAGGAGTTCACAAGGATCTGACATTCAGAACTGTGACTTTCTGAGTAGCATTATACCTTTCAAGAGCTATGTACATCATGAGTAAGATATACAAACCAGAAAAATGGACTGCATAAAAGGAAACATATTTACCTCAGCCAGTGTGAGCCAATAACTTTCCCTCAGGATACACAGAGCAATAAGACAAATGTATAAATCGTGCAAGTTGTGCTGAGTGTTTTACTCTTTGAAAATCTACCTAGGCTGTGCATTGATGCAAGACAGAAGGAAACTACTACTTTCAGGATGATACATACAGAGAACCAAGTGGAAAAACCTCAGATTCTTTCATGGGAAAACTCTACATTGAATAACAAGACATTAAAATTTATGCAACTTGAGAAGGGCAGATTATTCCCTTTGATAAATTTGAAAAAGACAGGAAATGAATAGAAAATGTCATTCTTTGTTGGAACAGGTACAGAAAGAAACCATAAGTGAATAATTACTGCATTTTCCCTGGTGAAAAAGCTTTTTATAAAGCTGTTATAACTCATACAATGATAAACACAAGCATTTGACATTCCCCATTTTTACTACACCAACCCTGTGTAAGCATTATAGAAAAATTCAGGGTGGTGAGGACTACATGTCTCTATTTCTGTCCACGTGCAAGCTTTATCCAGCAACAACTGAGGGGCCCATAAGTCTCCTTTATGATTTTAGGTGGTAGACTTTTAGATATAAGAGCAAGTGGAAGATCACTACTATGCTTGGTATGTCTTGGATGATGTCAGAAATACTACGCCCTTTTTATGTAATTATTTTTGAAGTAGTAGAAATTGGCAAGAAAAAGGGAAAAGCACTGAAACCTAATAATGATTGTGAGGAAAATACATAAATTAGAATGAAAGGAGAGAGAGAACAGACATCCCTTCTATTTATGGAAATAATACAGTTTATTCTAAGTGAGGTTTTTCGATGAACTAATGAAGCTTGAATCTATCATTCAAAATAAGTCCATAAATGTAATGCATGTGCCTTTCAGACTGGTCTGTGGCAAGATGAAAACAAGAAATAAAGTTTTTCCTTGAAAAGAGTGATGTGCGTATAAATTTTTGGCAATTTCACAGACTGTGGTTGTCTGAGAAGTAGAGATAAAGGGAAAAAAGTATTTCAACCAGTAGTGTGGACCTTTCCCTATCACAGAAAAAAACTGTACAAGAAACCCGGGCCAAGAAGGTATCATTTTAGGTAAGGCACCCTTATCTCCTTAAACAGCTGGAAACTCCTTACACAGTAAAATTAACTTGCACTGAAGATCCACTTCCGATAGTTTATGTGGGTCTGGATGAGACCAGGTGAGACGCTGTCTTTTGGTGACTCCTTCAGATGGGTCTTAAGTGGACTGCAGTGTGATGACGTTCCCTGGTCCTCGACAGATGCTTAGTTAAGACCAAGTGACTTGGGTGACAGAGGTATGTGTCTCTCCTGCTCTTTATATTCATGGCATTTTGTCACACTACAAAAGTCCATGGACTTCCATCCCAAACCTTTAGGTTTTTCCATTACCTGGATTTGTTCAATGGTAGGAAATCTTGTGAGTAGGTTAGTGTCATAACAAAGTCTAGGAATTGTTACCTGAGAAATTCGTAACTGTCTCTGGTTATTGCTTTATTTTTCATTTACCAGACTTTCTAGTTTCAGACTCAACTTTACAATAACACAAAGTGAGTAAACTGTATCAGTGGACTGTACAAAATATAGACATAGGAAACTAGGAGGTAAACTACAGAGACGGAAAGTGGATCTGGAGACTGGGAGAGAATGAAGAGAAAGGACAGAGGGTGGGGAGAAATGAACAGGATAAAGACACAATATGTGCTGTACCAACTCTCTACAATGAACATAATGGTCATGTACTAATGTTACTCTTATTACACATACTATACAACGAAACAAACAAAAGGTACCAAGGTGCATCGCATCAGCACTTCCTAAAGTTAGTTTCAAAAAGCTCTGCCTAGGTGTTGTATTTTGACCTGAATATGCGACAGCTCAGAGTACTTTTCCAGAGTTCCTAAAGCCCATTACCAAGTGGGCTTGCTGCTCTATATCTGTCTGATCACATGTTTACTTTCTATTTTTCTCTCCAGACAAGAATTTTGATCAAAAAGTATAATAATGACCCAGCTCTGGAATTATAATTTCACCAACTTTATTATTTTTAACAGGAAGTTCTCATCAGTGAGAAGATTAGGAATTAGGAAAAGAATGTTTAGAAATCAGAAATTCATGAAAAATTATTTTCCTATATGGAATTTTATCATCACAAAAAATGAGTCACAATTAGTCTGAAAATGATGATATTTTTGCTTTGGGTAGGAGTTACAGCTGAGAAACTGGGCAACATGGGAAGAAGGCATAGAAACTTGCGTACGGTTTGTGAGGTTTTATAGTCTTCACTGTCAAAAGGAAGGGAGCAGGGTACAAGAACACTCACTTTAAAGTAATTATGTGATAGAATTAAGTACAACCGAACTATAAAAATAATACCATGTATTCTCTCCAGGGGAGGAAAGTGGCAGATTAGGGGTGGGAGGACAGAGTGGACAACTGCCAGCAATGAGAATTGGAGAAAAGAACATCCAGGGTGATTCTGTATGAAGGAATCTTCCAAACCAAAACCTTTTGTTGCTTTGAGTCTGCGTGCAATTAATATCATAATATAAATTCGAAGCCATATATATTCATGACTTTTCTTCCTGAACTTATTATTCTGACTGACAAAAAGAAAAGTGACATTTTCTATTCTGATCATTTATCTCAGAACAAGAAGCATGAATTTCTCTAAGAGATTAATATTTAATGGATATATGAAAATATTGGAAATATTACCAGTTATATGTCAAAGTATTTGCCTACTAAACTAGATTGTAACTACATGGCTAACATCTGGAAAATCATTATAATGTACTTTGAAGTGAAACAAAGTGGTGGTATGGGAACAATATCTAGTTTCTTGCAGTTCAGGAAAGAAAAGGAATGAACATGACATGGAAACTGTCTCCATCGTGATGAGGTTAGAAAATGTAGCACTAGCACAAGTTCAACTTCATGGGCATCCATGTCTGTAAACACAAAAGACAACTTACAGCTGGAGATTTAAACCATTTCCGGTACATGAATGTTGCATGTTGAATTTCTGCTCTGGAATCAGGAGAGCAGAAGAGCAGGGTTGGACTGAGGTTGGTGTGGTACCCACTCATGAACATGAGGCTCCTCAGGGAATTTATGTGGCTGAGCACAGCGCGTGTGTGGTGAGTCAGGGTAACCGGAGGAAACCAGAGTGTGGGGACCTGTCAGTCACATGGGGCTGATGGAGGACAGCGCTGACATTTCCTCAATTTCCCAAGATGCATGAGCCCTGAATAAAACAGAACCAACAATGGAAGAACTTAATTAAATGTGAAGGGGAATAACAGTTCTAATGTCTCCAAACTAATAAACCATTCCACCTCGTGTCTCTCTGGTACATGAATACTAGGATTAGTGCTGGTGTTTTTTATTTTCAGCTCCTTCCTGCTAATACTCATCACCATTTCAAGACACCGTGTGAATCGGGTTCTTGAACTCAGGTTACAATCACTAGATTCCTACTGGGGTAGGAAGATATTTCCTGTGTAGCGTTTATGACAGTACAATAGAGGGTACAGTGTTGTTAAATGGGTAAGAGACAGTGCTGAATACTTATTCAATGTCAGCATTTCCCTAGTCATTACTGAAACAAGTGTGCAGCCTGATTTCTATCACTTGGCACAGAACCTAAACTGATTTTGACATTGTGAGGCCTGGAAACATTGTATGGGATCAGAGACTCATCCTTTGATCTGATTTTCCAGGACAGCACATCTGCAGGCATCAAAAGGATCACAGGCTGTACAAAACAATATCAGATACACCCCAGTCATCCATCTGAGCTACATCGTGTGCAGAATACCATGGATATACCGTTGTGTATTGCAGGGGTAAGCAGTTTAAAGACCCTTATTATAGGGTGGCTTTCCCACTAAATTTGTTCAGGATCAGAATACTGGATGATGAATAGTTTGGCGTGGTCGTGGAAACATACCCATGATAGTCTACTGATGCTTTAAATATAAAGAAATATATTCATACATGTGATTGATGAGAATTAACCAGATTGTCATTTTGGAATTGTGGAACATTAATTTAGACATTAATCCTAAGTGAATTTCCCTTATAAGGGAGCACTGTTACCAGAATCTCCTCTTTTGGTGAAATAATTTTATCTAAGATTTACACTCACTCTTCGCACATGGAAGACACTTTCTCTTTCTCCAGGTGCTCCAAGTGCTGTGTGGTGTGGCTTTGAATGTCCTGTGGGCAGTAGTTATTGTCTATTCATCTCATTACAAACTTTCTACAATACAATCACACCCTGTGTTTCCCTACATATATCTTTCGGCGCCACTCATTGTAAGTAAATACAAATCACATTTATTCCTCTACTGCGTTAAACAAGACTGTGATCCTAAGCAATGTTTTCATACATTGTCTGTGAGCATGGCGTTTGGGGAAGAGCATTGGGAAGCACCTGGCCTTAGTAAAGTGAGCACAGGTAATATATTGACAGAGAAATTAATTGACCTTTATTTTCCTACAGTATGTCTTAACTGGAATTCTGACCATGGTGGTTGCAAATACAGAGAATAACATTCTGGTGAGTTTCCCTGTTGTCTGGAAAATCTAAAACAGAGAAGATGTACACCACCCTTGGTACTCTACAGGACAGCACAGCACTTCTCAGATTTTACTCACTCTTGAGATTCCAAAATGTTTTCTTTCCAGCACCAAAGGTCATTTGTTTATTTCTGGCTCACACGTGTAAATATTCACTTAGTAGATAGAAGCTTCTGCATTATTTTTCACAAATTTCATTTTTATCTGTATTTTAAGAAGGTGCATGCCCATCTAAATTTGTGTAGCAGTAAACCAGCCTCCAGAATGCATGGGTAAGGACCCAGTTTTCTTTTTGTCTTGCAGGAAGTGACACTTAAAATAGCAAAACTTGTGAGCTTTCTGGCTACAGTGACATTTTCAATACTGCATGGGATGGATTCATTTGAAGTTGCAGGGACAATGGGTATATACCCTGCAGATATCATATCTGTAAGTATTTTCAGATCCAGGCATGCAACTTCTTGGCATTTATCCGTATGCAAAGTAAATTTATGACTAATATATAAAAATGGCCCTAGACTGGATTCTAAATAAATAATTTTTTATGCCACAAGGTTTTAATTTTTGAACATATTACATGAAGATAAATAAATGTTCTCTTTGGAATAAAACAAATGGCACTCAAGAATACATTTAAAAATTTTTATTCTAGTCATCCTTAAAGTAAAACAACAGCAATTCAAGGGTTCTATTCCAATCAAAACAGTGATTTGGAAACTCCAGCTGTCTTTCAGAGTCAGTATTTTTTACCTCAACTAGGGTGGATACGCTTAACTTTGCTGAGGATTTATTACTAGGAGACATAAATAGATTCTAATAGAGTCTCCGATTCAAAAGCTCCATAAAGTTGTCTTTGCAACTAAGCAGCCTTCTGTGATCTTGGTTATAACAGGAAACAGGCTGGATAATGAGGTCATTTCACCAGTCTGATATTTTAAGAGGGCGGGACTTTACATCTGAGAGCACAGTCATACAGAGGAGATGCATACGGGGAAAGATTGGAATGTTTGCTACCACAATGTTTGTCCATGATGAAAACTGATGGAGAAGTGTGCGTGTGGCTGCCAGCATCTCCTCACAGTTCTCTAATGTTTCTCTCCCGCATGGCTCACAATGGCATTTCCCGTGCTCCTGAAGTTCGTTCTCACACTGTTTCAGCTCATCTACTTCCTGCTTTGCTGTTGTGCAGGGATCATAATCACCAGCTGCGTAAGTGTTTCCTACCAAGAGGGCAAGGAATAGTCTCTGCCACTTCACAGATAGCTTTTATGTTTATTTAAGAAATGAAGAACATGCCTTTCAGCTGCTATTTCATCTTAGTAACCTGTGTGAGGAACCCCTAGTGCTTGGGAGTCACACATATGAGTTCAGATTGGACACTAGATGAGGAGCTCAAGGACGGGGCTTAAATACTGTATCAGCCAGAAAGGAATGTGAAACCTTAGGGATCTTAAAGTATAAGGAGACATCGGAAGGTCAGAATTTGAACTACCATGTACTGATCTGCTGTTTGTCTTAATTCTCCACAACAGGTGTTCAACTGATGATGAAATAAGGTTGAACTCTTCACACCTGCCGAAGACCAAGAATGATATGTGGGGGTGTGTCGCTCCCTAAAGTGGATTGAGAGAAGGCCTTCATGTGCTTTTCTTGGTCTGTTTTGCATTGCATCCTCCAGGATAGCCTTATCTACATAATAAAGAGGAGTCACAGTCTTCTCAGGCAAGTAATGGTCATTTCTCTACTCATGTTGACTCTTCCCTGGTTTATACTCTGCTCCCAACATGAACGCCTTCAGGATAGGCACAGAAACTGATGTGATTACCACGTCCTTCTTACACGAGTCAGAAACATATCCGGAAGGCGGACAGTACTGCAGGACTCCGGTGTAACCCTGAAGTATATATTTCAGGGCTAATGGTTCATACAAATTATTGGGAAAACTCTTCATTGTTTTATTTTAATTATTTAAGGTGTACTGCACGATGTTTTAACCAAGTGTGGTGGCATATGCCTGCCATCCCACCTCTCTGGGAGGCTGAGGCAAGAAGATCTCAAGTTTGAGTCCAGCCTAGGCAACTTAATAATTCAGAGAGACCTGCCTCAAAATTAAAAAAAATATTAAAAAGGGTTGTGGACATATTTCAGTACATAGGCCCAGGGTTCAGTGCTCTATACCACAAGTGTGTGATCAGTGACAAAGAATGTTGTGCATATGCATTGTGAAATGATGACTGCTGTTAAGCAAATTGGCACAAACTTCACCCCTCATAGTTTCTCTTTCTTCATATAAGAACAGCTGAGGTCAGCTCTTCAGGATATTTCCAGGGTGCAGCACCGTATTCCTAGCTCAGTTCCCACACTTACATCAGGTTTCTAGACTTTTCACCATAAAAAATTCCACCTTTTTGCCACTTCACCTACATCTGAACTGCACAGCTTTGGAAGCCATCATTTTCTCCCAATCCCTATGTTTTTGTTAATTTAGGATTCATATATGCAGTGAGGTCACACAGCATTTTTCTGTGTCTGCTATATTTCACTTAGGTCAATGTTTACCACTTTCATTCAAGCTGTCTCAAATAGTGGCTTTCCTTCTTTTTCATTCTTGAATAATATTCCATGGTGTATATCAGAAACTATTTCTATGTGTCTCTCTATGATGAATGTTTATGTTTTTTCTATATGTTACATGTTGTTCACAATGTTGCATTGGATATTGGAATAATAATACCTACAGTAGGTGCTGACTTTATTTCTTTAAGTATAGGTAAAAGAGTACTAGCTCAGCAATACAGTATTTTTATTTTAAATTTTCTTTTGCGAATTTCATCCTGTTTTTCATGATGGCTGCACAAGGTCATGCTCTTCCTACACAATACAAGTATTGCTTGTATTTACAGCCTTCCCATGACTTATCCAAACCTGATTTCTGAACATATATAGACTACTTCTTAACTATAGTGAGCCCTGGGCTCATTGTGGTGTTAATGATCATTTGACTAATGATTAGACTTTTAGAAACCTCTGAATGCTACTTGAATACCAGTGACCATCTGTTACAAAAATTTTGCTGCAGTACTTCGATACTTTTAAATTGAATACTTTTTTCTTTCATCTAGTTGTGTGAAATATCTATATAGGTTTTTCATTAAGGCTTTCTCAGATATATTGCCTCAAAATAATTTCCCAATGTTTTACTCCATTTTTCTGAAACATCATTTTTGCTGCTCCAATCTTTGTTATCTGATGAAATCTCATTTGCTTTTGGGGGTTATACTGCATGAGCCTTATCTGTGATGTCCAAACAAATCAGTGACAAAGCCAACACTGAGAAAATTGCTCACAAACTTACACCTTGGATTTTTATGTTTCTAATTATTATGGTTAGGTTGTTAATGTACTTTGTATTCATATTTGTAGCTTGATAAACTAAGGTCTGATTGAAAATACCATGTGGATTTATCCCTGTGAATTGAGGTTTTCTTCCCATAGATCACTCAGTCAGTGAGACACACCACGCCAGCAGAATGAAGTGTAAAACTCACACGTGCTCACCGCAGTGGATGCAGGAAGACTGTTTGACAGATTCTGAATGATTTCATGATAAGAACCAAAAGCAAGACACAGAGGAATGTTTGCAGCCTCAGAGTAGGTATGCTATACACCTAAAAAGTCCAGTTAAATTTATTGTGCTGTGGGACAAACCACAGCTTATCCTTTATAATCTGATAGATGCAAGCCCCTTTCTCACTCTTCACATTCACCAAAATCAGACGTACTGCGGTGCAATCAGGGATGAAAGAAAGACGATGTTTAAAAAGCATCCAAACTGGAGAAGAAGCAGTAATACTGGCCCTATTTTCCCATCTCATTCTCCTATGTGTGGAATCCCCCCAAATCTGTAAAACACCTTCAAACTAATAGATGAATTTGGTAATATTCTAGGACAGAAAATCAGAGCACAAACTGATCGCATTAATGTATTTCAGTATTGACCTATGTGCAAAGGAAATCAAGAAAAAAAATCTGCATTATAGCACCACATGAATAACATTGATAAGAAAAATCTCAAGCTGTGAGCTGAAAGTTTTTATACTGAAAACTCAAACACTTCTGAAAAAATATACACAACATAAAAATAGAAAGGCATCTCATATTCATGGGTTTAAGTTATTGATAGTTAAATTTCTCTACTACTCATTCTGATTGACAGATAAAAAGTATCTTCTAGAGAAGTCTCAATGGCCCTTTCCAAAGAAACAGAAAAAATATTTCTAAAATGTATATGAAATTGCAACACACTCCAAATAGGAAAAAGCAATCATTGAACAGACAATCAAGTCTTCATTTGTAATTTCAAGTGTTCATTTGTAATTTCAAATATAACACAGAGTGGTATTAAACACAACAGTATGGAACTTCCATAAGTTCCAACAGACACATGCATCAGTGGGGCAGAAAAATGAGCCCAGAAATAGAGAGTGATATATTCAATCATTAATATATAAAGATATAATTTTGGGGGATGAGATAAATTTAATTCAAAAATATTTTAATCACCTGGTCTTAGTGTCTGTCTTGGAGTACACCAAGTTTTCTTTAGTTTTCATTTTATGTTCATCACTGCTGCTTTGCATTGTCAGAATCCTTTAGGATGACTGAAGAAGAACAAAGTAGCACTTGTTTTTGTTTTTTTAATAAGAAAATGCAGACTTTTCTGAACACCAGTTCTGCCTTGGCAGAGGTCCCTTCCCTTGCTGGTCTCCTTCTCCCTCCCTCTGTGACCCTCACACAGGCTGAAACAGTCACATCACACACTGTGTGATGCACATGTTGCTGTCAGCATATTCCTTCTTCCCAAAGCACCATAAGCCGGCAGTCCCTGCTCAGCACATACACTGCCTCTCTTAGTAAATGTTCCACCACTTCTGGAGCCTTTCAAGGTAGGTCAGTGCCCACCTGCCTCACACTATCATAGAAATGTGTGTGTTCCTGAGTTAATTATTGCCAGGTATAAAGTTTAGCTCCTGGGTTAAGATCTGTCAGAACAACAATAAAAAGAATGTCTAAAAATTCCACAAATGGCCTGAGCAGCAAGTAGCTCTTTTCTGAGAAAGGCAGCTCTACTACACAGGAGATCTAAGATTCAAGTTTGTAGCACAAAGATTTCCCAACCATCACTGATTCCGAAATGGTAAGTGCTGAGGAGATTTGATTTAAAAAAATAAAATAGGAGAATCTGTGCAATACACTTCTTGAAACTCAGAATGAGCCTACCATGTGCTTATGGCTCAAGGAGAATAACTGTGCTATTGATCTCAAGGGAAAGAATAATACTTTCACCAATATAATGTTGTAGGAAGCTCTCCCTAGACAGAGGAGGTCAAACTAAGTAAAGACAGACAGGAGTACTTTGTTCCATTAGTGCTATGATCTTTTAGAATTGTATTGTAATAATACTGGACTCATTTTACAGTTCTGAACAATATTGTATTAATGATTTACAATTTAGAAAGTTTTGCTAGTAAGAAAATGATGATGTGATCTCTCTATGACTTTCTCAGTTTCAGGCAGGAAAACATCCAGGAAAATGTAGACATTCTATAATCTGGGAACAACATTCATAGGTATCTTAGGTACTTTTCTCATTGCTGGGACAAAATATGCAAGACCCAAAAGTTAAAAGAGGGAAAGTTTGTTTAGCTCACAGTTTGTAGAGGTTTCAGTCCATAGTTAGGTGCCTCCAGGGCAGGTTGCCATGGCACAGGGGAATTTAAGAGGAGAAATGGTCTATGGAAGGGCAGACAGGAGACATCCAGCCCCTGTAGCATCAACAGCAGCAGCAGCAGCAGCAGCAGCAGCAGCAGCAGCAGCCTGACTCACTCCTCTCCCTGCATATTCCCTTCAGACTGTAAGCGTACTGATTGGCACCACCCACACCCACAGTGGGGCTTCCATTATCCATACGAAGAGCTATTTGAAACCAGTTAGGTGACTAATCCACACACCATATCAGCTGGTTTCAAGGCAGGGAGGCACATGACCAAGGTAGTTCATAGTAGCAGAAGATAGCAAAAACAAGAGCAAAAAGGAGAGAAACCTTCTATCCACCCCCTATATTATATACAGGCTACCTGCCCTAGGGCAGGTGCAGGATTCACATCCCCAATGCCAATACTAGGTAGTGAATGAATCACAAATTCTACTAGATTCAGCTGCATCTGAAAAGCCCACCACCTATGACTGCATGATACTTAAAGACACATTGACACACAAACCATTCTTCCCCTGGACCTCAAAGACTAATGCACATCCCTTCATGCAAAAGCACTTAGTCCATCTCTAAGAGTTGCCAAAGTCCTAATACTTTCAGTATTACTGAAAAGTCCAAGTCGGAAGACACTCCCAAGATGTAGGGCAAACTCTTAGCCGTGAGCCCCTGTACAAATGAAAAGAAAGTTAAATACTTCTAACATTCAGTGGCACAAGACAGACACTTCTAATAGAAAGTTTTTAACAAGGAAATATAAAGGAATGGAACCAAAGCAAGTCCAAAATCAAGCAGAGCAATCGTTACATCCTGTAGTTCCATGTGCAGCATCTGAGGCAATCTGTGGCAGGATCTGAACTCCAAAGAGCTTGGTGGCTCCGCCCCAAGGGCACTTGCTGGGGTTGCAGCTCTCGTGGATTCTCTCTTGGGCTTGCTCTGCTCCCTCCTTCTAAGTTCTTCAGATGATCCATGTTCCTGGCTTTTCCAAACCTCTGTGCTTCCCACTGCACCTTTGGCTTCACTCTCACTGCTTTCCTCTCTGCTTCTCAGAGACACACTGCCTGGCCTCCACACCTTCTGAGATTGCGGAGTAAGCCACATTAACTCCCTTGCATTCTCCATCTACGTAAAATCAATGCCATGTGGATGCTGCCAAGATCTGCTGACCCTGAAGCAGTAGCCAGGCTACATTCTCTCTTGGCTGTAAAGGTCAAGTGCCTATGAACCTAATCCTGAGGAACTACTTCCCTAGGCTGTGAACACACTGTAATGTGGTGCTTTGGGGTTCTCTTCTCAAATCAGTGTCTTTCAGCTTTGCACCTCTACGGCTGTAGAGGTTAAACTGTTGGTTCTTGTGTTGTGCGGGCCATCTTTTCTCTTGTCTTCTTCTAAAATATTTGTGGGATTTTTCACTAGTCTTTTCAGAGACCATTTTCTCCTCTGCTCCATCTTTGCAGGCCTTGACTTTACTGGAGCTTAATTTCTGGCCAAACTCAAAATATTTTGTTATTCTGCTGGGCTCTTTGTTCTTCAGTCTCAACAAAAATCTGGTTAAAAGCCCCCAGTGGTACACGTCACCACCCCAGCATTAGACCACCTTGAAATTTCTTCTGTCAGATTAGTCCACTGTCCCTAATCATTTTATGCAGGCTCTGGACATTAACAAAATGCAGACAAACCTGCCAGTACATAACACACATCATCTGGAGTCCAAAATCCATTGCAGTCCTTCTTCCAAGGGAAAAACTCCCAAGCCTGGTCTTGACTGGTGGCACTTCTATCAGTATTCTGGAATTCTCAGCTCTGGCCAGAATCTCCCTTCACATACAGCCTCAGTGGTTTCAGTTCTATTTTTTCAATTGGCTTCGCCAAAACGTTCATAACAAGCCAGCTCCAAAGGCTCCTGAGGCACATGGTCAGGTACAGGGATAGCAATTACCCCACTTCTCTGGTGCCAGATACTGTTGTAGTGTCTTTTCTCATTGCTAAGACCATGTGATGCCCAAAGCTAAGAGAGGGAAGGTTCGTTTGGTTCACAGTTTGGAGTGGTTTCAAGGCGTACTCAGCTGGCTCCAATGCAGGGCATTGTGGCAGAAAACATTGCAGAGGAAAAACAGTTCATGAGAGGCAGAAAGTAACAAGTGAAGCAAGGGGAACCTTAAAGGCATCTTTCAGCCCCTCGTATATTATAACCAGGCTACAAGCATTAGGGTGGTGATTAACACATCAGTGGACCAATTTAGTAATCACACACTGTTAATCCGAGTGTCACACACTGTAGATTCAGCTACCTCTTCAAAAGCCAGACCTGGACCACATGAGGCATTGGGGGACATCTAGCTGCACCATAATAATACTGTATGCAAAGAGACAAGTTTTTGTTTTTAAATGTATCTTTTATTACTGGCCTTTTGTTCTCCAGCACTTTCCCAGGACAGTATTTTATGCAGACCACATGGTAACTTCGTAGACTCTGCTGAAAGGCACTGACTGACAACTTCCTCCTATTTCCTGAATAGCTTATCATCTCTGGATGTCTCTCCATCACAGAGAAGTCAGCTAAGCCTTTGGTGAGTTTGGGAGCCACCAGCCACAGTCTGAGGGCTAAAAATGAAACATGGGAGTCTTCATGTCAAAAGCTAATCAGAGATATTTATCTGTTATTGACAACCATTGAGTTCCAAAGCTTTTCTGATTTCTAAAATGAACAAGAACAATTATAAATTGTTTCTCCTCAGCACTCACCAACCAGCAAACACACACACACATACCATCTCACCTGTTGCTTTACCTGTTGTATAATCTACCTCTGGTTTGGAGGAAAAGACTTCAAGGTAAAGACGTATATTAAGATGAATCTAAGTGCAATTTCAGTGCTTAGCAAAATATTTCTTGTACCAAACACTGTGCTTGATTCCAGGATTGCAAGTGAAAGAGATGCACTCCCTGGCTTCAGGTCATGTGTACTCTAATAGGGGAAGTGAAAGAAGCACAAAAATTAAATTCATACTGCTTAGGACATTAATTTCTGTTTCAGCACAGAATAAAGTACACCTTCTGCTTCACAGTGTGGGGGATAAATGAGAGAAAGGGAAAGAGAGAGAGATGGAGACAGAGCCAAACAAGACACACAGAGACACAGAGACAGAGACAGAAATAGAGGGAGCCCTTCCCCGGTGAACCCTCATATTGTCAATTCCATGGCTCCACTTCCTGTCACCTACATGCAAACTAGCCCTCCCTGTCTCCTGTATCCCCACTCTAGCTTCAGTCCTCACTGCCAGGAACTTTTCAAAATCAATTACGGAAGAGTTGACCTCACCACTGACTCTACAGAGACTAAAGGGCGCTACAGGAGTGTAATGAGCTACTGAACATCAACGGGCAACACGGTTAGAGGAAATGAGAAATGGAATCACGGGAGACATAAACTGTCCAAAGGATCTCAAATAACTATGTAAAAAAGGAAATAAAAAATTTGAGTGGTTTCATAAGGAAAGGAATACAAATAGTATTTGAAACCTTCTCAGTCAGTGTATCTCAGGCTCAGCTAGCTTCACTTGTGGTTAATTTCAAGATCTAAGGAAAATGGGACTTAAATATCACTGTGTGGCACAGTGCCTGCCTGGCGCATGCGAGGTCCTGAGTTCCATTTCCAGTACCAAAAGACTTAAAGAAAATAATCGCAATTTATCCCACGGTCCGAGTGTCCGGATGTCACAGCAGGTGGAGATAGCAGAAGAAAGAACAATTTGGAGAAACTGGGGCTGGGGATTTAGCTCAGCGGCAAAAGCGCCTGCTTGGCAAGTGCAAGATCATGAGTTCGGTTCCCGGTACCGGAGAAAAACCAAAACCAAAAACAAAAACAAAAACACACACACAAAAAAAAAACAATTTGGAGAAACTTTCTGCGCTCACCGCGGCTGTGCAGGATGAGCAGTGGGCGGGGTCTCTTTTCTCCTGCTGTCTGTCATCACCTGGGGAGGGACAAACAGACACTTAGGATCTGGCTTCTGTCTTCTTGTGGCCAAGGAGGCCCTTCCATCCCTCCAGCACCTGCCGCGTCTCTCTGACTCCAGGAAGGTCTGTCCATCTCCCTCACGGAGGCGCAGAGCAGGGCGTTCCCTTTTCTGGTTCCCACAAATCCCCTGTCCTTTAATCCATCCTGGTAAGCTCTAAGGATCCATCTCACAGGTATAGAATTTATTTAGGCAGTGTAGTATAGTTGTCCAGGTGGCTGGGGATGGAACTCCACCTGTTGGGTACAATCTGCAAAGTTCACTCTATTTTGCTAAGGAGAAGTGCGCGATGTGAATTTTTAACGGATCTGCCACTTTTGCTTTGTTTTGGTGCAATTCCCTACTCACTCATTTTACTAAATCTGGGGATCATTCATCATCAGAAAGTGATTCCAAAGTCTGTGCTCTTAGACACTCGATTAGCTATTACTCCAGATCTATCAATTTGCTTCTGTTGACTTCCCTGAAACATCTTTTAAGTTCATGAGAACATCCTTGGCAATATTTTTGTTAAAGGTGTTTCTCTGTTTTTAATGTGATGTCTGCAGTTTTACTTCCATTGCCAAATGCTGTAAGAGCCACAGTGAGGGCTCCTGTTGTGTTTGCCCACAGGACCCCATAAAATATGTTCACAAATCCATGGTTTGTCAGGGGAATAGGAGATGATATAGCAACGGCATTAGGGCTAAGACAGGCCTCCTCCCTGAAGACGCCTCCTCTAATGGGTCCTGAGTGACCAGGCTTGGGTTTAGTGGCCTTGGCTTCCTTTCCGTGGTACATGTTCTGTTTGTGATAGAATGACAGTAGAATTCCTCAGAACCAGAAATTCCCTAAACAGTGAGTCAGGCAGGGCCTCTCACTGCTGATTTATTGTCCAGGCAGATTTCTTGTTACATAATCAGCCACCACAGCAGGCCATTCTGTGTGTCTCACGGAAACCACATGCAAATCACTCGCCCAGTTGTGATCAACACATAATGCTTTGAGTTGGGACAAACCGATTAGTAACTCTACCCACGCTTAACCACAAGACAACAGGATTGATCAGGGTGCTCCTGCCTTGAGGAAGGGTCAGCACCACACAGGAACAACAGCGAAACACCTGTGAGAATTTTAAGTCTTCTGGAATTAACCATAAAGACAAATCACATCAACGAAACAAACAATAGTTAAACATGTTGTGATACAATCATCCTTGTGTCTGATGTCTGATATTCAACAGAATAGCCTTGAAATTCTTCTCTGTTATATGGTGTCTGTCCATAGCTCCTTCCTTTTTATTGATGAACAGTATTTCATTGTATGAGTTTTGCTTTTGATGGTCATGTGGGCTGTTTCAGAATTGTGAGCCACAGTAATTACAAGATTGTAAATATGCATATTTTCATGTGTATGTACTGCATATTTACATTTCCCAAACAAAGGCATCAAATAAGTTAACATCTTTAGATTAATATATATTTAACTCAATAATGCATTTTCAAACTTTTTCAACCATTTTAAAGTTTTAAATTGAATGTGTTCCTGTTGGTAGCAGTATGAAAGATTTCCTAATGTTAAATGATATGTGATTATATGGAATGAGTCCAGGTAGAAGTGATAGGTCTGCACATTTTTCACTGCATCCTCTTTGGTATATGTGGCAGATCTCTAAACCACTCACATCTGTACTCATGAGGAAGTGTGGGCTATAATTTACCATCTTCATGCGACCTCACCCATCCTCACTTGGATTTGTGACAAGCAATCATAGAGAAAGTGGTATCAAGCAATGGAAGCAGTGCAGTTGTGTATTTTGGAGTTCTGTGCCTTATGATCATATATGAGCTCACTGGGCTAAGACCAAGACACCCACTGGCCAGACTCCTGCCTGATCCCTACAAGAAGGAGGAAGCCATTCCTGGACCCTGTGCTGTGGGTGACAGATGCTCATGTCCTTCTTGTTCGTCATAGCTGGGAAAGTGTCTCCACATTAAGGGAACCTTTGTTTAAGCTAAGACAACAGAATGATGGAAAATGAAATGTATATTAGGTTATGGCTGACACTGATGGGGTGATTGTTTTCAGGAGACACATGTGCTAGAAGAGCAGTCACACAGTGTGAGAGAAAGCAGGGCAGAGCGGCTGGTGTAGTGAGTGCTAATCAAGACGCATTTCTTTCCTCCTGTGAAAGATTTGGTGAGACCTGGGCAAGAGCTGAATAGCCCAACCCAAGAAATGCATGATTTCTATTTTTTGCAGTTGTGGAGACCTGAAAATGACACTCTCTGCCCTCGTTCATTGGTAAGTTAGAGAATGTAATAGTGTGGAATTTTTAAAATCAAGAAATAAAAAAAAGTGTTTTTTACAGTTTGTCTTGATAGCATTCTTGGTGGAGAAACCCAGGGACAATCTAATATATATCATCACAAGTTTACATGTAAAATGTACGGTAAAAAGCCATTGGATGATAATAGAGGAAAGTGCATAGGAAATGTTAACTCTCCAGCTTGTATTGAACCACCAGCTCCTCATAGATGTGCTCAGGAGACTCTGTGGAGGGTCTAGGTCACTACTTCCTAAGTGAGCGACCACCTGTGCAGAAATCAGGACAGCAGATTCTTACTGTCAGAGGATTAGGAGAAAGAGCCCCAGGCCTGGCACTTCCTCCGTGCTGTCACTGGCCACATTCATTCATCATCGTGGTGCCAGGCGGGTCAGTTCCCACCCTCGCCCTAACACTGCTCTCCTCAGGAGTCCCCGCTGTGCCAGGAGGATTCCAGGGACCAGGAACACAGAGCTCACTCCAGGGGCCAGGATGGTTCTGGGAAATTTCCATCTGACCTACTTCTTCACAGTAAGTAGGTTCATGAATCTCACAGTGTTTTCTTATTTTTCTCTGCCTAATTTACTCCAGGACAAAAGAGGACACACACACAGGGAGAGAAAGAGGGAGAACAACCCTGTGATGCCCTCAGCACTTTAAAGCACAGAAGTTTTAGGGTTTTCTTATTATAACACTGATCAACATTTTACTAATGTGGATAACTATATTATTTAGATAGAGTTTTATGGTATTACTCTATAAAAAAAAAATGGTTGCAAGGGACATTGTAACTTTCTTAATTTAAAAAGGCAAAACACCCTGAAATGTGTATGCATATTGTACTGAAGACCAGCATACATGGGGAGCACCATAATGATGTTACCCCATGTACACTGAATTCTTACAACTATTGGGTTGATGTAAGAGAACTGTGATTCCCCAGTAAAAACTTCCATGGAAACAGCCCCTTCTGAGGAGAAAGAAATAAAAATAATTTCTAAATATGGGCAGAAATTTCAGAGAAAGGAGACCCCATTTAATATTTGTTAAATGAGGAATGCACAATTGTGATATTATAATGTCAGAGGATAAAATTTTAAATATTTTTAAAACCCAAAATATGAACATAAGTTAAAACATGTGCATATGTACAAAAGAACAAGATATTTATTATTAATAAAATAATAAAATATAATACAAATATAATGTAGTGCCAGTAATTGCATATGTGTATCAGAGAAAAATTATTTTAGCAATCAAATGAAACTTGAAAAATGAACACAAAAAAACTTTAACCTTTCTAGTGAACTAGGCCTGGTTATGAACCCTTTGAGGATAGCATCAGAAATTCGCATTTATACAGTCAGATCTCTCCGTTAATTTACTGTTTTATTTATTTATGTCTTTCCCATCATCAACTTCTTTTATATTTACACTGGCTTAATTTGTTATGTTTCCTAAGTCTTTAAAATTTAAGATCGTTGATATCAGTAATTTCTTCTTTTAGAAGCAAGCACTGCTAAATAGAAATTGATAGCCCATTCACAAAATGTTATTTATCCCATTTTTCCATTTTTACTTTTTCAACGTTTCTTAATTTCTACATGAACCTTTTTTATCCATGTCTTTTCTTACACACTATCTCATTAATGTCCACATATTTTATAATTCCCTTTTCCCTATAGTTTATATGTAAAGTATTCCTTAGCAGAAGGACATCTGGTGTATAAATTTATTCCTTATGAATACAGATAGAGACATGCAATATTTATCAATCAAGGATACAACAAGCATTGTTAATTTCCTACCACTTTGTTTGTAACTCTGTATTGTCTGTACTGTTCTTTTGCTATTTTGTGAAAGGTTGTCTGTCTGTTAATGTTTTCCTCCTTTTATTTTTAAAATAAAAAATAAATAAATAAATTTATTCCTTTTTAATTTATGGAGAACTTCCCTATACTAGATCAGCCTATGATGCATTTGTGTTAAGATTCTCAAATCTACAATGATTCCTCACTCCAGTTATTCATTCACTAATTTAATGCATTTTCTTGCATACTGCATCATTCATAAAAACATCCAGTTTAAAATGGGATTCTATGTGGAGTGAGTGCTCCGTTGTGACAGCCAATACGATATCTGCTAATAGGCCAAGAGCAAAGAAATCTGATAACATAGAGCGTGTTTCGGAAAAGTAACACAAGGTTATTTGTGAGTCACTCCTTCAATTTTTAGTGTCTATGAGCCTGAACGCTGATTGCCAGTTGTTGCCCTGAAGACCTTTCTATGTGTTATATTTTAAATTGATTTGAATTGAATATGGTTTCATTTTATTAAACACATATTCCTGCCAAAATGAATAAGATCATTTTAGTCCATGAAAACCCAAGTATGCATTATGTCAATACAAAGAAAATGAGACATAACATGGTCATGAGAATAAATGAAGAGAAACAATTGAAATATTGAAGTTTTTTTCATAGCATATCAATCAGCGAATTAAGAATATCCTGAACCTTCTATGGTTGTAGCAAAACGGAGTCCAGGAAACGAAATACACTTGAGGAATTTTGGAGGCTGTAAACTGCTTTATTTACAGTGGTGGTCCTGGCTGGAATAACTTGCAACAAAAGCCTGGAACTGAATGTCTGTGAGCCCACACTTTCCTCTGAGGCATAAGCAGGGGTTACAAAGGTGGGACAGGACAGCGTGTCAGTTCTCCTGGTTAGCTAGCAGGTTGAGAACATTGGTTACAGGGCTTGATTAATAACCATTGTTTATAAGATTAGATTAATGACCATTGGTTACAATCGGGCATTCTGTATGTTCAATTACACTGTCCTGGTAACAAAGTTTTAAAAAGAGCAAGGGCCGGGCACGGTGGTGCACACATGTAATCCTAGTACTTGGGAGGCTGAGGCAGGAGGATTGTTGTGAGATTGTGGTCAGCTGGGCTACAAAGTGAGCTCAAGGCCAGCCTGAACTGCACAGCGAGACCCTGTCTCAAAAAGACAAAATAAATAAATAAATAAATAAGCACATTTTCATTATTTTTTTAAATTTTATTTTAAAGAGACTAATAAAAAAGAGCAATAGCAAAATAACAACAACACAGACAAAGCAAAAACAACAAAAATGGTACAGGGTTTCAAAGCAAAATGATGGGAATTAACAGTGGTTGTTATATCACATATTATCTTCAACAAAGTATGTAGAAGGATAACTCTGATAACTGTACTGGTGATGTCTAATGGTTTATTGAAAGGAACAGTTACTGCTTATTTTTTATGATGAATTTTGCATGCTTATATCTGGTAATCTGAACAACAAATTTCAGGACAACAATAGGCAAGGTAACGAACATTAGTGCATTCCTACCATTTTGTCTAGCGAACCTCTGCACTGTTTCCAATGTCTTTTTGTTTTTACTTTTTATTCTCTTTAATGGTTTGATCAATCTTGCATTCTTACATCTGGTGAACGATTTTTCTGAATACAGATTTCCCTTTCACTACAGCTTCGTCAAGAGCAGATGATTTGTTCTGATACATTTCAAATAGACACACTGTATGACCTACTTTCCCAGTGCTGGGACAAAGTGCTTTACAGCTGCAACTTCAGGGAGAAGTTCCTTCTGGTCAAGGTTCCTCGCCATGGACGGTCTGCCGGCTCCAAGGCAGAACCAGCGGGGCAGAAAAGGCAGAGGGAGGAGGGGAGCGCTGCTCAGCTCAGGGCAGCCGGAAGCAGAGACAGCAGGAGCCGGGAGCGAACGTGCGCCTTGTCAGTTCACAGCCCAGCGACCACCCCAACCAGGCCACGCCCGCAACAGCGCAGTCAGCCACGAACAGTCAGCAGAGGAGTCCACTGAGGAGCCCCGCACCCCGGACCCAGCCTCCTTCCACGCTCAGGAGACTTGGGGACTTTTAGATCTTGGGGACTACAGCACAGGGCAGGAATACAGCCTGTCTTATACACTCGCCAAGAGGGGTTAGGAGTGTCTTGTTATCTCTCTGTCATAAAGCTCTTCTTAACATTTTTATACCTTGCAGAAAAAGAGGGGAAAAGGCATGAAATTCTCACACCATTTACAATTGTAGCCCCGTGTTACAACTGTAGCCCTGTGGAACAAGAAGGAATAACTCAAAAACTCATAGTGGAGAGGACCCTGTATCTCTGATTTCTGTCCAGAGGAGAGGATGGAGTGTGTACAAGTTTCCCTTAAAGCTTTGGGAAATATAATGTTAGAGATATGGCTACACAGCCGGTCACATCTATATCGGGAATTTCCTGGCTTGAGCCAGAAATACTGTACACTATTTTCCTATGGGAATAGAGAAACACTATTATAACCAAAAATAACAAAACAGAATAAGGGGAAAGAGTACAGAAACCAATATTTATAAGAATAATCCAAGTTACTCTCCTTAAATAATGGTTTACTTTAAACTAATGAAGCATTCACTTATATAAAACATTTCCATAAATAAAACACTTGATCAGCAAGTTCTATGGGCACAGAGGAAAAGAGGACTTAGATTTCTCCTAAGAAAGAGACGAGTTCACCAGGACTGGGCATTCAAACTGTGACTTTCTGAGTAGGATTGCATCTTTCAGAAGCTATGCACTTCATAAGCAAAATATGCAAATCAGAAAGATGCATCTTCATGAAAGGAAACATGTTTATCTGAGCCAACTTGCACCAATAATTTTCCCCCAGGATACACAGAGCAATAGAAGAAATCTATAAATGTTGCAAGTTGAAACAGAGTATTTTACTCTTTGAAAATCTACCCAGGCTGTGCATTGATGCAAGCAAAAAGAAAAATACCACTTCATGACAATGCACACGATAAACAACGGATCAAAATGCAGATTCTTACCTAGGAAAACTGTAAATTGACTAATAAGGCAGTAAAAATAGTGCCACTTGACAAGGGCATGTTATTATCTTTGATAGATTTGAAATAGACAGGAAATGGATAGAAAATGTCACTCCTTATTGTTACAGGTATAGAGAAAACCCCTGAGTGAGTAACACATATTTTCCCTGTGAGGAAGTTTTTATAAGTTATTATGACTCATATAATGATAAGTAAAAGCATTGACATTCCCCATTTTAACCATGCCAACCCTGAGTAAGCAGTATGGAAAAATTCAGGGTGGTGAGGACTATGTGTTTCTATTTCTTAGTTAGCGTTTAATGTAACAACAATTGAAGAGCCAGTATGCCTCCTCGATGAGTTTAGATGTTAGATTTTTAGAGATAATAACAAATAGCAGATCAGTTCTATGCTTGGTGTTTCCTGCGTGAATTCAGAAGTACTGTGCGCTTTTTATGAAATCATTTTTCAAGTAGTAGAAATTGGGAAGAAAGTGGAAAAGCACTGCAGATTAATTGTGATTGGGAGGGAAATATACAAAGAAGAGAGAGAAAAGACATCCCTTCTAGTGATGAGGATAATACAATTTATTCTCCCTAAATGACGCTTTTCTGTGAACTAATGAAGCTTGAATTTATCACTCAAAATAAGTTTAGAAATGTAAGGCATAGACCTTTTAAACTGGTCCATGGCAGTATGAAAACAAGAAAAAGAATTTCCTTCAAAGAGGAAGGGTATGTAAATGTTTGGAAATGTCAAAGATTGGGGTTGTCTGAGAAGTAAAGATAAAAGTTCTTTTGCCAGTGAGCTGGACCTTTCCCCATCACAGGAACCCATGAGCAAGAAACCCGGGCCAAGGAGTTATCATTTTAGGTAAAGCATCTTTATCTCCTTAAACAGCTGGAGACTACTTCGTACAAATTAAAATTAATTTGCTTTGGAGATCCACTTTCCATAGTTTATGTGAGGTCTGGATGAGCACCAGGTGAGATGCAGTCTTTTGGTGACTCATGTAGACAGGGTCTTAAATGGACTACAGTGCAATGAAGTTCCCTGGTCCAGGACAGATGCTTACTTAAGACTGAGTGATGTTTGGTGACAGAGGTATGTATCTCTTCTGCTGTTTATATTCATGGCATTTGCTATACTACACGAGTCAATGGTTTTCCAGGCCAAAATTTTAGGCTTTTTCAAAATTTTCTTGAGTTGTTCACTCACAGGATGTCTTGTGAGTAGATTATTGTCATAACAAAGTCTAGGAATTGTTACTGGAGGAAGTCATCACTGTCTCTGCTTACTTTACTTTTAATTTACCTGATTTTCTAGTTTCAGACACAATTTTACAATGATACAAAGTGATAAAGCTCTGTAAGTGGGCTGTACAAAATACAGATGACAGAAAACCTGGAGGTGATCTTTGCAGAGATGGAAAGTGGATCTAGAGATAGGGGAGAGTGAAGGGAAAGGAGGGAAGGGCGAAATAAACAGGATTAAGACAGGGTGTGTGCTGTACCAACTCTCTACAAGGAACAAAATAGTCATGTGTTAATGTTATTCTTATCACACATACTATAAAATGTAACAAACAAAAGAAACCAAATTGTACCACATCAGAATTTGCAAAAGTTATTTTTAAAAAGCTCTGCCTAAGTAGCCTATTGTGTCCTTCATGTGCAAATGCTCAGAGCACTTTTCCAGTGGTCCCAAGGTCTGTAACCAGGGGGCTTGCTGCTCTGTATCTGTTTTATCACATGTTTCTCTGCTATTTTTCCCTCAGTGCAGGAAATTTTATTGGAGAGGATAATGACCACCGTCTGCAACTATAATTTCCCCAACTTTATTGTTCTGAAGAGAAACATGGCAGTGACATTAGAAGTTAGGGAAAGAGTACTTTGAACTCAGAAATCAGTGAAAGACAACTTTGAACTATGGAATTTTATCTTTACAAAGAATGAGTTACTGCTACTCTGGAAGGTGATGATATTTTTCCTTTGTTTAGGAATTAAAGATGAAACACTGGGCAGCATGCAATGAAGAAATAGGAAATTGCCTATAGTTTGTGAGCTTTTGCAGTCTTCACTATCAAGAGGAAGGGAACTGTGTGCAAGAACATTCATTTTAAGGTAATCATACTGTTACAGAAATACGTACAATCAAAATACCTTTTAAAACTTAATAACATGTAGGGCTTTCAGGGGAGGAAAGTAGCAGATAAGGCGATGTGCAGACAGAGTGAGAAACGTAGAGTGGGTGAGTCAGGAAAACCAGGGGAAACCAGGGTGTGAGGACTGCAGGTCACATGGGGCTGACGGAGGACAGCGCTGTCATTTCCTCAACTTCCCAAGATGCATGAGCCCTGAGTAAAACAGACACAACAATGGAAGAACGTAATTAAATGTGAGGGGTAATCAGATTTCTAATGTCTGCAAACTAGTAAGTTATTTCACTTCGTGTCTCTCTCGTCCCTGAATACTAGCATTAGTGCTGGTGGTTTTTTATTTTCAGCTCCATCCTGCTCCATCACCATTGCAAGACACTGTGCATACATGTAGGGCTGTTGGGTTCAGGCTAGAATCACTAGATCCCTATTGGGGTAGGAAGGTATTTCCTGCAAAGCCCTTATGATGGCATAATATGGGGTATAGTGTTGATAAATGGGCAAGAGACAATGCTGAATATTTATTCAATGTCAGAATTTCCCCAGTCTTTATTGAAACAAGTGTGTAGACTAATTTCTAGCACTTGCCACAGAACCTAAACTGAGTTTGACATTGTCATGCATGAAAACAGTGTGTGGAATCAGAGACTCATACTTTGATCTGATTTTCCAGGACAGCACGTCTGCAGTCATCAAAAGGATCACGGTTGTGCAAAGGAATATCAGGAGCAGCATCACTATGGACATGCAAGACACAGACCCCAGTCGTCCATCTGAACCACGTCCTGTTCAGAATACCAAGATTAAACAGTTCTATATTTACGGGGTAAGCATTTTAAAGACCCGTGTTATGAGGTGGCTATTCCACTAAATTTGTTCTGGGTCAGGTTACTGGAGGAACTAGTAGTTTGGTGTGGTCATGGAAATGCACCCAGGACAGTCTACTGACTCTTTAAATATGAAGAATATGGTGTGTGTGTGTATGTGTGTGTGATTTAGAAAATTACCAGTATTGTCATTTTGGAAATGTGGAACATTAATTTAGGCATTAATCTTAGGAGAATTCCCCTTACATAGGAGCTCTGAATTAGCAGAACCTCCTCACTGGGTGAAATAACTTTATTTAAGTTACTTATTCCTCTTACCTGAGAGACACTTTCTCCTCCTCCAGGTGCTCCAAGTGCTATGTGGATTGGCACTGACTGTGCTGTGGGCAGTAGTTATTTCCTATTCGTCTCGTTATGAATTTTCTATAATACAATCACATCCTGTACTGCCCTACATATGTCTTTCGGTGTCACTCATTGTAAGTAAATATAAATAATATGTATTCTTCTACTACTTTAAACATGAATGTTTTCATACATTGCTTATGAGCACAGTTTGGGGAAGAGCATTGGGAAGCACTTGGTTTTAGTAAAAGTGAGCACAGATGATACATTTCCAGAGAAATTAATGGATGTTTATTTTTATACAGTATGTCTCATCAGGAATTCTGACCATTGTGTTTTCAAACAGACAGAATCACATAGTGGTGAGTTTCCCTGGAGTTCAAAACATCTAAAACAGATAAGACATACATCACACTTGACACCTTAAGTGAACGACACAACACTTCTCAGGTTTCTCTGTCTTGAGATCCCAAATGATCTCTTTCCAGCACCCACAGGTCATTTATCTATTTCCGGCTCACAAGTGTAAATATTCACTCAGTGTATACAAACTTTTACATTATTCTCACAAATTTCATTTTCATCTGTATTTTAAGAAGGTGCATGCACATCCAAATTTGTGCAGCAATAAACCAGTCTCCAGAATGCATGACTAAGGACTCCATTTTCTTTTTGATTTGCAGGGAGTAGCACTTATAATAGCAAAATTTGTGAGCTTTCTGGCTACACTGATCTTCTCAATAGTGCATGGCAAAAATTCATTTGAAGTTGCAGAGACAACGGGTATATTCCCGGCAGATATCATATCTGTAAGTATTTTCTGATCCAGGGGTACAATTTCTTGGCATTTATCCATATGCAACGTAACTTTATGACTTGTATATAAGGTGGCCCTAGATTGCATTCTAAATAAATAACTTCTTATGCCACAAACTTTTAATTTTTGAGCATATTATATGAAGCTAAATCAATCTATTGGGGATAAAACAAATGGCACTGAGGAATACATTTAATAATTTTTATTCTAGTCATCCTTAAAGTAAAAAGACAACAATTCAAGGGTTCTATTCAGTTCAAAACAGCGATTTGGAGAATCCAGCTGTCTTTCAGAATCATTTTTTTTTTTTACCCCAACTAGGGTGGATACACTTACCTGCGCAGAGGATCTATTAGTAGGAGATATAGATAGATTCTAATAGAGTTTCGGGTTCAGAAACATCAGTAGAACTGGGTTTGGAACTACGCAGCCTTCTGTGATCTTGGTGATGAGAGGAACCAGGCTGGATAATGAGAGATCATTTCACTGGTCTGATATTTTAAGAGGGCGGGACTGCACATGTGAGAGCACAGAGAAGGTGCATATGGGGAAAGAGCGGAATGTTTGCTCCCACAGTGTCTGTCCATGCATCAAACGTCTAAAACTTCAAGTGGCTGACAGCATCTGCTCACAGTTCTCTAATTTTTCTCTCCCGCATGGCTCACAATGGCATTTCCCGTGCTCCTGAAGTTCGTTCTCACACTGTTACAGCTCATCTCCTTTCTGCTCTGCTGTTTTGCAGCGATTATAACCAACTGAGTAAGTGTTTCTTACCAAGAGGGCAAGGAATAATCTCTGCCACTTCACAGATACATTTTATGTTTATTTAAGCAATGAAGAACATACCTTTAAGCTGCTATTTCGTGTTAGTCATCTGTGGTAGGACTCCCTAGTGCTTGGGAGTCACACATATGAGACACTAGATGAAGAGCTCAAGGGCTGGGTTTAAATATTGCATCAGAGAGGAAGAAATGTGAAAGCCTAGGGGATCTTAAAGTATAAGGAGACAAAGGGAGGTCAGAATTTGAAATACCATGTACTGATCTGCTGTTTGTCTTAATCCTCCACAACAGATGTTCAACTGATGATGAAATAAAGTTGAACTCTCCATACCTGCATGAGACCAAGACTGAACGTGGGGCTGTCCTGCTCCCTAAAGTTGTTTGAGAGAATGCCTTCATGTGCTTTTCTTGGTCTGTTTTGCATTGCAATCTCCAGGATATCCTTATCTATATAATAAGGAGGAGTCACAGTCTTCTCAGGAAAGTCACTGTCATTGATTTACTAATGTTGACTCTTCTCTGGTTTATACTCTACTCCCAATATGAACACCTTCAGTATGGGTACAGAAACTGATGTGATTAAACATCCTTCTTACATAAGTCAGAAACATATCCGGAAGGTGGTCAGTACTGCAGGACTCTGGTTTGTCTCTGAAATTATATATTGCAAGACAATGGTTCATACAAGTTATTGAGAAAACACTTCATTGTTTTTATTGTAATTATTTAAGGTGTACTGCACAGTTTTTTAACCAAGTGTGGCGGCATATGCCTGCCATCTCACCTCTCTGGGAGGCTGAGACAAGAGGGTCTCAAATTTGAGTCCAGCCTAGGCAACTCAATAATTCAGAGAGAACCTGCCTCAAACTTTAAAAAGAAAACAACAACAACATTAAAAAGGGTTGTGGACATATTTCGGTACATAGGCCCAGGGTTCAGTGCTCTATACCACAAGTGTGTGATCAGTGACAAAGAATGTTGCGCATATGCGTTGTGAAATGATGACTGCTGTTATACAAATTGGCACAAACTTCATCCCACATAGTTTCTCTTTCTTCATATAAGAACAGCTGAGGTCAGCTCTTCGGGGTATTTCCAGGGTGCAGCACCGTATTCCTAGCTCAGTTCCCACACTTACATCGGTTTCTAGACTTTTCACTCTACAAAATTCCACCTTTTTACCACTTCACCTACATCTGAACTGCACAGCTTTGGAAGCCATCATTTTCTCCCAATCCCTATGTTTTTGTTAATTTAGGATTCATGTACACATGAGGTCACGCAGTATTTTTCTGTGTCTGCTATATTTCACTTAACACAGTGTTTGTAAGTTTCATTCAAGCTGTCTCAAATAGTGACCTTCCTTCTTTCTCATACTTGAATAATATTCCATGGTGTATATCTGAAACTATTTTTATGCATCTCTCTATGATGCATGTTTATGTTCTTTCTATATGTTACATATTGTTCACAGTGCTGCATGGGATACTGGAATAATATCTATGGTAGGTGCTGACTTTATTTCTTTAAGTATAAGTAGATGAGTAATAATTCAGCAATACAGTTCTATTTTAAATTTTCTTTTGTAATTTTCATCCTGTTTTTCATGATGGCTGCACATAATACAAGTATTGCTTCTTGTTTACGGCCTTCCCATGACTTACCCAAACCTGATTTCTGGAAAAACACAGACTACTTCCTAACTGTAGTGAGCCCTTGGCTCATTGTGGTGTTAATGATCATTTAACTAATGAATAGACTTTTAGAAACCCTCTGAATGGTACTTGAATTCCAGTGTTCATCTGTTACAAAACTTTTGCTGTAGTACTTTGATACTTTAAAGATGAATCTTTTTTTCTTTCATCTAGTTGTGTGAGATATCTATGTGGGTTTTTCATGAAGGCTATCTCAGATTTATTTCCTCAAAATAGCTTCCCAAAATTTTATTCCTTTTTTCTGAAACATGATTTTTGCTGCTCCAGTCTTTGTAGTATGATGAAATCTCATGTGGTTTTGGGGATTTTATTGCATGAGCCTTAGCTCTGATTTCCAAAAATATCAGTGACAAAGCCAACATCAAGAAAATTGCTCACAAACTTACTTCTGGGATTTTCATGTTTTCAAGTGTTATGTTCAGGCTGTTAATATACTTTGTGTTCACATCTGTAGCTGGAGAAACTAAGGTCTGATTTAAGTAACATGTGGGATTCATCCCTGTGAATTGAGGTTTCCTTTACATGGATCAATCAGTCAGTGAAATACATCACATCAGCAGAATGAGGGGTAAAACTAACACATGCTCACCTAAGTAGATGCAGGAAAAACATTTCATAAATTCTGTATGATTTTGTGATAAGAACTGAAAACAAGTAAGACACAGGAGAATATTTTGCCAGCCTCATAGAAGGTATGTAAAATATCTAAAAGTCCAGTTAACATCATTGTCAGTGGGGCAAACCACAGCCAATCCTTTATAATCTGGTAGATGCAAGGTCCAATCTCATTAGTCTCATTCATCACAATCAGATATACTAGCAGCTACAGTCAGAGACAAAAGAAAGAGAATGTTTAAGAAGCATCCAGACTAGAAAGGAAGCAGTACTATTGACCCTAATTGCCCATCTCATTATCCTATGTGTGGAATCCCCCTAAATCTGTAAAACACCTTCAAATTAATAGATGAATTTGGTAATGTTCTAGGACAGAAAATCAGAGCACAAACTGATCACATGAATAACACTGATAAGAGGAATTTCAAGCTTTGAGGTGAAAGTTTTTATACTGAGAACTTCAACACTTCTAAAAAAATTATACAAGGCATGGAAATTAGAAATGCACCTTATATTCATGGGTTTAAATCATTGATAGTTAAATTTCTCTACTACTCATTCTGATTGACAGATAAAAAGTATCTTCTAGCGAAGTCTCAATGGCCCTTTCCAAAGAAATAGAAAAAATATTTCTAAAATGTATATTAAATTGCAACACACTCCATGTAGGCAAAGCAGTCATTGAACAGACAATCAAGTCTGCATGTGTTCATTTGTAATTTCAAATATATCACAGAGTGGTATTAAACACAACAGTATGGAACTTCCATAAGTTCCAAGAGACACATGCAGCAGTGGGACAGAATAATGAGCCCAGAAATAGAGAGTGATATATTCAATCATTAATATTGAAAGATATCATTTTAGGGATGAGATAAATTTAATTGAAAAATACTTTAATCACCTGGTCTTAATGTCTGTTCTTGGGGTACACCAAGTTTTCTTGACTTTTCATTTTATGTTAATCACTGCTGGTTTGTATTGTCAGAATCCTTCAGGATGACTGAAGAAGAACAAGGCAGCAATTGCTCTTGTTTTTTTAATAAGAAAATGCAGACTTCTCTGAACACCAGTTCTGCTTTGGCAGAGGTCCCTTCCCTTGCTGGTCTCCTTCTCCCTCCCTCTGTGACCCTCACACAGGCTGAAACAGTCACATCATGCACTGTGTGATACACATGTTGCTGTCAGCATATTCCTTCTCTCCCAAAGCACCATAAGCCGGCAGTCCCTGCTCAGGACATACACTGCCTCTCTTAGTAAATATTCCACCACTTCTGGATCCTTTCAAGGTAGGTCAGTGCCCACCTGCCTCTCACCATTCTAGAAATGTGTGCATTCCTGAGTTGATTATTGCCAGGTATCAAGTTTAGCTCCTGGGTTAAGATCTATCAGAACAATAATGAAAAGAATGTTTAAAAATTCTACAATGGCCTGAGCAGCAATTAGCTCTTTTCTGAGAGAGGCAGCTCTACTACACAGGAGATCTAAGATTCAGGTTTTGTACCACAGAGATTTCCTGACCACCACTGATTCAGAAATGATAACTGCTGAGGAGATTTGATTTAAAAAAATAAAATAGGAGAATCTGTGCAATACACTTCTTGGCACTCAGGGTGAGCCTACACTGTGCTTATGGCTCAAGGAGAATAGCTGTGCTACTGATATCAAAGGTAAGAATAATAATTTTACCAGTATAATGTGGTAGGAAGCTCTCCCCAGATAGAAGAGGTCAAACTGAGCAAAGACAGAGAGGAGTACTTTGTTACAGCAGTGCATTGATGTTTTAAAATTTTATTATACTAATACTGGGACTAATTGTACAGTTCTGGATAATTTGTATTAATAACCTAGAATTTAGACGGTTTTGCTAGTAAGAAAATGATGATGTGGTCTCTCTACGACTTTCTCAATTTCAGGCAGGAAAACACCCAGCAAAATGTAGACATTCTATAGTTTGGGAACAACATTCATAGGTACCCTAGCTACTTTTCTCATTGCTGGGACAAAATATGCAAGGCCCAAAAGCTAAAAGAGGAAAGGTTTATTTAGCTCACAGTCTGTAGAGGTTTCAACCCACTGTCAGCTGATTCCAAGGCAGAGTGCCAGGCAGAGGGGAATTGCAGAGGAGAGACGGTCTATGGAAGGCAGGCAGGAAACACTGAGCCACTGCAGCAGCAGCAATGAGCAACAGCCTGACTATCTTCTCTCTCTCTTTTTAAGTTTATTTTAAAAATAAATGAAGGAAAACACATTAACAGACAACCATTGAAAAAATTGCAATTGAACAATACAAACAATACAGAGTTACAAAAAAAGTGGTAGGAAATTAACAATGCTTGTTTCATTACGTATTGATATCTTCAAGAGGAGATAAAGAAGGGGAAATTATCTATGTATGTATATACAGGACAGCTAACATAGTTGAACTACTGTCTTCTACTGCTTTGCTGAAAGAAACAGTTAATGATTACTTGATTGATCAATATTGCATGTCTCTATTTGTTTTTCTTCTCTCTCTTTATATTGCATGCAGACTGGAAACCTACTGATTGGTGTCACCCACACCCATGGCGGGGCTTCCATTATCCATATCAAGAACTACAGGAAAGCAATTAGGGGACTAATCCACACACCCTCCATCCAGATATCACACCATTAATCCACATTCACACCTCCTGGATCAACCACCTTCAGAAAACCCCACTTATAAGGACATGAGGCTTTGGAGGGACATCTAGATACAAATCTTAACAATAGGCAATTAAATGATAAAGTTACCACAAACACACACTGAATTTCACCACTCTTTTCCACCTGGTAATAAACCATAGAAACTTAACAGCAATAGCGCCTCCTGAGGACAAGTAAAAATAATCTCTAAGTATCCATAGAAATTTAAAAAAAGAAGCCATATATAATTTTCAAAAGTAAGAACAAATATCTACTTGTAATATAACTAGAATGCATTTTAAACATATCATATAATAAATTGTATGTAGTTAAGTATATACCCTGTACAAATGTTTTAATAGAAAATATCAAATAATGTCATTTCACTTAGGAAGTAGGCTCTGTTAAAACACACCAATGCAGTATTATATTACACTGTTATATCAGTATTTCACTCTCAGTATTATACTTGTACAATTTGTTCTTTAACCATTTTATTATATCTACATAAAGATAGGTAGATAGATAGATAGATACATACATACATACATAGATACATAGATAGGCAAAATAAAGCTTTAACTTCACAATATTACATTGGTGACCAAGAGGAAGTATTATGAAAGGGCTCTGTACAAAGAGGACCATGCCTTTCCACTTTTTTCCAATTTAAAGTTTAATTCAAATCTAGGCATAAATATCATTACTTTTCCTTGTGATTATGGAGGATATAATTTCAGAAATATGGGAACATAGCAAACAACTTTTGTGCCTGGCATTTCCTATACAGCAGCCAGAAGTATCATGCACTGTCTTCCTATGTAGTTATTGTTCAAGCAGTAGAAATAGGCAAAGTAAGAGGGAAAGCATTGAGGACTACTGTTATGAGGACATTGTGTGAAGTAAAATGAAATAAGGAACAGTGCAGACTTCTTTCCTATCTATAGGAATAATTCAATTCATCCACCCTATTTGAAAGTTTTCTATGAACTACAGAAGTTTGGATTTATAAGTGAAAATAAGTTCATTAAATACAAAGCATGTGTTTTATTAGTGGTGACCTGGGGGACTAAGAAAAGGGGAAATAAAATGTTTTCTTTACAAAGAGGTATGTGTACGGTTTGGCACTGAAATCTCTGGCTAGCTGTGCAATGGAAGACAACATTTCTGTCAGCATCGTGGACCTTTGCGCATCACAAAGACCCACCTGCGAGAAATGTCAGCCAGAATGGTGATATTTTAGGTACCAACTTTTTATCCCCTCATAGAGCAGAACACACTTTCTAATAAAGTCAAACGGAAGTGCAAGGAAAACACAATTTCCACGCTTTATGTGGTGACAGGACGAGCTGCAGGTCGTACGATGTTCGCGGTAATTCCCTGAGAAGGCTTCTGAAGGAGAGGGCAGTGCAGAGCAGATGCGCAGTCAGGAGTGAGTGACGATTTCTCATAGAGCGATGCATCGCCCCTGTTTTTATCTCCACAGTCCTTCCTGGGACTGTAAGAGGGATGGTCTCCCATGCCAACTCCTCAGGCTCGTGCAAACGTCCTGTTCATCCTGGATGGGAAAAGATCAGAGAACATTTCCAGAGCTTCCAAGTTCAAGCTACCAAGTTCCCTGGGTACTGCTACATCCAACTATCTTAATGCACGCTTACTTCCTATTCTGTTATCTAAATGTAGGAAAACTAGTTAAAAGAAGTCTAGTGACCATGATGGGAATTATAGTTTGCCCATCTTTAATAAGGTCTTCATTTTTTTTCGTAGGACCATGTTTGCAATATATAATGGTTGCATTCCTTGTGGGGAGCAGTAAGATGTCCATACCCCATCTTTATTCCTTTTTAATCCCCTTTCCCTCTCCCTCCATGTCTTGATCCACTTCCCCTTTGAGAAAGATCTAGCTCTTTATTTCCTATTATTTACCTTTTATTTTGTTCTTTACCTATACTTTGAATTTGTTATATAAGATAAAAAGGTTATTTAAGCTGGGTGTATGACCTCTTTCACTTAACGTCACAGTCTCAAGTTGCAACCTTTTTCCTAAAATAACTCAAGTTTATCATTATTAATGGAGGACTAGTACCCTATTATATATAAATACCACATTTGCTTTATCCATTCATCTTACATGACATTGAGGTTGCTTCCAAGATTTAGATACTCTAAATTGTGTTGCTATGGAGGTTAAAGTGATTTAAAAGCAGAAATCAATAAAATACAATTTTGATATACAGAACCTTATCTATATAAAGATTGAACCACAGTTAGTTCAGAAAGGAGCCATATTTGTGCTTCGAGTGTGAAATAATGGTGAGAAACTTGGCATAGAAGGCACAGGGAATGATCTATGTTATTCCCTGTTCATATGAGTCATAGCTACCAAAGGAAGGGAATTGCAACAGCACTTATTTCAACATAATTATACTGCTAGGAAAAGCTTCATAACGGAAAAGTTCATTTTAAAGAGCAGTTTAGCATGTTTGTGCTTTGGGAAGGAAACAGCATTTGTGGGGCCTGGTCTGGGGAACTGCTGGGGGCAAAAGTTTGAAGAAATTCAGAATACCAAGGGAAATTTCAGCATGAAAAAACAGCCTGAGTTAACCACAAATGCTTCTACTCCATTGAATCCATGTGCAATTTCATAATTTAAGGACCAGCTCATATATTCATGAGGGTTTTTTTTCTGAACTTATTATTAGAAAATGATATTTTTGTTTTCTTAGCATCTCTATGAATGAAAGGCATTAATTTCTCTAAAAGAAACACCTAATATTTGATACCTCATATAATGTGAAAATATTCATATTTCTAATTCTGTGTTCATATATTATCCTACTAAATTAGATTATATCAATTGGAAATCACTAAAATGTACTCTAAAAATGAAATACCGTAAAAGTACGGAGAACAAAACCTAGATCATCTCTGTTACTTTTTTTTCATTCCTGGGACAAAATACGCAACACCCAAAGTTAAAGGGAGAAAGGTTTATGTAGCTCACAGTTTGTGGAGATTTCTGTCCTTCAGCTGGTGGAGACACATAGCAAAGGGGCAACAGTTGATGGTAGCAGAAGACAACAACAACAAGAGCAAAAAGGAGAGAGAACCTCTCTCCACCCCTCATGTTGTATGCAGGCTACCCGCCCTAGGGCAGGTGCAGCGCTCACATCCCAAATCCCAACACCAGGTAATGAACCAATCACAAAGTCTGGATTCAGCCACATCTGAAAAGCCCACCACCCATGACTACATGAAACTTGGAGAGACATCAAAATACAAACAGCTGTGCCCCTGGCCCCCCGAGGACTAATGCACATCCCTTTATGCAAAAGGCATTTATTCCATCTCTAAGATTTTCAAGCTCCTAACAGTTTCAGCATTGCTGAAAAGTCCAAGTCAGAAGTCAAGTCCAAGATGTAAGGCAAACTCTTAGCTGTGAGCCCCTGTACAAATGAAAAGAAAGTTAAACACTTCCAACATTCAATGGCACAAGGCAAACACTTCTATTCCAAAATTACAAACAAGGGGATATAAAGGAATGGGGCCAAAGCAAGTCCAAAATCAAGCAGAGCAATCATTAAGTCCTGTAGTTCCATATGCGGCATCTGAGGCAATCTGTGGCAGGATTTGAAATCCAAAGGGCTTGATAGCTCCCCCCCAAGGGCACTTCCTGTGGTTGTAGTTCCCATGACTTCTCTCTTGGGCTTGCTCTTCTCCCTCCTTGCACGTTCCTCAAATGATCCATGTTCCTGACTTTTCCAAACCTCTGGGGTTTCCACTGCACCTTTGGCTTCACTCTCACTGCTTTCGACACTGCCCTCTCAGGGGCACATTGCCTGGCCTCCCAAACCTTCTGAAATCGTGGACTAAGCTTCATTAACCCCACAACTCTTGCATTCTCCATGCACTCAAAACCAGCACCATGTGGGTTCTGGTAAGATCTGCTACCCCTGGAGGAGTAGCCAGGCTTCCTTTTCTCTTGGCTGTAAGGGTCAAGTGCCTATGAACCTAAACCTGAGGAACTACTTCCCTAGGCCATGACCACACTGGAACATGGTGCTCTGGGGTTCTCTTCTCAAAGCAAAGTCGTTCAGTTTTATGTCTCTGAGGCTGACGAAGTTGGAGTCCTGTTGGTTCTTGTTCAGGCTATCTTTTCTCTTGTCCTCTTCTGAAATACTTGATTTTTTTGCTACTCTTTTCAGAGACTATTTTCTCCTCTGTTCCATTTTTGCAGGCCCTGAACTTACTGGTGCTTCATTTCTGGCCAAACTCAAAAGTTTTAAATTATTCTGCTGGGCTCTTTGTTTTTGAGTCTCAACACAAATCTGGCTTAAAGCCCCCAAATATACCCTTGTCACCACCTTAACATTAGACCACCTTGAAATTTATTCTGTCAGATTAGTCCACCATCATTAATCTTCAGCTCAGGCAGGGTCTGGACATGAGCAAAATGCAGACAAACTTTTTGCCAATGCAGAACACACCTCATCTGGAGTCCAACTTCCAATGCAGTCCTTCTTCCAAAGAAAAAACTTCTCAAGCCTGGGCTTGACTGATGACATTTCTATCAGCATTCTGGAATTCTGAGCTCTGGCCAGAATCTCCCTTCGAGCGCAGCCTCAGTTGTTTTAGCTCTGCTTTTTCAGCTGGCTTCTCCAAACCTTTCTTAACTCCTCTCACAAGCCAGCTCCAAAGGCTGCTGAGGCACAAGGTCAGGTACAGTCACAGCAACAACCCCACTTCTCTGGTGCCAGATACTGTTGTCATTACTTTTCTCATTGCTAAGACCATCTGATGCCCAAATTTAAGAGAAGGAAGGTTTGTCTGGTTCACAGTTTGGAGTGGTGTCAGTGCATACTCAGCTGGCTCCAAGGCAGGGTGGTGTGGCAGAAAAGCACTGCAGAGGAAAAACAGTGCATGACAGGCAGAAAGTAACAAGTCAAGCAAGGGGAACCTTAAAAGCATCTTTCAACTCTTCTTATAGTGTAACCAGGCTACAAGGGGGTGATTAACCAACCAGTGGACCAATTTAGTAACCACATACTGTTAATCCGAGTGTCACACAGTCTAGGTTCAGCTACCTCTTCAAAAGCCAGACCTAGGACCACATGAGGCATTGGGGGACATCTAGCTGCGCCACAGTAATACTGTATGCAAAGAGACAAGTTTTTGTTTTCAAATGTATCTTTTATCACTGGCCATTTGTTCTTCAGCACTTTCCCATGACAGTATTTCATGAAAACCAGATGGTAACTTCATAGATTCTCCACACAAGGGCACTGACTGACAACTTTCTCCTCTTCACTGAATAGCTTATCATCTCTGGTGTCCCTCCATCACAGAGAAGTCAGCTAAGCCTTTGGCGAGTTTGGGAGCCACCAGCCACAGTCTGAGGGATAAAAATGAAACATAGGAGTCTTCATGTCAAAAGCTGATCTGGGTTATTTATCGTTATTAACAGCCATTGAGTTCCGAAGCTTTTCTGATTTCCAAAATGAGCAATAAAAATTATAAATTGTGTTTCCCCTCAGCACTCACACACATACACAAACCACTTCACCTGTTGCTTTACCTATCGTATAATCTACCTCTAAGTTTAGAGGAAAAGACATCGAGATAAAGATGCATATTGAGTCTAAGTGCAGGTTCAGTGTCTAACAAAATATTTCTTGTACTAGACATTGTGCTTATTCCAGGGTTCCAAGTGAATGAGATGCACTCCCTGGCTTCAGATAATGTGTACTATAACAGGGGAAGTGAGGGCAACAGTAAAATTAAATTCATATTGCCTAGGACATTAATTTCTGTTTGAGCACAGAATGAAGTACACCTTCTGCTTAAGAATGTGGGAGATAAATGAGAGAAAGGGAAAGAGAGAGACAGAGATGGAGACAGAGCTAACCAAGAGAGGGGCTGGGGATTTAGCTCAGCGGCAAAGCGCCTGCCTGGCAAGCACAAGTTCGTGAGTTTGGTTTCCGGTACCAGAGAAAAACCAAAAAAAAAAAAAAACAAGAGACACAAAGTCAGAGAGACAGAGACAGAAATAGAGAGAGCCTTTCCCTGGTGAACCCTCATATTGTCAATCACATAGCTCCACTTCCTGTCACCTACTTGCAAACTAGCCCTCCCTGTCTCCTGTATCCCCACGCCAGCCTCAGTCCTCACTGCCAGGAGCTTTCCAAAATCAATTATGGAAGAGTCGACATCACCACTGACTCTACAGAGACTAAGGGAGGCTACAGGAATATAATGAGCTACTGAATACTGACCAGCAACACAGTTAGAGGAAATGAGAAAAAGAATCAAGGGAGATATAAATTGTCCAGAGGATCTCAAATAACTAAGAGAAAAAGAAATAGAAAATGTGAATGGTTTCATAAGGAAAGGAATACAAATAGTTTTAAGACAGTCAGTGTTTCTCAGCCCCCGGTAGCTTCCCTTGTGATTAATTTCAAGATTTAAGGAAAATGGGCCTTAAATATAGCTCTGTGCCACGGTACTGACCTGGCACCTGCGAGGTCCTGAGACCAAAAGATTTAAAGAGAATAATAGTAATTTATAAACTCATTGATAATGAAGTGGGTAAATCACACTCTCAACTTACTCCACAGCCCAAGTGTCCGGATATCACAGCAGGTGGAGATGGCAGAAGAAATAACGATTTGGAGAAACTTTCTGCGCTCACTGCGGTTGTGCAGGGTGAACAGTGGGCAGGGTCTCTTTTCTCCTGTTGTCTGTCATCACCTGGGGAAGGACAAACAGATCACTTAGGACCTTGTTTCTGTCTTCTTGTGGCCAAAGAGACCTTTCGATCCCTCCTGGACCTGCCACGTTCCTGTAGCTCTAGAAAGTCTGTCTGTCTCCCACACAGAGGGGCAGAGCAGGGCTGCCGCGATTCCCCTGTCCTTTAATCCAGCCTGGTAAATTCTAAGGATCCATCTCACAGGTGTAGAGTTTATTTAGGCAGTGTATTAGGGTCGATCAGGTTGCTGGGAATGGAGCTCCTCCTGCGGGGCAGAAAAGGCAGAGTTCACTTTCTCTTTTGCTAAGTGGAAGCACACAGTGCGAATTTTTAGCAGATCTGCTATTTTTGCTTTCTTTTGGTGTAGTTCCCTACTCACCCATTTTACTAAATCCAGGGATCATTCATCATCAGGAAGTGATTCCAAAGTCTGTGCTCTTAGAAACACAATTAGCTATGACTCCAGATCCATCAGTTTGCTTCTATCGCCTTCCCTGAAACATCTTTTAAATTCATGAGAGCACTCTTGGCAATATTTTTGTTCAAGGTGTTTCTCTGTTTTCGATGCGATGTCTGCAATTTTATTTCCATTGCCAAATGCTGTAACAGCCACAGTTAGGGTTCCTGCTGTGTTTACCCACAGGACCCCATAAAATGTGTTCACAAATCTATGATTTGTCACAGAAAGGAGATGGTATAGCAACAGCATTAGGGTGAAGACAGGCCTCCTCCCTGCAGACGCCTCCTCTGATGGGTCCTGAGTGACCAGGCCTGGATTCCCGTGGCCTTCGCACCTCTCTGTGGTGCATGTTCTGTTTGTGATAGAATGACAGTAGAATTCCTCAGAACCAGAAATTCCCTAAATGGTGAGTCAGGTAGGGCCTCTGACTGCTGATCTGTTGTGCGGGCAGATTTCTTGCTACATAATCAGCCACCACAGCAGGCCATTCCGTGCACCTCATGGAGACCACATGCAAATCACTCACCCAACTGTGATCAACACATAATGCTTTGAATTGGGATGAACCACTTAGTAACTCCACGTACCCTCCACGCATAAGATAATAGGATTGATCTGGGTGCTCCTGCCTTGAGGAAGAGTCAGCACCACTCAGGAACAACAGCACAACACCTTGTGACAATTTCAAGTCTTCTGGAATTAGCCATAAAGACAAATCATATCAATGAAACAAACAACAGTTAAACATGTTGTGATCCAACCATCCTGTGTCCGATTTCTGATATTCAACAGAATAGCCTTGAAATTCTTCTCTGTTATGGTGTCTGTCCATATCTCCTTCCTCTATCTTGTTCAGCAGTATTTCATTGCATGAGTATTACTTTTGATGGTCACGTGGGCTGTTTTAGAATCAAGAGTGAGGCCACAGTAATTACAAGATTATAAATATGCATATTTTCATGTGTATGTATTGCATGTTTACATTTTTCAAACAAATGCATCAAATAAGTTAACATCATTAGATTGATATATATTTAACTCAGTAATGCATTTTCAAACTTTTTCAACCATTTTAATGTTTTAAATTGAATGTGTTCCTGTTGGTAGCGGTATGAAAGATTTCCTAATGTTAAATGATATGTGATTATATGGAATGAGTCCAGGTAGAAGTGATAGGTCTGCAAGTTCTTCACTGCATCCTCTTTGGTGTATGTGGCAGATCTCTAAACCGTTCACATCTGTACTCATGAGGAAGAGTGGGCTATAATTTACCATCTTCATGCAACTTCACCCATCCTCACTTGGATTTGTGACAAGCAATCAGACAAAGTGGTATCAAGCAATGGAACCAAAGCTGTTGCGTATTTTGGAGTTCTGTGCCTTATGATCGTATATGGACTCCCTGGGCTAAGACTGAGACACCCACTGGACGGACTCCTGTCTGGTCCCTACAAGAAGGAGGAAGCCATTCCTGGGCCCTGTGCTGTGGGTGACAGATGCTCATGTCCTTCTTGTTCATCATAGCTGGGAAAGTGTCTCCACCTTAAAGGGATCATTCTGCTTAAGCTAAGACAATTGAATGATACAAAATGAAACCTCTACTAGGCTGTGGTTGACGCTGGCTGGGTGCTTATTTTCAGGAGACACGTGCTAGAACAACAGTCACACGGTGTGAGAGAAAGCAGGGCAGAGAGGGCTGGTGTAGTGAGTGCTAATTAAGATGCATTTCTTTCCTCTTGTGAAAGACATGATGAGACCTGGGCAAGAGTTGAATACCCAACCCAAGAAATGCATGATTTCTATATTTTGCAGCTGTAGAGACCTGAAAGTGACACTCTCTGCCCTGGCTCATTGGTAAGTTAGAGAATGTAATAGAGAGGAATCAAAAAAATCAAGAAATAAATAGAAGTGTTTTTTACAGTTTGTTTGTCTTGATAGCTTTCTTGGTGGAGAAACCCAGGGACAATCTGATATGTATCATCACAAGCTTACATGCAAAATGTAGGGTAAAAATCTGTCAGATAATAATAGGGGAAAATTGATAGGAAATGTTAACCCTCCAGCTTCTATTGAAACACCAGCTCATCATAGATATGCTCAGGAGACACTGTGGAGGGTCTGGGTCACTACTTGGTAAGTGAGTGACCACCTGTGCAGAAATCAGGACAGCAGATTCTTACTGTCAGAGGTTTAGGAGAGAAAGAGCCCCAGGCTTGGCCTTCCTCAGTGCTGTCACTGGCCACGTTCTTTCATCATCGTGGTGCCAGGCAGGTCAGTTCCTATCCTCACCCTAGCACTGCTCTCCTCAGGAGTCCAGAAGGATTCCAGTGAGCCAGGAATAAAGAGCTCACTCCAGGGGCTGGGACAGTTCCTGGACATTTCCATCTGTTCTACTTCTTCACAGTAAGGAGATTCGTGTATCTCAGAGCGCTTTCTTATTTTTCTCTGCCTAATTTACTCCAGGAGAAGAGAGGACACACACACAGGGCAGAGAAAGAGGGAGGAGAACAACCCTGTGATGCCGTCAGCACTTTAAAGCACAGAAAATTTAGAGTTTTCTAATATAACACTGATCAGTATTTTACTAATGTGGATAACTATATTATTTAGCTGGAGTTATATGGTATTATCCTATGATAAAATAGTTGCATGGGACTTCAATAACTTTCTTAATTGAAGGAGTCAAAACACCCAGAAATGTGTGTATGCATATTGTACTGGGGACCAATGTCCACGGACAGTACCATAATGAAGTTACCCCATGTACACTGAATTCTTACAACAGTAGCATTGGTGTAAGACAATTGTGATCCTCCGGTGAAAACTTCCATGGCAACAGCACCATCTAAGGAGAAAGAAATAAAAATAATTTTTCTAAATATGGGCATAAATTTCAGAGAAAGGAGAGGCCATTCAATATTTTTAAATGAGTAGTGTGCAATTTTATGAAATTATAATGAAAGTGGATAAAATTTTAAATATTTTTAAAACTCAAAATACGAACCTAAGTTAAAACATGAGAATACATACAAAAGAACAAGATATTTATGATTAATAAAATAAAACACAAATATAATGCACTGCAAGTGATTACATATGTGTATTAGAAAAAATTATTTTAGCAATCAAATGAAACTTGAAAAATGAACACAAAAAATGTTTAACCTTTTTGGTGAACTAGGCCTAATTATGAACCTTTTGAGGATAGTATCCTAATCATTTATACAGTCAGAGCTCTCTGTTAATTTTCTGTTTTCTTTGTTTATGTCTTTCCCATCATCAACTTCTTTCATATTTACACTGGCTTAATTTGTTATTTTTCTTAAATCCTTAAAATTGAAGGTCATTGATATCAGTAATTTCTTCTTTTAAAAGCAAGCACTGGTAAGTATAAATGGATAGCCAGTTCACAAAATGTTATTTATCCCATTTCCTTTTTTATATTTTCAACATGTTTCTTAATATCCATATGAACCTTTTCTATTCATGTCTTTTCTTACACAATTTCTCATTAATGTCCACGTATTTTATAATTCCCTTTTCCCTATAGTTTATATGTAAATTATTCCTTAGTGGTGGAAGGACATATGCTATATAAATTTATTCCTTTTTAATTTATAGAGAGTTTCCCTATACTAGATCAGCCTATGATGCATTTGTGTTAAGATTCTCAAATCTACAATGATTCCTCACATTCCAGTCATTCACTCACTAAATTGATGCATTTTCTTGCATGTTGCATCATTCATACAAACACCCAGTTTAAAATGGGATTCTATGTGGAGTGAGTGCTCAGTTATGATCTCCAATACTATATGTACTTAACAGGCCAAAAGTAAAGAAATCTGTTAACGTAGAGTGTGTTTCAGAAAAGTAACACAAGCTTATTTGTGAGTCACTTCTTCAATTTTTAGTGTCTATGAGCCTGAATGCTTATTGCCATTTGTTGCCCTAAAGACCTTTCTATGTGTTATATTTTAAATTGCTTTGAATTGAATATGGTTTCATTTCATTAAACAAACACTATATTCCTTCCAAAATGAAGAAGATCATTTTAGTCCATGAAAACCCAAGTATGCATTGTGTCAATACAAAAAAGAGGAGAAATAACACGGCCATGAGAACGAATGTAGAGAAACAATTGAAATATTGAAGATTTTTTCATAGTATATCAATCAGCAAATTAAGAATATCCTGAAACTTCCACTGTTGTGGCAAAAGTGTTTCCAGTTTTTGGAATCAAAAAAAAGGAAGTCGGGAGGCAGTGAACAGCTTTATTTACACCAGTGGTCCTGGCTGGAACAATGTCCAACAAAAGCGAGGCAAAGAGAATCTGTGAGCCAGCATTTTTCTCTGAGGCATAAGCAGGGGTTACAGTGGCAGAACAGGACAGCTTTGCAGTTCTTCCGATTAGCTAGCAGGGTGAGAGCTTTGGTTACAGGACTCGATTAATGACCATCACTTACAAGATTAGATTAATGACCACCAGTTACCATCAGGCATCCTGTGTGTTCAGTTACACTCTCCTGGTAACAACATTAAAAAGAGCAAATTTTTTTAAAATTTTATTTCAGAAAGAATAATAAAAAAGAGCATTATCAAAATACCAACAATGGAGACAAAGCAAAAACAACAAAAATGATACAGGGTTTCAAAACAAAATGATAGGAATAGTAGTTGTTGTATTACACATTGTTATCTTCAAAGAAATATATAGGAGGATAACTGGGATGACTGTACTGGTGATGTCTAATGTTATTGAAAGGAACAGTTAATGCTTGATGTTTTTTAACAGTTTCGCATGTGTAGATCTGATAATCAGAACAACAAATTTGAAGACAACACTATGCAATGTAGAAACCATTGGTGAATTCTTACCATCTTGTCCAGTGAAACTCTATATCTTTTCTAATGTCTTTTTGTTTTTATTTTTTATTCTCTTTAATGGTTTGACCAAGCTTACATTCTTACATTTGATATGGGATTTTTCTGAATACAGTTGTCCCTTTCACTACAACTTGGTCAAGAGCAGATGATCTGTTCTGATACATCTGAAATAGACACACTGTATGACCTATTTCCCCAGTGCTGGGACAAAGTGCTTGACAGCTGCAACTTCAGGGAGAAGTTCCTTCAGGCTCAGGGTTCCTGCCCTGGACGGTCTGCCGGTTCCAAGGCAGAGTCAGCAGGGCGGAAAAGGCAGAGGGAGGAGCGCTGCTCAGCTCAGGGAAGCCGGAAGCAGAGACAGCAGGAGCCGGGAGCAAAATCGTACCTTGTCAGCTCACAGCCCAGCGACCACCCCCAACCAGGCCACGCCCACAACAGCGCTGTCAGCCCTGAACCATCAGCGGAGGAGTCCACTGAGGAGCCCCGCACCCCGGACCCAGCCTCCTTCCACACTCAGGAGACTTGGGGAACTTTTAGATTTAAACTACAGAACAGGGCAGGAATACAGCCTGTCTTGTACACATACCAAGAGATGTTAGGAGTGTCTTGTTTTTTCCTTATGATAAAGTTCTTCTTAAAATTATTATACCTTGCAGAAAAAGACGGAAAAAGGCATGAAATTCCCGCATCATTTATGATGGTAGCCATGTGTAACTATGAAGGAATAACTCAAAAAATCATGGTGGAGAGGCCCATGTGTCTCTGCTTTCTGTCCAGAGGAGAGGATGGAATGTGTGTAAGTTTCCCTTAAAGCTATGGGGCATATAAGTTTACAGATATGTCTATACAGCCAGTCATATGTTTCTTGGGAATTTCCTGGCTTGGACCAGAAATACTATGCACTATTTTGCTATAAGAACAGTGTGCAACATTGTGATGGCCAAAAATAACAAAATAGAATAGGGGAAAGAGTACAGAAACCAATATTTTTAGGAATAATCCAAGTTATTCTTCTTAAACCATGGTTTACTTTAAACTAATGAAGCATTCACTTATATCAAAACATTTCCATAAACAAAAGCTTGTTTAGTCATTTCTATGGGCACAGAGCAAAAGAGGACTTAGATTTCTCCCAAGAATGAGAAAGGAGTTCACAAGGATTGGGCATTCAAAGCTGTGACTTTCTGAGTAGGATTACATCTTTCAGAAGTTTTGTACTCATGAGAAAAGTATACAAACCAGAAAGATGGACCTTCCTTCATGAAAGGGAACATGTTTATTCGAGCCAACTTGGGCCAATAACTTTCCCCCAGGATACACAGAACAATAAGACAAATCTATAAATCTTGCAAGTTGTACCAGAGTATTTCACTCTTTGAAAATCTACTGAGGCTGTGCATTGATGCAGACAAGAAGAAAAATACTACCTTTATGTTAATGCATACAAAACATCAACTTGACCAAAACACAGGTTCTTTGCTAGGAAACCTGTACATTAAATAATAAGACAGTAAAAGTTATACCACTTGACAAGGGCAGGGAGTTCCCCTTGATAGATTTAAAGTAGACAGGAAATGATAGAAAATGTCACTCCTTGTTGTTACACGTATAGAGAAAAACCCTGAGTGAGTAATTCTATATTTTCCCTGTGAAGGAGCTTTTATAAGTTATTATGACTCATACAATGATAAGTAAAAGCATTGACATTCCCCATTTTTACCATGCCAATCCTGAGTAAGTAGTATAGAAAAATTCAGGGTGGTGAGGACTACGTGTTTTTATTTCTTTACAAGTTAGTGTTTAATGTAACAGCAAGAACAACCGAAGAGCCAGTATGTCTCCTCGATGAGATTAGATGGTAGATTTTTAGAGATGATAACAAATAGCAGATCAGTCCTATGCTTGGTATTTTCTGGGTGACTTCAGAAGTACTATGCACTGTTTATGCAATTACTTTTCAAGTAGCAGAAATTGGACAGCAAAGAGGAAAAGAACTGAAGATTAATTATGATTGGGAGGAAAATGTACAAATTAGAGATTATAGAAAACACTTCCATTGATGGAGATAATACAATTTATTCTCTCTAAATGAGGCTTTTCTGTGAATTAATGAAGCTTGAGTTTAATGAAGGTTGAACTAATGAAGGTTCATTCACAATAAGTTGAGAAATGTAAGGTGTGTGGCTTTTAGACTGGTCCATGGCAGTATGAAAACAAGAAAAAAATTTTTTCCCTAAAAAGAGGAAGGTTATGTAAAAGTTTGGCAGTTTCAAAGACTATGGTTGTCTGAGAAGTAGAGATAAAAAAAGGAGTACTTTTGCCAGTGAGATGGACCTTTCCCCATCACAGTAACTTATGTATAAGAAACCGGGGCCAAGAAGTTATCATTTTAGGTAAAGTGTCTTTATCTCCTTAAACAGCTGGAGACTCCTTCTTACAAATTAAAATTAATTTGCATTGAAAAGCCACTTCCCTTAGTTTATGTGGGGTCCGGATGAGCACCAAGTGAGACGCTGTCTTTGGTGACTCCTTCAGACAGGGTCTAAAGTGGACCACAGTGCAGTGAAGCTCCCTGGTCCTGGGCAGATGCTTGGTTAAGACTGAGTCACATTTGGTGACAGAGGTATGTGTCTCTCCCTGTTGTTCATATTCTTGGAATTCGCTACACTGCATGAGTCAATGGTCTTCCAGGTCAAAATTTCAGGCTTTTACAAAATTTTCTGGAATCGTTCACTCACTGGAAATCTTGTGAGTAGACTACTGTCATAACAAAGTCTAGGAATTGTTACTTGAGGAAGTCATCACTGTCTCTGATTGGTTTATTTTTAATTTACTTGATTTTCTATTTTGAGACTCAATATTGCAGTGATACAAAGTGATACAGCTGTGTAAGTGGGCTGTACAAAATAGAGGTGATAGGAAACCAGGAGGTGATCTTTGCAGAGATGGAAAGTGGATCTAGAAATTTGGGGAGAATGAAGGGAAAGAAGAGGAAGGAGAAATAAACAGTATCAAGATATGCTGTGTGCTGTACCAACTCTCTACAAGGAACATAATTGTCATGTATTAATGTTATTCTCATCACATATACTATAAAATATAACAAACAAATGATACCAAGTTGCACCACATCAGCACTTGCAAAAGTTATTTTTAAAAAGCTCTGCCTAAGTGTCCTATTGTACCCTTCATGTGCAAATGCTCAGAGCACTTTTCCAGTGGTCCCAACGTCTGTTACCAAAAGGCCTTGCTGCTCTGTATCTGTTTTATCACGTTTCCCTTCTATTTCTCCCTCAGTACAGGAATTTTTATTAAAGAGTGTAATGACCATGGTCTGAAACTATAATACCCCCAACTTTGTTATTCTTAAGAGAAAGCCCATGGCAGCGAGATTAAAAGTTAGGGAAAGAGTGCTTTGAAGTTGGAAATCAGTGAAAGAGAATTTTGAATTATGGAATTTTATCTTCACAGAGAACGGGTTACTGCTACTCTGGAAGGTGATGATATTTTCCCTTTGTGTAGGAATTAAACATGAGATACCGGGCAGCATGAGCTAAAGAAATAGGAACTTGCCTAGGGTTTGTAAGTTTCGTAGTCCTCACTATCAAAAGGAAGGGAACTGTGTGCAAGAACATTTGTTTTAAGGTAATTAGAGTTACAGAAATATGTACAACCAAACTACATTTTAAAAAATAATATCATACAGGCTTTTCAGGGAAGGAAAGTAGCAGATAAGGTGATGCATAGGCCGAGTGGACAACTGCAGTGATGCGGACCCGAGAATAGAGCATCCAGGGCGATTCGAGGTGAAGGAGTCTTTCAAAGCGAAAGCTTCTGTTGTTTTTTGGTCTGCGTGCAGTTCGTGTCATAATCTAAATTCCAGGCCAGATATGTTCTTGACATATCTTCTTGAACTTATTATTCTGACTGTCAAAACTAACAATCATATTTTCTATTCTAAACAATCATCTCAGAATAAGAAGCATGAATTTCTCTAAAAGAAGATTAATACTTAATGGATATATGGAATTATTGCCAATTTTATGTTAATACGTTTTCCTACTGAACTAGATAACAACCATAGGGCAAACATCTGGAACATCTTTATAATGTACTTTGAAATGAAATAAAGTTGAGGCATGGGGAAAAAAGTCTCATTTCCTGAGGTTCAGGTAAAAAGGAACTGAACGTGAGGTGGAAGCTGCCTCCACCTTGACGAGGTTAGAAAAGGTAGCTCTGGCCCAGGGTCACAGTCACGCAGGCCCACGTCTATAATCACAGAAGAGTCATTACCGATGGAGATGGAAATCGTTTCCAGTCCATGAATGCTGCATGTTGAATTTCTGCTCTGGAATCAGGGCAGCAGAAGAGCAGGGGTGGGATCAGGTGGATGCGGTGCTCACCCGTGGACATGAGGCTTCCTGGGGAATATATGTGGCAGAGAAAACATGTGTGTGGTGAGTCAGAGTAACCAGGAGTAACCAGAGTGTGAGGGTCTGCAAGTCACATGGGGCTAACAGAGGACAACACTGTCACTTCCTCAACTTCCCAAGACGCCTGGGCCTCTGAGCAAAACAGAAACAGTGGAAGAACTTAATTAACTGTGAGGGGGAATCAGAGCTCTAATGTCTCCAAACTAATGTTATTTCACCTCGTGTCCCTCTGCTACCTGAATACTAGCATTAGTGCTGGTGGTTTTTATTTTCAGCTCCATCCTGCTAATACTCATCACCATTTCAAGACACTGTGCACACATGTAGGGCTGTTGGGTTCAGGCTAGAATCACTAGATCCCTATTGGGGTAGGAAGATATTTCCTGCAAAGCCCTTATGATGGCATAAAACGGGGTATAGTGTTGATAAATGGGCAAGAGACAATGCTGAATACTTATCCAATGTCAGAATTTCCCCAGTCTTTGTTGAAACAAGTGTGCAGACTAATTTCTAGCACTTGCTACAGAACCTAAATTGACTTTGACATTGTCATGCATGGAAACAGTGTGTGGAATCAGAGACTAATGCTTTGATCTGATTTTCCAGGTCAGCACGTCTGCAGCCATCAAAAGGATCACGGTTGTGCAAGGCAGTATCAGGAGCAGCATCACTATGGACATGCAAGACACAGACCCCAGTCGTCCATCTGAGCCACGTCCTGTGCGGAATACCAAGATTAATCAGTTCTATATTTATGGGGTAAGCATTTTAAAGACCCATTTTATGAGGTAGTTATTCCACATTTGTTCTGGGTCAGGTTACTGGAGGAACTAGTAGTTTGGTGTGGTCATGGAAATGCACCCAGGACAGTCTACTGACTCTTTAAATATGAAGAATATGGTGTGTATATATATATATATATATATATATATATATATATATATGTGACTTAAGAAAATTACCAATACTGTCATTTTGGAAATGCAGAAGATTAACTCAGGCATTAATCCTAAGCGAGTTCCCCCTGGAATGGAGCTCTGAATTACCAGAACCTCCTCACTGGGTGGAGTGACTTTGGCTAAGCTTTACACTTATTCTTCTCACCTGAGACACTTTCTCCTCCTCCAGGGGCTCCAAGTGCTGTGTGGAGTGACGCTGACTGTGCTGTGGGCAGTAGTTATTTCCAATTCGTCTCGTTATGAACTTTCTATAAAACAATTACACCCTGTGCTGCCCTACGTATATCTTTTGGCACCACTCATTGTAAGTAAATACAAGTCATATTTATTCTTCTACTACTTTAAACATGCATGGAATCCTAAGCGATGTTTCAGTATATTGCTTATGAGCACAGAGTTTGGGGAAGAGCATTGGGAAGCACCCGGTCTTAGTAAAAGTGAGCATAAATAGCATATTTCCAGAGAAATTAATTGACTTTTATTTTTATACAGTATGTCTCATCAGGAATTCTGACCATTGTGTTTGGAAACACACAGAATCACAAAATGGTGAGTTTCCCTGGAGTTTAAAAAATCTAAAGCAGCGAAGACATGCATCATCCTTGATACCTTAAATGAACAGCACAACACTTCTCAGGTTTCCCTCTGTCTTGAGATCCACAAATGATTTGTTTCCAGCACCCACAGGTCATTTGCCTATTTCTGGCTCACAAGGATAAATGTGCACTCAGTGCATAGAAGCTTTTGCATTAGTTTTCCAACTTTCAATTTTATTTGTACTTTAACAGGGTGCATGCACATCCGTGTTTGTATAGCAGTATACTGGTCTCCAGAACACACGAGTAGGACTCAGCTGTCTTTTTCTCTTGCAGGTTGTGCCTTTTATGTTAGTAATATCTGTGAGCATTCTGGCTGCACTGACGTTTACAATAATGCATTGTGTAAATTCCTTTGAGTTCGCAGAGACGATAGGTATATTTCCTGCAGATTTCACATCTGTAAGTATTTTCACATCTGTAAGATCCAGGGATGCAATTTTTTGTATTTATCCATACACAAAATAACTTTAAGATTTGCATGTAAAAATGATCAAATAGTTGATCCTAAGTGAATAAATTTGTTTATGCGACAAGATTTTAAGTTTTGAGCACATTATATGCAGCTTAATAAAATCTATATTTGGGGTAAATCAAAGGACACAGGAATACATTTTGTAATTTTTACTGTAGTCATTCTTAAAGTAAAAACACTACAATTCCAGGGATCTATTCCATTTAGAACAGTGATTTGGAAGATCTAGCTGTCTTTCAGTATTTGCTATTTTTTCTTTTCTTTTTTTTTCTTTTTAACCTCAACTCGGGCAGAAACACTTCCCATGCTGAGGATTCATTACTAAAAGACATAAATGGATTCTAATCTGCTCTCAGATTCAGAACCGTCCATGAAGCTTGCTTTTGAACTAAGCAGCCTTCTGTGACCTTACCTATAACAGGAAGCAGGCTGGATAATGAGAGGTCATTTCACTGGTCCAATATTTTAACAGGGTGGGGCTGCACATCTGAAAGCACAGTCACAGAGAGGCAGTGTGTGTGGGGAAAGAGCGGAATATTTGCTACCACAGTGTTCATGCATGATGAAAATATGTCTAAAAGTGTGCCTGAGGCTGACAGCATCCCTTCACCGCTCTCTAATTTTTCTCTCCCGCATGCTCACAACGGCATTTCCTGTGCTCCTGAAGTTCGTCCTCACAGTGTATGAATTCTTGATGTCTATTTCCCTCTGTTTTGCTGGTTTCTAGGGAGAAGATACAACCTTTGAGTAAGTATTTCATATCTAGAAGGCAAGGAATAATCTCTGCCATTTTACAGATACCTTTTATGTTTAAGAAATGAAGAACATGCCTTTAAACTGATATTTCATGTTTTAATCTGGGTGAGGAATCTCTAGTGCTAGGGAGTTGCACATATGAGTTTAGACTGGACAATACATGAAGAGCTCAAAGACTGAGTTTAAATTTTTGTATCAGAGAGAAAGAAACATGAAACCTTGGGAGATCTTAAAGTACAACGGGATATAGGAACCTGTGCTTTTGAAACACAGTGTGCTGATTTGGTGTTTGTCTTAATTCCCCACAATGGATGATCTACTTACGATGAATTGAGGATGACCTCTGCTTACCTGCATGAAACCAAGAAGACTATGTGTGGCTGTCCCATCTCCTTAGGTGGTTGAGAGAACGCCTTCATGTGCTTTTCGAGGTCTTTTTTGCCATTGCATTCCAGGATATCCTTATATGTATAATAAAGAGGAATGGAAGTCTTTTCTGTAAAATAATTGTCGTTGGTTTATTCATGTTGATGTTGATTTTTCTGCGGTTCATACTCTACCCCAGTGTGAATACCTTTGAGGATGGGTACAGAAGCTTATGTGGTTACATGTCCTTCTTACATAAGTCAGAAATATATCTGGAAAGTTGTCTGTTTTTTTTTTTGTTTGTTTGTTTGTTTGTTTTTTTTTTGGTTTTTCTCCGGTACCGGGAACCGAACTCACGACCTTGCACTTGCCAGGCAGGCGCCTTTGCCGCTGAGCTAAATCCCCAGCCCCTGGAAAGTTGTCTGTATTGCAGGACTCTGCTCTGTCCCTGAAGACTATATTTCAGGACAAATGATTCGTTCAAATTCCTGGGAAAACCTTTCACTGTTTTCATTGTAATTATTTAAGGTGTACCACATGATGTTTTAAGCAAGCATGGTGTTATACACCTGCCATTCCACCTCTCTAGGAGGCTGAGGCAAGAGGATCTGAACTCTAAACCCAGCCTAAGCAAGTTAGCAATTCAGGAAGGAACTGCCTCAAAAAAAAAAATTAAAAAGACTATAGATGTAGTACAGTGTGGAGGCCCAGGGTTCAATACCTTATATCACAAAAAAGATGATCAGTGACAAAGCAGTGATGTGCATGTCTGTTGTGAAATAATGACTACTGTTGAGCAAATTAGCACAACCCTCACCCCAGGTAGTTTGTCTGTCTTTACATAAGAACACCTGAGGTAAACACTTCGGGAAATTTCCAGTGTACAGCGCCATGTTCCTAACTCAGTTCCCATGCTTACATCTGATTTCTAAACTCTTTACCCAGCAAAATGTCACCCTTGTGCCACTTCACCTACATCTAAGCTGCACATCACTGGAAACCATCATTCTGCCCTCTACCTCTATGTTACTACTTATTTAGGATCCACATGTACACGAGGTCACACAGTATTTTCTGTGTCTGTGACATTTCATTTAGCAAAATGCTTACTAGTTTCATCCAAGCTGTCACAAATGGTGGCTGTCCTTCTTCTTCACTTGTGAATAATATTCCATTGTGTATATGTGAAAGTATTGTCATGCATCTATGTGATGAATGTTTATGTTCTTTCTATATGTTACATATTGTTCATAATGCTGCATTGGATACTGGAATAATGATACCTACAGTAGGTGTTGACTGTATTTCTTTCAGTATAGCTAGAAGTGTAATAGCTCAGCAATCTGATAGTTTTATTTTAAGTTTTCTTTTGAAATTTTCATCCTGTTTTTCATGATGGCTGCAGAAGGTCACACTCTCTGTACATAATACAGGTATTCCTCTTTGTTTACATCCTTCCCAGACTTGTCCAAAATGGATTTCTGATAATACACAGACTGTATCCAAACAGTTGTGAGCCCTTGTAGTGTTATTGTCATTTTACTATTCCTTAGCTTTTTTGGAACCCTTTTTAATTTTTCTTGGCTACTAGCATTCATCTGTTACAGTAATTTTATTCTAGTCCTTTTATACTTTAAAGTGAATTTGTTTTCTCTCATTTAGTTGTGTGTCATGTCTGTGTACATTTTTCATTAAGATTCTGTCACATACATTTCCTCAAAATAACTCCCCCAAATTTTATTCCATTTTTCTGGAACCTCATCTTTGCTGTGCAGAGCTTTGTAGTATAATGAAATCTCATTCGATTATTAGGATTTTATTGCCTGAGGCTTTGCTTTGATGCCCGAAAAACCAGTGACAAAGACACATCAAGAAAATTACTCACAATGTTCATTTCTGGGATTTTCTGTGTTTTGAAGTGCTATGCTTAGTTTGTTAATCTATTTTGTGTTCACTTTTGAAGAGGGAGTAACTAAAGTTTGATTTTAAAATAAAGTGGAATTTATCCACGTGGATCAAGATTTTCTTCACGTGGGTTGAGTCAGGGGGACACAGCACATCAGCAGAACGAGCCATAAAACAAATGCTTACCTCAGTAGATGCAGAAACAGCATTAGACAAGATTCCATATGCTTCCATGATAAGGACTGCAAGCAAATTAGTCACAGAAGAATATTTTGCTAGCTTCATAGAAGATATTTTAAAAACGTAAAAAGTCCAGTTAACATCACTGTCAGAGGGACAAATCACAGCTTATCCTTTATAATCTGATAGAAAGCCAGCCCCATTCTAGCTATTCCTATTCACCAAAATCAGATGTACTAGGGGGAGTGATCAGAGTTGAAAGAAAACAATTTTTAAAAAACTGTAAAAACTGGAAAGGAAGCAGTAATATTGGCCCTACTTTCCCATCTTACCATCCAACGTGTGGAATTCCCTCAAAATCTGTCAAGTAGTTTGAAACTAATGGTTGAATTTTGTAACATTTCAGGACAGAAAACCAGAACACAAACTGATTGCATAACTGCATTTCAGTAATGACCTATGTGCAAAGAAAATCAAGGAAAGAATCCCTTTATTACATCATCAAATGAATAACATTGCCAAGAAAAAATTTCAAGCTATGACATAAAAGCTATGTATATTGAAAATATAAGTGGTGGTGCAAAAATTATTCAACACATACAAAATAGAAAGGCATCTCATATTCATGTGTATAAAATATTAATGGTGAAATTTCTCTACTACTCAATCTGATTCACAAATAAAAGGCATCTTGTATCAAAGTCTCAATGGCCATATCCAAAGAAATAGAAATATTTCTAAAATTTGTACAAAATCACAACCCACTCTGAATAGTTAAAGCAGTCATTAGATAGAAAATCAAGACTGTAGGTGTCACTTTTGTAATTTTTAATATATTAAAGGTACTATTAAACACAACAGTATGGCATGTCCATAAGGTTCAGAGAGACACCAGTGAGATAGAATAGTGAGGCCAGCAATAGATTGTGCTAGGTTCAGTCATTAAGACATAAAGACTTCATTTTTATGAATGAGGTAAACTTAATTGAAAATTATTTTAAACACCTGGTCCCAATATCTGTCCTTGGGTTATACTGAATTTTCTTTGGTTTTCTTTTTATGGTCACCAATAATGGTTTATATTGTCAGAATCATTTAACAATGCCCCAACAAGTTAAGACTTTTAATAAGAAAATGCAGGATTTTTCTGAACCCAGGTTTTGCTTTTGTAGGAATAACTTCCCTTGCTGATCTTTTCCTCCTTCCTTCTGTGACCCTGAAACAGCCACACTGTATACTGTATGATACAGAAAATGCTACCATCTTCTCTTTCAAAACAGTATAAGCAGGCAGTCCGTAGTCAAGTTATACATCGCCTCCCTTAGTAAATATTCCACTACGTTGGGAGCCTCTCACAGGTAGGTCGATGCCAACCTGTCTTGCACTATAGTACAAATGTGTGCAATCCTGATTTAATTATTGCCATGCTGTTGTAACATTTTCATGAACAATGACAGATTCAGTTAAGATATAAATTTTAGCTCCTGGGTTAAGATCTGTCAGAACAACAACAAAAAGAGTTTTTAAAAAATTCTACGAGTGGCCTCAGAAGTAAGTGGGTCTTTTCCAAGAAAGGCAACTCTACTACAAAGGAGATCTAAGATTCAGATATTGTACCACAGAGATTTACTGACCACCACTGAGTTTCAGAAGTGGTAAGCGCTAAGGGGATTAGGTTTCAAAAAAGTAAAATAGGAGAATCTGTGCAATACACTTCCCGACACTCAGAATGAGCCTACAGTGTGCTTATGGCTCAAGGAGAATACATGTGCTATTGATCTGAAAGGTAAGAATAATACTTTCTCCAATAGAATGTTGCACAAAGTTCTTCCCAGACAGAGTATGTTGGCAAACAGACCCCATTTTGTGCCTGAACTCCAATTTAGAACTCTAAACTTGTAGAAAAGCTCACTCTTGTTCCCCAAATCATACGTTAAGCATTTCCATTTGTAAGCAGATTCTATTTCTCATAAATGTTGTTTCTGAAAAATGCTGCAATGACCCAATGACAATGACTGTCACAATGTGATTAGATCAACTCTCTACTCCGCCTTCCTGGAAAGTGCCTGCTACTTTTAGAAACTGGACGGACTACTGTATAAACCACTCTTTTCCTATCTTCAGGGTCGATGTTTCTCACTGGCAACAGTTGGGGAATTGTTGGTGTGCTAAATGAAACCCTGTGTTTGCTCCCTTCATGGCCTCTGTAAGTGATTCTGGCTACTCACCATAACAAGAGGGGTCCAAGATGAGCAAAGACAGAGAGGAGTAATTTGTTATATTAGAGCATTGATGTTTTAGCATTTCATTATAATAATACTAGCACTAACTTCACAGTTATGGATACTATGGTGTTAATGACCTAGATTTTAGAAGGCTTTGCCAATAAGAAATTCATGATGTAGTCTCTCTATGACTTTCTTGATTGCAAGTGGTAAAACAACCAGCAAAAATGTGTACATTGTATAATTTGGGAACAACATACATGGGCATCTTAGCTACTTCTCTCATTCCTGGGACAAAATATGCAAGACCCACAAGTTAAAAGAGGAAAGTTTTATTTACCTCACAGCTTGTAGAGGTTTCAATTGATAGTCAGGTGGCTCCAAGGCTGGGACCATGGTAGAGGGGATTTTGCAGAGGACAAAAGGACTATGGAAGGGCAGGCAGGAGACACCAAGCCAGTGCAGCAGCAGCAGCAGCAGCAGCAGCAGCAAACAAGCAGAAGCCCAGCTTCCTTCTTTCCCTTTATATTCCATGCAGATGTAAGCCTATTGATTGGTGCCACTCATATCCAGAGGGAGGCTTCAGTTATCCATACCAAGAATTATACTAAACCAATTAGGGGACCAATCCACACACCCTTCATCCAGGTATCACACCATTAATCCACATTCACACACCCTCGAACAGCCACCTCCAGGAACCCCACCTATGAACACATGAGAGTTTAGGGGAGCTTCTAGATACAAGTCTTAACAATAGGTAATGAAATAATAAAGTTTCTACACACACATTAAATTTTCACTAGCCTTATCCACCTGGTGATAAACTGGAGAAATGTAACATGGAAATAATACTTTCTGAGGATGAGAAAAAATGATTTCTAAGTATTCATAGAAGTTTAGAAAAAGAAGAAACCATTCATAATTATGGAAAAGTAAAAACAAATATTGAAGTATAAGTGCTATAAATTTTACATAAATTATACAGGAAATAGATTAAAATGCAGATATGTGAAAAATGCATCATATTATGTTACATGAAATTAAGTATATGAGTTATCAAAAAGTTTTGATGGAAAACATCAAATAATATAGAACTTCACTTATGAACTAGGCCCTGTTAAGACCCTCCATGCAGTATTACTTTACGTTGTTCTATCTGCATTTTTCTCTCAGTGTTACACTTACATAATTTGGTCTCTAGACACTTTATTATATCTATAGAAAGATAGATAGATAGAAAGACAGGTAGATAGAGAGATTTGATGTACTTTAGCAGTGTTATTTTTTATATTCATTGGCATAACTCTCTTTTCTCTAGATGTTTCCAAATGAAGAATAGATAACTGATTTCAATGACATCTTCTTGGCTGCAAAAGTATTAATAGCTATAAATGGATGCCATTAACAGCACCTCAAGATCTATAATACACCCAGTTTTCATTTTAATTTGTTGAAGATATTTTAAACTTGTGGGATCTTATCTTTCTGAAACAATTTCCTTACAAGCTGTTTCTTCATAATTTCCACATGTTTTATAATTTTCTTTCCTTCATATTTTATGTAGAAGTCATTGCACAGTAGGAAGAGATCCTACTCAAAACAAGGTAGTTCATATTTGATATCTGGAAAATTCTTGAAAAGATTAACTAATGATGTCTGTTGGATTAAACTATGAAATCTACATTGAGCCCCTACAACACTTTCTGTTCAAAATTTTGTCGTATTTGTTCTTATATGATATAAATCCACTCATAGAGAAAAAGCTCCATATGAAATGAAATGTCAAGGGGAGCGAGCGCTGAGTTACAGTTGTCAGCGCTATGACTTCAGGCAATGGGTGAAGAGTGGAAAATCAGCTGACACTGAACATGTGAAAAGATAAAGTAACACAAGATTTTGTGTGAGACGCTTCTTTAAATTCTGTTGTCTTTGTGCATGGATGTTTATTGTCAATTGCATTTCCTTTGGGGAATTCTAATGCACGACCTCAAATATTATGCTCCTTTCTCCCATTGTTATTTTTCCCTGAGTTTTTCGGTATCTATGTTTAGTGTCTATCTCACATTTGCAATAGTCTTTTAATTAACATGTCTGCCCTGGGAAATTGGCACACACACTGTGTTTTCCTGCTGCAGTAGAACTACTGGGCAATTACTAACCTTTACTACTCCTGGGAGGGAGACGTCTTTCTCTGTGCTGCTTAGGACCCATCTACCCTAATTCTGCTTATATCTACCTTCTCTAGCTGGGACTTTTCATTGTTCTTTTCTTTTCTCTTATTTATCATTCATTCTCAATAGTAAATATTTGAGGTTCATTTCATTTCAGTGGGATTTTATTTGGTTTCATAAAACAAATATAATAACCTTGTTAGGTGCACAGGAATTTCTCTTCTTTTTTTGTATTTACATATAGCACCAGATGTATGACATACAGCATAGGCAGATGTCCTCCACTGACACTCCGCATCCAGGTCACCAAACCTTGAGCAGCTATCTTCTGTCTCGCCCTCTGCCATGTCATCCTGCGTTGGAGCCAGCTGATCGTGGACTCAAATGTAGACTAAAATAAATCTCTCCTCCCTGAAGTTGTGTGTGTTGATTATTTTTCTCAGCCATGAAGGCAGCGACTAAGACACTATCCCTTGGTCAGAGGCAGTGCCATGTGGAACTTCATGGTGGGGGGTGAGGGCATTCTGTGTGTCAGTGGATGAGAGTTTTGGCAGAAGAGCAAGTTGAGTGTGGTGTACGGATGCTTCCGCACAACATGCGGGCAACACCAGGAAGAGAACAGATGCAGCGCTGCAGCCCCTCTCAGGGAGAAAGACAATAGTGAAAGGAAATCCTCACAGAGGGCAGAGCTTCAGCCGTATACCTGGTCATACAGTTTGCTTCAAAGAAAAATTGGCAGACTGTGGCTTTATACTTATTTGTGGTGTCAAAAGGATGAAAATGAGCATGAGAAGGTAAAAAGCACTGAAGATTGACTATGCTTATGAGGAAAATAGAGAAATCAGAACAAAGGGGGAAAGAGTGCAGATATCTTAATTTTGTATTCATAAAACAATCAAATTTATCCTCTCTAATCAAGACTTCTATGAGCTAATGAATTTTGGCTTTATAAGTTACAATAATTCCATGAATGGAAAGCATGTACTTTATTTGTAGGATCAACAGTAATATGAAAAGTAAAGTTAGAATTTTTCCTTAAAAAGAGAAAGGGGAGTGTGAGGCTTTGGTACTCAAAACTGTGGCCATCTGAGCTGTACAGATAAAGAGACATTTCTGTCAGCGTCTTGGACCTTAGCCAGTCACAGAAACCCATCTGCAAGAAACCCAGCCCAGCAAGGTGTCATTAAAGGTGACACAACCTTATCTCCACATACAAGAGGAGACTATAATTTGCATGTTATAAATTATTCATCCTTTGAAACAGCACCATTATATCCTTCCACCCTCCTCTCCACTGTACATCTTCCAACCATTCTTAGGCTCTATTTTACTTTGACATTTGCATGTGTAGAGATTATTGTATTCAAAGAGACTCATCCATTTCTGTGATTTTCTAGGATGTCACATTCTCTGGTAACAAGAGTGTCACAGGTTGTGAAGAGCAACATGACCCAGAAGGAAAATGATACACCTGCAAAGCAGGACCTCAGCTAGTCACCTGGGACACCGTGGGCTGATTAATTTTCCTGTCCATGAAGAAAACTTCAGGAATAAAAAGGATTCAGGATTGTATTTATTAGGGATAAGCACTGGGAATTCATTTATACTTGATACTGGCATCATACTCCCCTAAAGGTGCTCTTGTGTCAAAGGTATTACCTAACAGTATGGCACAGGCATGCGAATATCCCCCCAAAGGGACATTATGGGCTTCTAAAAAAAGACTATACACATCATTTATAAAAGTTAGTGAAGTGCATGGACATAGCCATACTAAATAAAACTTAGGCACTAATCTCAGCAAAATGCCCCTTAAGGGACCTCTGAAGTATTTATAATGTTCCAAAATGGGTCTAGGTTCAATCTTCTACAATCACAATTGGCCAAACCTGGAGAGAGGGAATGTGCCTCTATAAAACTTCCTCTCTGCAAAAGGAGCTAGACTTGACACTGATTTTCCTGGATGTCAAATCTAAGGCTCAGGTCACAATCAGGAAACTAAACAAGTGAGACTACATCAAACTAAGGAGCTGCTATGTAAGAAAGGTGGTCGTCATCTCCATACACGTATATGGTGCATTCCACGGTGCCCAGCATCATTTCACCTTCAGAATGCCTAACAAATTAATTATAGAAGAAAAGCTTCTCAGTGTAACACAATCATTTATACAATATACTCAGTTAATACTGTCATCCCTGGAAAACATGTTCTTCACAGCTGAGAGAGAGAGAGAGGGAGATGGGGAGGGAGAAGGACAGGGACAGGGACAGGGACAGGGAGAAGAACAAGGTCAGGGAAAGGAAGAGAGAGGTGGTTTCCTGCCCTAACCTAGTGTGACTGCTGTTGACTGGGAAGTGAAGCATGTAATTCTCCTAGATAAAATTTGTAACATCACACATCTCTTCTTAAAAAAAGAAAACCATCAGGGAGTCTGTAGGACTTTGTTCTCCCACTGCAAAGTACAACTTCAGATTTAGGATTTATGTAGTTTCCTGAGTAAAAGTGAGTCTTTTTACCATAGTCACTGGAGAGGGGCCAGGTGAGGCTGTGATGTGTGTGACAGTGAAATGATGACTAAATCAAGAAATTATCATAGCGCCATCTCACATTAATGCCCTTTTCTCCTATGAAACCACGGAAGTCAACTTCTCCACCAAATTCCCAGTGTTTAACACTGCATTTCTACCCATAGTTCTCATGCTGTATTTTAAGTCTGTAGCCTGTTCGTTCTATAAAATGCACCTTTCTGTCCTTTCCCTACATCTCCATAGCACATCCCTTGTCCTCGTTACCCACATTCTACTATTTAAGTGTTTGAGATTTTTAATACTCCTCATTTCAGCGAGATCATGGGGTATTTATGTGTCTGAATTATTCCACTTAGCGTGATTTTCTGTTGGGAGCCGCTAAAGCTGGAAAATAATTACACGTGCAGGATGAAGCCAGCCTGAGAACACGGGAGCTCCGCGGAGTAAACAAGCCTTTGTAAGTTGTTAACTGGTTGCTGGGCAGCAAGACAAAAAATTAACCAACCTCTCCAGGGTATAAATAAATGCTCTACTGTTTTGGGGCAGTCCTCTTGCTCATCAGGCAAGAGGTAACTTCACCTGGCCCCAGCTCTTCGCTCTTGTCTTTATTTTTCTCATACCTACCACCGTCGCTCTCCAGAGACCAATGAGGTCCACTACAATTTTCTACACATTCATCCACGTTGTCACAAAGAATAGCATTTTGCTTTTAAGTGCTAAATAATATTCCACTGTACATATATACCAATGTTTCTTTATCCATTTCTCCATGTTGGCCATTTAAGTTGTTTGGATAGCTTGGGTACTGTCCACAATGCTACAGCAAACAAGAGTGAAGATGTTCATGTAATTTCAGTCTGTGTCCTTCTAAAGAGAAATTGCTGAGCAATACGATAGTTCTCTTTTAAGTTTCATGATGAACTGTTTTCCAAGATAGTTGAAAAATTTACATTCTACTAAAACTTTAAAATTTGGATGGAGCCACTAAATACCCCAAAATGAGAAAGGAACTTGAAATAGGAAAAACAGCTGGGGTGACACACTTCCCAATTTCAAATACATTTCCAGAATATAATAATCAAACCAGTACGGTACTTGCATAAAATCAGACACAGGCACCAATGGGAGAGATAGCTCAGAAATGATAACAAATTAATTCCATTAATATTCAACAAGGCACCAAGAAGATGCAATAGAAGAAAAGGAAAATTTTTCCAATATTTATTTGAATGAATGGTGCTGTAGAATGAGATTTTGAATGTTGCAATTGGTTTTCCGTGGCCTACTTATTCCAGAGTGTGTGTTTCTGACACTTTCTCCTTAGCGTACTGATTTCCATGGTATATAAATAAAACATTGTACAGTGCAGCATATACCAAAACACCACATTAACATGTGCAATCATCATTTTATGAGTAAGTTAAAATGTAATTGAATAAAAATTAAATATCTTTACTTAGAATTGGCATAGTGATTTTTTTCATTTCATTTCTGGATATGGAGTACAAGCCTTGATACTGAACTACAGACCCTGCTTAGGTTTACTTTTCATTTTGAAGCATGTTCTAACCTAATAGCTAAGTTGCCAGACCTGGGCTTGAACTTATGCCCCTGCCTCCCAAAGTCTTTGGACTGGTGGGGTAGACTCTCATGCTTAGTTAATTGTTATCTTTTAATATCAGACTGTTTGAGAAATGCCTGAAGGAGTAAAGCTTAACAGTTATTTCTACATAAGAAAGTACTTTTTCTATACACAATTCTCCTTTTTCACTGGTTTCTTGTGAGCTGGTTCTTATTGTATCTTCCTTCCCTCATGGACCTTGACACAGGCTTAATTAGAACAGAGTGGGAGACATGTGAATAGTTACCTTGATGGTTTAACTTCTTCAGAACACTATCAGCTTACCATCATTCACCAAAACATACAGCTTTCCCTCTCAGCAAATATCATTCCAGATTTCAGGAGGCTTTAAAAAGATAGCTCAATTTAACCCTGCCAGGCACCTTTTACAGTAGTGCAGGGTGTGAGCCTGCATGAACTATTGCTACAATATTGTACCAATTTTAGGCAATAATCACAAATTCAGTGCAAGCATAGGTCTTCAGGGGCTGGGGATTTAGCTCAGCTGCAAAAGCGCCTGCCTGGCAAGCGCGCAAGGTCGTGAGTTCGGTTCCCGGTATCAGAGAAAAACCAAAAAAAAAAAAAAAAACATAGGTCTTAGACACTAGGTCATGATCTATGAAAATGATAGCAACAAAAGTATAAAAAATTTGCACAAGTAGCCTAACAAATAAAAGTTTATATTTATGCTATTTTCCTAGATGGAAAGTTGACTACTACTTCTCAGGAGCTTCTAGGGCCAAGTGTTATAGCACAGAGACCAACCCCTGCTCACTGTCAGGAATATTTCTAAGTGCTAAAAACAACAATGTAAATAAAACAGAGATATTTGTTTAAGTAACATAGGTTTTAATGCTCAGAACCAGCCTAGAAGGTAAAAGGGAGTCAAGGTAAATAAATATGCTACTGACTTAGCCAGATAACAATAAAATTTTATAAAACAAAATTTTGTTGTGAAATTATTCTCTGACAATGGGATCCATATGAACATGGGTAAGAAAAAACAGAGCCACATCCATATTATGTTAAAGCACTGAAGTTTTAGAGTTTTCTTGTCATAACGCTGATCAGTATTTTAGTAATGTGGACTGTACTATTTAGCTGGAGTTACATGGTATTATATTATGGTACATTCAATTCTTAGAACCATTCCTTTGGTGTAAAAGAATGGTGATACACCCAGGTGAAAACTTCCATGGAAACAACACCTTCTATGGAGAAAAAAAGGAATACAATTTCTAAATCTAGGCAGAAATTCTGAGAGAAGGGAGCCCGTTTAATACTTTTAATGAATAATACACAGTTACAAAATTATAATGGAACTGGATACAATTTTAAATATTTTTTAAAAAACAAATTATGAACATAAGTTGAAACACATGTGAATATGTGAAAAGACAAATTTTCTTGTTATTTATAAAGTAATAAATTACAATACAAATATAAAATAGTGCAAGTAATTACATATGTGTGTTAGAGAAAAATTATAGTAGCCATCAAATGAAACTTGAAAAATTAATACAAAAGTATATTTACCTTTTTTTGTGAGCTAGGCCCTGTTATGAACCTTTTGACAATACTTTCTCGACCTTCCACTTACATAACCAGAACTCTCTGTTAATTAATTTATTTATTTTTGGTACCAGGAACTGAACTCAGGACATTGCACTTGCCAGGCAGGCACTGTGCCACTGAGCTACCTCCCTGGCCCCTATTTTATTTATTTTTATCACTACCTTCATCTCCATCTTTTTTAATTACATTGGCTTAGTTTGTTGTTTTTTCTAAATCCTTAAAATTGAAGGTCATTGATTTTAGTAATTTTTTTATAAGCAAGCACTGGTAACTATAAATTGATAGCACATTCACAAAATGTTATTTATCTTGTTTTCCTTTTTTATTTTTTCATGATGTTTCTTAGTTTCCCTGGGAACATTTCTTTTTTCCCATGTGTTTTCTTACACAATTTCTTAATAATGTCCACATATTTCATACGTTCCTCTTTGCATTAGTTTATATGTAAATTATTCCTTAGGAGTAGAAGGAAATATGCTATGTGAATTTGTTCCTTTTTAATTTATAGAGAACTTCCCTGTACTAGATCAGATTGTGCTGTATTTGTGTTAAATTTCTCAAATGTGCAATGATTCCTCACATTCCAGTTATCCACTCACTAACTCAGGGCATTTTCTTGCATGTTACATCATTCATACAAATATCTGCTTTACAGTGGTATTCTATGTGGAGTGAGTGCTGAGTTCTGATAGTCAGTACTGTGTCTTCAGTTAATAGGTGTAGAATAGAACAATCTGTTAGCATGAGCACGTTTCAGAAAAGTAACACTAGACTGTGAGTCAATCCTTCAATTTTTAGTGTCCAGGAGCCTAAATGTTCATTGTCATTTGTTACCCTGACAAATTCTCTATGTGTTATATTTTAAATTGATGGGAATTGAGTATGGTTTTATTTGATTAAACGAATATTATACTCTTGCAAATTTGAATAAGATCAGTTCATTCCATGACAACCCAAGTATGTGTTGTGTCCTTACAATAAAGAGGAGAAATAATATGGTCAAGAGAATGAATATAGAGAAACAATAGGAATATTGAAGATTTTTTACAGTTTATTTGTCAGAAAATTAAAAATATCCTGAAACTTCTACTGTTGCGGCAAAACTAAATCTAGGAAAGGAACAACACCCGAAAGTCAGGAGGCAGTGAACAGCTTTATTTACACTGGTGGTCCTGCATGGAATCACTTGTAACAAAGTCAGGGGGTCAGTCCCTGTGAGCCAGGATTTTTCTCTGAGGCATAAGCAGGAGTTACAAAGGCAGGACAGGACAACCTAGCAGTTCTGATTAGCTAGCAGGGTGAGATCATCCGTTACTGGGATAGATCAATGACCATCAGTTACAAGACTAGATTAATGATCACAAAGTTGGGTACAATCAGGCATCCTGTATGTTGGATTACACTCTCATGGTTACAGGAATCAAGAAAGCAGTTACAGGGGCTGGGGATTTAGCTCAGCAGCACAGAGCCTGCCTGGCAAGCACAAGGTTATGAGTTCAATTCCCGGTACCAAAAAAAAAAAAAAAAAAGAAAGAAAGAAAGAAAGAAAGCAGTTACAGAGCCCTGAAGACGTTAAAGCAGGGCAGCTTCAAGAAAACAAAGTTTGTTTTTTTTTTTTTGATGAAGACTTTGAGAAGAATTTGCTTTTAATTTTTTTTTATTTTAAAGAGAATAAAAAAATTTTAGAACCAAGTTTTAAAAAGAACAGCTTCCTAGTACAGTTTCCCCTTTCACCACAACTTGGTCAAGAGCAGATGATCTGTTCTGATACATTTGAAATGGACATGTTGTATGACCTGCTTTCCCCATGTAGGGACAAAATACTTGACAGCTGCAACTTCAAAAAGTTCCTTCTGGCTCAGGGTTCCTCCCCATGGACGGTCTGCCGGCTCCAAGGCAGAACAAGCAGGGCGGAAAAGGCAGAGGGAGGAGCGCTGCTCAGCTCAGGGTGGCCGGAAGCAGAGACAGCAGGAGCCGGGAGCGAACGTGCACCTTGTCAGCTCACAGCCCAGCGACCACCCCAACCAGGCCACGCCCACCACAGCGCTGTCAGCCACGAACCGTCAGCAGAGGAGTCCACTGAGGAGCCCCGCACCCCGGACCCAGCCTCCTTCCACACTCAGGAGACTTGGGGACTTTTTAGATCTAAACTACAGCACAGGGCAGGAATAGAGCCTGCCTTACACACTCGCCAAGAGGGGTTAGGAGTGTCTTGTTTTCTCCCCATGAAAAAGCTCTTCTTAAAATTATTATACCTTGCAGAAAAAGAAGGAAAAAGACATGAAATTCCTGCATCATTATGATGGTAGCCCTGTGTAACTATGAAGGAATAACTCAAAAATTCGTGGTGGAGAGGCCCATGTATTTCTGCTTTCTCTCCAGAGGACAGGATGGACTGTGTGTAAGTTTCCCTTAAAGCTATGGGGAATATAATTTTAGAGATATGGCTAGATTGATGATCACTTCTATACTGGGAATTTTTATAATTGGGCACAGGAATATTGGGCCTGATTTTCATATGAGAAAAGTGTGGGACATTATTATGAGAAAAAATAACAAAATAGAACAGAAGAAAGAGTATAAAAACCAATACTGATAAGAGTAATCCAAGTTATTCTCTGTAATTTATGGTTTACTTTAAAGTAATAAAGCATTCATGTATGTCAAAACGCTTACATAAATGATAGCTTCATTAGCAAGTTCTATGGGCACAGAGGAAAGGAGGCCTTAGATTTCTCCTAAGAATGAGAGAGGAGTTCACAAGCTTTTAGCATGCAAAACTGCGACTTTCTGAGTAGGATTATACTTTTCAGAAGCTGTGTACCTCAAGAGAAAATTATACAAACCAGAAAGATGGACCTTCATAAAAGACAACACGTTTACCTGAGCCACCTTGAGCCAATAAATAACTTTCCCTCAGGATACACAGAGCAATAAGATGAAACTATAAATCTTTCATGTTGTAAGAGAATGTTTTACTCTTTGAAAATCTACCTAGGCTGTGTATCAATGCAAAAAGAAGAAAAATACTACCTTCATGATGAGATACACAAAGAACCTACTGATGAATCCCCAGATTCTTTCACAGGAAATAGGTACATTGAATAATAAGACATCAAAAATTATGCAATTTTGACCAGGGCAGATTATTGCCTTTGATAGATTTGAAATAGACAGGAAACAGATAAAAAGTGTCACTCCTTCTTGGTAGACGTAGAGAGAGAAGCTATGAGTGAATAATACTATCTTTCCTCTGTGAAAATTCCATTATAGAGTTATACTGGCTCATAAAATGATAATTAAAAGCATTGGCATTCCCCATTTTTAACATGGCAACCCTGTGTAAGTACTATAGAAAAGTTCAGAGTGGTGAGGACTGTGTGTTTCTTTTCCTTTTCAACTTAGAGTTTAATTCAACAACTGAAGAGCCCATAAGGCTCCTTTCTGATTTTAGATGGTAGATATTTAGATATAAGAGCAAACAGCAGATCAGATCTATTCTTTGTATTTCCTGGGGACTTCAGAAATTCTATGCCTTTTTATGTCATTATTTTTCAAGTGGTAGAAATTTGCAAGGAAAGGGGAAAAGCATTGAAGACCATTACGACTGCAAGGAAAACATACAAATTAGAGTGAAGGAAAAGAGTACCGACACCCCTTCATCCTTTCTACAGATGTGGATAATACAGTTTATTCTTTCTCAATGAATATTTTCTATGAACTAGTGAAGCTTGACTCTATCATTCAAAACAAGTCCATCAATGTAAGGCATGTGCCTTTTAGACTGGTCCATGGTGGGACGAAAACAAGATATAAAATTAACTCTTACAAATAGCGATGGGCATGTAAATGTTTGGCAATTTCAAAATTTGTGGCTGTCCACAAGCACAGATAAAAATAAGTATTTCTGGGGCTGGGAATTTAGCTCAGCGACACAGCACCTGCCTTCCAAGTGCAAGGTTGTGAGTTCGATTCCCGGTACTGGAAGAAAAACAAAACAAAACAAAAAAAATAAGTATTTCTGCCAGTGGGTTGGACCTTTGCCCATCAAAAACAACATGTACAAGAGACCCAGGCCAAGAAGATATCATATTAGGTAAAGTGCCCTTATCTCCTTAAACAGCTGGAGAGTCCTTCTTACAGGGTAGAATTAGTTAGAATTGAAGAACCACTTTCCATAACTTATATGAGGTCTGGATGAGCACCAGGTGAGATGGTGTCTTTTGGTGGATCCTTCAGACAGGGTCTTAAGTAGACTACAGTGCAGTGAAGCTCCCTGCTCCTGGACAGATGCTTACTTAAGACTGAGTGACGTTTTGTGACAGAGGTACGTGTCTCTCCTGTTGTTTATATACAAGAGTGCATAGTCTTCCACGCCAAACCTTTAGGCTTTTACATTTTCTGGAGTTGTTCACAGGTAGGAAATCTTGTGCATAGTTAGTGTCATAACAAGTCTAAGAATTGTTATTTGAGAGGGTCATCACTGTCTCTGGTTTTCCCTTTATTTTTAATTTACCTGACTTTTAGATGAAGACTCCAATTTACAATAATGTAAAGTGATACAGCTGTGTAAATGGATAATACAAAATAGAGGTGATAGGAAACTATGGAAAGCAGATCTGGAGATTGGGGGAGAATGAAGGGCAAGGAGGGGAGGGAAAAATAAACATGGTTAAGACACGGTGTGTGCTGGGCCAGCTCTCTACAGTGAACATAATTATCATGTGTTAATATTATTCTTATCACATATTCTATACAATGTAACAAAGAAAAGACACCAAGCTGCATCACATCAGCACTTCCAAAAGTTAGCTTTAAAAAGCTCTGCCTAAGTATCATATTCTGTCCTGAATGTGCAAAAACTCAGAGCACTTTTCCAGTGGTGCCAAGATCTGTTACCAAGAGGCCTTGCTGCTCTGTATCCATCTTACCAACATATTTACTTTCTTTTTCTCTCAGTATAAAATTTTGATAAAGAGTGTAATGGCCATTGTCTGGAGTTCTAATTTCCACAACTTTATTATTTTTAGCAGGAAATTCTTGGAAGTGAAATTAGGAGTTAGGGAAAGAGCACTGTGAAATCAGAAATCAATGGAAGTAAATTTTGAAATATGGAATTTTATGTTCATAAAAATGCATCACAATTAGCCTGGAAAAGTTGATATTTTTGCTTTGGGTAGGAATTAAAGGTGAGAAACTGCAACATGAGATGAAGACATAGAAAATTGGGCATTGTTTTAGAGATTTTGTAGTCTTCGCCATCAGAAAGAAGGGAACTGTGTGTAAGAACATTTCTTTTAGGGTAATGATATAGAAATATGCACAACAAAACTACAATTTAAAAAGTAATAGCAAGAATGGCCTCCAGGGGAGGAGAATGACCAGTTACACATGGGAGCACAGAGTGGGTGACTGACAGTGATGAGGACATGAGAAAAGAACAGCCAGGGTGATTTTTGTGAAGGAGTCTTTCAAAGCAAACGCTTCCGGCCGGAGATATAGCTCAGTGGCATAGGCACCTGCCTGGCAAGTGCAAGGTCCTGAGTTCGATTCCTGGAATCAAAAAAACAAAAAGTCAAAGCAAATGCTTCTATTGTTTTGGTTCTGCATACAATTAGTTTCATAATCTAACTTCCAGAGCATACATGTTTGTGATTTTTCTCCCTGAACTTATTATTCTGATTCACAAAAACAGAAATAATATTTTCCACTCTGATCATTTATCTCAGAATACAAAGCATAAGTTCCTCTAAAAGAAGATTAATAATGGATGTATGGAAATAGTGCAAATTTTATGTCAGTATATTTTCCTACTAAACTAGATTATAGCTATATGGCACACACCTAGAAAATCTTTATAATGTACTTTGAAAAGAAAAAAGTTGAGAAATGGGAACAATATCTAGTTTCCTGCATTTAAGGTAAAAAAAGACATAAACGACATGGAACCTGTCTCCACTGTGATGGGGTTAGAAAAGGTAGCTCTGGCACAGGCTGACATTCACTCAGGTCCACGTCTGTAAAACAGAAGACTCATTACCAGTGGAGATGGAAACCGTTTCCAGTCCATGAATGCTGCATGTTGAATTTCTGCTCTGGAATCAGGACAGCGGAAGAGCAGGGTTGGGCTCAGATGGGTGCGGTGCCCACCCGTGGACATGTGGCTCCTCAGGGAATTTAAGTGGCTGAGCACAGCGCGTGAGCTGTGGAGTCAAAGTAACGACGAGAAGCCAGGGTGTGAGGGCCTGCCAGTCACATGGGGCTGAGGACAACCTAGTCATTTCTCCAGTTTTCTACCATGCGTGATCCCCTGAACAAAGTAGAAACAACAGTGGAAGCACCTTACTAAATGTGATGGGGAACCAGAGTTCTAATGTCTCAAATCTAATAAATTATTTCACCTTGTGTCTCTGTGGTACATGAATACTAGGATTAGAGGCTGGTATTTTTTATTTTCAGCTCCATCCTGCTAATACACATCATCATTTCAAGACACTGTGTGAATAGGGCTCTTGAATTCAGGCCATAGTGACTAGATTCCCATTGGGATAAGAAGATATTTCCTGCATAGCCTTTATGACGGTGTAATAGAGGATATAGCGTTGTTGAGTGGGCAAGAGACAGTGCTGAATCCTCATTCAGTGTCAGAATTTCCCCAGTCATTACTGAAACAAGTGTGCAGCCTCATTTCTAGCACTTGCCACAGAACCTAAATGGACTTTGACATTGTCAGGCTTGGAAACATTGTATGGAATCAGAGACTCGTCCTTTGATCTGATTTTCCAGGGCAACACATTGTCAGTCATCAAAAAGATCACAGGCTGGGCAAAGCAATATTATCAGCAACATCACTATGGACAATCAAGACATAGACCCCAGTCATCCATTTGACTCACGTCCTGCGCAGAATACCATGATTAAACACTTGTGTATTTTAGGGGTAAGCATTTTAAAGATCCTTTTTATAAGCTGGCTTTCTATTTCCCTAAATTTGTTCTGGCTCAGGCTACTGAATGGCAAACAGTTTGGCGTGGTCATGGAAACACACCTGTAAAAGGCTACTGACTACTGACTCTTTAAATATAAAAAATATATATATATATATTGCTATACAAATACTGATGTGCCTGCATACTGATATGCTATATATATATGAGATTTATAAAAATTATCAGTGTTATCCTTCTGGAAATGTAGAACATTAACTTAGGCATTTATCTTAAGAAACTTCCCCTTAGAAGGGAGCTCTGAATTAGCCCAAAATTCTCACTTGTGAAGTAATTTTATCTAAGGTTTACACTTATTCCTCTTACCTGAGAGACACTTTCTCCTCCTCCAGGTGTTCCAAATGATGGATGGTATGGTGCTGACTGTGCTGTGGGCAGTAGTTATTGCCAATTCATCTCGCTACAAACTTTCTATCATACAAATACATCCGATACTGCCCTACCTATATCTTTTGGTACCACTCATTGTAAGTAAATACAAATAATGTTTATTCCTCTACTACTTTGAACAAGAATGTGATCCTAAGGCATGTTTTTATGCATTGCTTGGGTCAGAGCTCTGGGAAGCACTTGGTCATAGTAAAAGTAAGTACAGATAATGTATTTCCAGACAAATTAATTGATCTTTATTTTTATACAGTATGTCACAGCAGGAATTCTGAACATTGTGGCTGCAAATAGACAGAATCCCAAATTGGTGAGTTTCCCCGTAGTTTAAAAAATCTACAACAGATAAGACATAAATCATACTTGATACCGTAACTGAACAACATAACGTTTGTGAGGTTTCCCTCTGTCTTGAGGTCCCAAAATGATTTCTTTCCAGCACCCAAAGGTCATTTGTCCATTTCTGGCTCATAAGTGTGAATGTGCACTGTGTTTAGAAGCTTTCACATTATTTTTACAAATTTCAATTTTATTTGTACTTGAAGAGGGTGCAGGCACATCAGCATTTGTATAGCAATGTACCAGTCTCCGGAATGCACAAGTAAGGACTCAGTTTTCTTTTTCTCTTGCAGATTACGGCCTTTAGAGTGTTCAAATTTGTTACGTTTCAGGCTTCCCTGATATTCTCCATAATGCATGGTGTAGATACATTTGAAGTTGCAGGGAGAAGGGGTGTATTTCCTGTAGATGTCCTATCTGTAAGTATTTCCAGATCCAGATATACAATTTCCTGGCATTTATCCATATAAAAAGTAATTTTATGACATGTATATAAAAATAACCATAAACTGGATTCTAAATGAATAAATTTATTTATGCAACACTGTTTTAATTTTTGAGCATAGTGTATGAAGCTAAATAAAACCTCTATCTCGGACAAAACAAATGGCACTCAGGAATACATTTAAATAATTCTTATTCTATTCAATCTTAAAGTAAAAAGACAATTCAAGAGTTCTACCCCATTCAGAATAGTGATTTGGAAAATCTAGCTGCCTTTCAGAGCCAGTATTTTTAACCCCAAGTTGGACAGATACACTGATGCATGCTGAGGATTCATTACTACTAGACATAAATGCATTCTGAGACTCTCGATTCAGAAATATCAGCAAAGCTGGCTTTGGAGCTAAGCAGCCTTCTGTGATCTTGGTTATAACAGGAAACAGGTTGGATACTGAGAGGTCATTTCACTGGTCTGACATTGTAAGAGGGCGGGACTGCACATGTGAGAGCACAGTCAGAGAGAGGCGATGTATATGGGGAAAGTGTGCAATATTTGCTACCTCAGTGTTTGTCCATGAGTAAAACCTGTCTAAAAGTGTGCCCGAGGCTGACAGCATCTCTCCACAGTTCCTTCCTGTTTCTCTCCCTCATGTTCACCATGGCATTTCCTGTGCGCCTGAAGTTTTTCCTCTCGTGGTTTCAGTTGATCTTCCTGCTTTCCTGTTTGGCTCCCTCTATCGCACGGATAAAAACCATGTGCTGGGTAAGTATTTATTCTCTAGAGGGCAAGGAACAGTCTCTGCCACTTCACAGACACCTTTATGTTGAGAGATGTCTTTCCACTGCTGTATCATGTTAGCAATCTGTGTGAGGAATATCTTGGGAGTTGCACATATGCATTTACATTGAACACTAGATGAGGACCTTGAGGACTGGGCTTAAATCTTGTATCAGAGAGAAATCAACGTGAAATCTAAGACCTTAAAGTATGAGGAGACATAGGAATGTGGGCATTTGAAATACTATGTACTGATCTGCTGTTTGTCTTATTTCTCCACAGCAGATGATCTACTTATGGTGAATTGAGGTTGAACTCTCCCTTCCTGCACAAGACCAAGACTGACATGTATGGCAGTCCCACTCCATGAAGTGATTTGAGAGAGTGCCTTCATGTGCTTTTCTTGGTCTTTTTTGCCATTGCATCATCCAGGAAATTCTTATTTACATAATAAATAGGAGCTGAAGTCTTCTAAGGAAAATAACTGTCACTGAATTGCTGATATTGACTTTTCTATGGTTTGTACTCTAACCCCAATGTGAATACCTTTGAGGATGGGTACAGAACTGATGTGGGTACATACCCTTGTTACCTAAACCAGAAACATATCCAGAAGGCTGTCAGTATTGCAACCTGATTTCTGAAAATACTCAGACTATATCCTTACATCCCATGGCTCATTGTGGTTTTAATTCTCATTTTACTATGATTAGATTTTTAGAAAAATTTTATTCTTCTTGAATACTAGTATTCAACTGTAATAAAATTTTTATTATCATCCTTTGATACTTTTAAAGTGAGTCTTTTTCTCTCCTTTAGTTGTATGAGACATCTATGTAGGATTTTCATTAAGACTCTGTTGGATATATTTTTTCTCAAAATAACTTCTCAAAATTTTACTCCATTTTTCTGGGGCATGATTTTTGCAGCACAGAGCTTTGTAGTATGATGAAATCTCATTTGATTATTGGGAATTTATTGCATGAGCCTTGGCTTTTATGTCCAAAAAATCAGTGACAGGGCCAACATCAAGAACATTACTAATAAATTTACTTCTGGGATTTCTATGCTTTATAGTTTTATGTTTAGGTTATTAATCTATTTTGTGTTCACATTTTTTTAGTGGGAGTAGCTAAGGACTGATTTTAAAATTTCATGTGGGTTTTTTCCATGTGAATTGAGGTTTTCTTCATGTGGATCAATCAGTCAGTGAGAGATACCGCATCAGCAGAATGAGGCATAAACCTAACACATGCTCACCTAAACAGATGCAGGAAGAGCATTTGACAAGACTCCATATACTGTCATGATAAGAACTGAAAACAAATTAGACACAGAGGAATATTTTGTCAGCCTCATAGAAGACATAAAAATTCTAGAGTCCAGTTAACATCATTTTCAGTGGGACAAACCACAGCTTATCCTTTATAATCTGGTAGAAAGCCAGACCCATTCTAACTATTCACATTCACCAAAATCAGATGTACTAGGGGGAGCAATTGGAGATGAGGAAAAGAAATTTTTTAAAAGCATCCAAACTAGAACAAAAGCAGTAATATTGACCCTACTTACACATCTCATTACCCTATCTGTGGAATACTCCTAAAATTTGTAAAATACTTTCAAAATAATAGATGAAATTGGTAACATTCCAGGGAAGAAAATTAGAACACAATTTGATAGCATTACTGCATTTCAGTAACAACCTCTGTGCAAAGGAAATCAAGAAAAGAACCCCTTCATTATAGCACCAAATGAATAACATTGAATTTCGAGGCATGAAGTAAAAGCTCTTTATATTGAAAACTCAAATACTTAGGAAAAAATTATACAAGACAAAAAATAGAAAGTCATCTCATATTCATGAGTTTACATTATTTGGAGTTAAATATTTCTACTACTTATTCTGATTTACAGACCAAAAAACATTTCTCAAATTCTCAATGATTTTTTCCAAAGAAATAAAAAAAAATTCTAATATTTGTATGAAATAGCAACACAGTTCAAATAGTTAAAGCAGTCATTAGATAGACAACCAAGACTAAAGGTGTTATATTTGCAATTTCAAATACATTACAGGGAGGTATTAAACACAACAGGATAGAACTTCCACAAAGTTCCAACAAGACATATGTGCCAATGGGACAGAATAGGGAGCCCAGCAACAGCGTGCTATGTTCAGTCATTCATATACAAAGACTTCATTTTTAGGGAGAAGGTAATTTTAACTGAAAAAGATTTTAATCACCTGGTCTTAATGTCTGTCATTGGGGTATACAGATTGTCTTAGTTTCATTTTATGATCATCAGTGATGGTTTGTGTAGTCAAAATCCCTTAGCAATGACTCAACAAGTGCAGTGTAGCAGTTGTTTATTTTTTTAAATAACAAAATGCAGTATTTTTCTGAACACTAGTTCTGCTTTTGCAGAGATTACTTCCCTTGCTGGTCTCCTGTTCCTTCCCTCTGCGACCCTGACACAGGCTGAAACAGTTACATCGTACATTGTATGACACAGAAATTGTGACCATTGTACTCCTTCTCTCTCAGAAGACTATAAGCAGCCAGTCCCTAGTCAAGACATATACACCTGTTTTAGTAAATATTCCACCACTTCTGGAGCCTCTCACAAGTAGGTCAGTGCCCACCTACCTTGCACCATCCTAGAAACATGTGCATACCCGAGTTAATTACTGCTATGATTTTATACCATTTTTGTTAAAAGTGACAGATTTCATGTGTATATATAGTTTAGCTCATGGGTTAAGATCTGTCAGAACAACAGCAAAAAGAATTTTTAAAAATTCTACAAATGGCCTGATCAGTAAGTGGCTCTTTTCTTAGAGAGGCAGCTCTACTACAAAGGAGATCTAAGACTCAGGTTTTGTACCACAGAGATTTACTGACCACTACCAAGTTTCAGAAATGGTAAGCGCTGAGCAGATTTGGTTTAAGAAAATAAAATAGGGGAATCTGTGCAATACACTTCCTGACACTCAGAATGATCTTACAATGTGCTTATGGCTCAAGGAGAAGAAATGTGCTATTGATCTCAAAGGTAAGAATAATACTTTCACCAATATAATGTTGTAGGAAGATCTCCCCAGACAGAGGAAATCGACCTGAGCAATGACAGAGAGGAGTTCTTTGTTACACTAGTGCACTGATGGTTTAGAATTTTATGGTAATAATACTGGGACTCCTTTTACAGTCCTGGATAATACTATATTAATGACCTAGAATTTAGAAGGCTTTGACAGTAAGAAAATGATGATGTGATCTCTCTATGACATTCTCAGTTTCAGGCAATGAAACATCCAGCAAAATGTAGACATTCTATAATTTGGGAACAACATTCATGGGTATCTTAGCTACTTTTCTCATTGGTGGGACAAAATATGCACGACCCAAAAGTTAAAAGAGGAAAAGTTTATTTACCTCACAGTTTGTAGAGGTTTCAGTCCATAGTCAGCTGCCTCCAAGGCAGGGTGCCATGGCAGAGGGGAGCTGCAGAGGAGAAACTGTCTATGGAAGGGCAGGGAGGAGACACCGAGCCACTGCAGCAGCAGGAGCAGCAGCAGCAGCAATAAGCAACAGCCTGACTCACTTCTCTCCCTGCATATTCCATGCAGACTGTAAGCCTACTGATTGGCACCACCACCCAGGGTGAGTCTTCCATTATCCATACCAAGAGCTGTATGAAACCAATTAGGGGCCTAATGCACACATCCTTCATCCAGGTATCACACCATTAATCCACGTGCACAGCCCCTAAATCAGTCACCTCCAGAAAGCCCCACGTACGAGGACATGAGGCTTTGGAGGGACATCTAGATACAAATCTTAACAATAGGCAATTAAATAATAAAGTTGCCAAAAACACACGCTGAATTTCACAACTCTTTTCCACCTGGTGATAAACTGTAGAAACAACATAGCAATAGCACCTTCTGAGGACAAGTAAAAACAATCTCTAAGTATGCATAGAAATTTAGAAAAAGGGGGCTGGGGATTTAGCTCAGTGGCAAAAGCACCTGCCTGGCAAGCGCAAGGTCCTGAGTTCGGTTCCCGGTACCGGAGAAAAACAAAACAAAAAAAAACAAACAAAAAAAAAGAAATTTAGAAAAAGAAGCCATTCATAATTTTACATGAGAAAAAACAAATATTTAATTATAATATAACTGGAATACATTTTAAATGTATCATATAATAAATTGTATGTAATTAAGTATGTGGGCTTTAGAAATGTTTTAATAGAAAATATCAAATAATGTCATTTCACTTATGAAACAGGCCCTTTTAAAACACTCTATGCAGTATTATATCACATTGTTCTATCAGTATTTTACTCTCAGTGTTAAACTTGCACAGGTTGCTCTCTAATAATTTTATTATATCTACATAAAGATAGATAGACAGATAAGCTGGAATTTCTCAACATTACATTGGTGACCCAGAGTAAGTATTATGAAAGCTCTCTGTAGGGGTTGGGGATTTAGCTCAGTGGCACAGCGCCTGCCTAGCAAGCACAAGGTCGTGAGTTCAATTCCCGGTACCGGAAAAGGGCCAAAAAAAAAAAAAGATAGCTCCCTGTATAGAGAGGACCATGTCTTTCTGCTTTCTTCAATTTAAAGTTTAATTCAAAAGTAGGTATAAATCTCATTAGTTTTCCTTATTATTATGGAGGATATAATTTCAGAAATATGGGAAAATAGGAAACAACTTTTATGCTTTGCATTTGCTGTATGGTAGTCAGAAATATTGTGCATTGTAGTCCTATATAGTTATTGTTCAAGCAGTAGAAACAGGCAAATAAGGAGAAAAGCATTGAAGACTATGGTTGTGAGGAAATTTTGTGAAGTAAAATTAAATAAGAAAGAGTGCAGACCTCTTTCCTATCTATAGGGATAATTCAATTCGTCCACCCTATTTGAAAGTTTTCTATGAACTACAGAAGCTTGGATTTATAAGTGAAAATGTTTATTAAATATAAAGCATGTGTTTTATTAGTGGTGACCTGGGGGACTATGAAAAGGGGAAATAAAATGTTTTCTTTACAGAGAGGGTTTGGCACTGAAATCTCTGGCTAGCTGTGCAGTGGAACTAAGGCAATATTCCTGTCAACATCATGGACCTTTGTCCATCACAGAAACTCATCTGCGAGAAATGTCAGCTGAGATGGTGACATTTTAGGTAATTCGTTTTTATCTCCTCATAGAGCAGAAGACTCTTTCTAATAAAGTCAAACGGAAGTGCAAGGAAAACACAATTTCCACGCATTATGTGGTGACAGGACGAGCTGCAGGTCGTACGATGTTCGCGGTAATTCCCTGAGAAGGCTTCTGAAGGAGAGGGCAGTGCAGAGCAGATGCGCAGTCAGGAGTGAGTGACGATTTCTCATAGAGCGATGCATCGCTCCTGTTTTTATCTCCACAGTCCTTCCTGGGACTGTAAGAGGGATGGTCTCCCATGCCAACGCCTCAGGCTCATGCAAAACTTCCTGTTTATCCTGGATGGGAAAAGATCAGAGAACATTTCCAGTGGTCCCAAGTTTAAGCTACCAAGTTCCCTCGGTGCTGCTATATCCAACTATCTTAATGCATGTTTTCTTTCTATTCTGTTATCTGAATGTAGGAAATTTAGTGAAAAGAGGTTAGGTGACCACCATGTGAATTACAGCTTCCCCATCTTTACTAGGGTTTTCACTTTTTCCCTTAGGACATGTTTCCAGTACATAATGTTTGCGTTCCTTGTGGGGAGCAGTGAGATGTACGTACCCCATCTTCATTCCTTTTTTATCCCTTTCCCTCCCCCTTCAGCTCTTGATCCACTTCCCCTTTGAGAAAGATCTAGCTCCCTACTTCCTGTTGTCTACCTTTTATTTTGCTCTTTATCTATACTTTGAATTTGTTATATATGATATAAAGGTTATTTAAGCTGTGTGTCTGACCTCTTTTACTTAATGTCATGGTCTCAAGTTGCAACCTTTTTCCTAAAATGACTCAAGTTTATTGTTATTTATGGAAGACTAGTACTCTATTGCATATAAATACCACACTTGCTTTATCCACTCATCTTACAGGACATTGAGGCTGCTTCCAAGATTTAGATACTATAGGCTGTGTTGCTATGAAGGCCAAAGAGATTTAAAAGCAGAAACCAATAAAATGTAATTTTGATATACAGAATCTTATTTGTATAAAAAGGAACCACAGTTAGTTCAGAAAGGACTGATATTTTTGCTCTGAGTGTGAAGTCACGATGAGAGACTGGGGATAGAACATGGACTGAATGACCTGTGTTCTTCCCTGGGCTGAGTCACAGCTATCGAAGGAAGGAAACTGCAACCGCACTTTTTTCAAGGTAATTATAATGTTACCATCAGGCGCATAACAGAAAAGCACATTTTTAAAGACAATCTAGCACTGTAGGCTTTGGGAAGGAAAACAGCAGATGTGAGGGCTGGTCTGGGGAACTGTTAGGGGCCAATTTATAAAGAAAGTCAAAATATCAAGGGAAACTGCAGCAGGAAAAACAGCCCGAGTTAACCACAAATAATTCTATTCATTTGGATCTATCTGTAATTTTATAATTTAAATACCAGCTCACGCGTTCATGAAATTTTCTAAACTTATCACAGGAATATGATATTTTTGTCCTCTTAACATCCCTATGAATAAAGGGCATTAATTTCTTTAGAAGAAGCACCTAATGTTTGACACTTTGTGTAGTGTGAAAATATGCATATTTCTAATTCTGGGTTAATGTATTATCCTACTTAAAATAGACTATATCAACTGGGAATTGCTAAAATGTACACTAGAAATAAAACAGTGTAAAAGTATGGGGAAGAATACCTAGATAATCATAGTTACTTTTCTCTCATTGCTAGGACAAAATACCCACCACTCAAAGTTAAAGGGAGAAAGGTTTATGTAGCTCACAGTTTGTGGAGGTTTCAGGACATATCAGTTGGCCTCAAGGCAGGGAGGCACATGACAAAGGTAGTTCATGGTAGCAGAAGACAGCAAAAACAAGAGCGAAAAGGAGAGAAAGCCTCTTTCCACCCCCTATATTGTATGTAGGCAACCTGACCTAGGGACGGTGCAGCATTCACACCCCCAGTCCCAAAACCAGGTAACGAACAAATCGCAAAATCTATATTCAGCCACATCTGAAAAGCCAACCACTTATGACTGCATGAAACTTGAGGAGACATCGACACACAAACCATTCTTCCCCTGGACCCTCAAAGGCTAACAAATATCCCTTTATGCAAAAGCACTTAGTCCCTCTCTCAGAGTTGATAAAGTGCTAACAGTTTCAGCATTGCTGGATAGCCCAAGTCCCAAGACACTCCCAAGATGTAAGGTAAACTCTTAGCTGCGAGCCCCTGTACAAATGAAAAGAAAGTTAAACACTTCCAACATTCAATGGCAAAGACAGACACTTCCAATCCAAAGTTATAAACAGGGGATATAAAGGAATGGGACCAAAGCAAGTCCAAAATTAAGCAAGGTAATCACTGAGTCATGTAGCTCCATATGAAAGATATGAGGCAATCTGTGGCAGGATCTGAACTCCAAAGGGCTTGGTGGCTCCGCCCCAAGGGCACTTCCTGGGGTTGCAGCTCTCACGGATTCTCTCTTGGGCTTGCTCTGCTCCCTCTTGCTAAGTTCTTCAGATGATCCATGTTCCTGGCTTTTCCAAACCTCTGGGCTTTCCACTGCACCTCTGGCTTCACTCTCACTACTTTCCTCTCTGCCTCTCAGGGGCACACTGCCTGGCCTCCAAACCTTCTGAGATTGGGGAGTAAGCCACATTAACTCCATAACTCTAGCATTCTCCACCTACCTATAATCAATGCCATGTGGATGCTGCCAAGATCTGCTCCCCTGGAACAGTAGTCAGGCTTCCTTTTCTCTTGACTGTAAGGGTCAAGTGCCTATGAACCTAATCCTGAGGAACCATGTCCCTAGGCTGTGACCACACTGGAACATGGTGCTCTGGAGCTCTCTTCTCCAAGCAATGTCTCTCAGTTTTGCACTCCTTAGGCTGTAGAGGCTGGAGTCCTGTTGATTTTTGTGATGTTCAGGCCATCTTTTCTCTTGTGTTCTTTTAAAATACTTGTGGGGTTTTTCATTAGTTTTTTCAGAGATCATTTTTACCTCTGTTCAATTTTTACAGGCCTTTACTGGAGCTTTATTTCTGGCCAAACTCAAAATATTTTGTTATTCAGCTCAGCTCTTTGTTCTTCAGTCTCAACAAAAATCTGGTTAAAAGCCCCCAGTGGTACCCATACCACCACCCCAGCATTAGACTTCCTTAAAATTTCTTCTGTCAGATTAGTCCACTGTCCCTAATCATCTTACAGAGGTTCTGGATATGAACAAAATGCAGACAAACCTTCTGCCAGTGCATAACACACATCACCTAGAGTCCAAAATCCATTGCAGTCCTTCTTCCAGGGGAAAACTTCTGAAGCCTGGTCTTAACTGGTGGCACTTCTATCAGTATTCTAGAATTCTGAGCTCTGGCCAGAATCTCCCATCAAGTGCAGCCTCAGTTATTTTAGCTCTATTTTTTCAACTGGCTTCTCCAAACATTTCCCAACAAGCCAGCTCCAAAGGCTCCTGAGCCACATGGTCAGGTACGGGGATAGCAACAACCCCACTTCTCTGGTGCCAGACACTGTTGTAGTATCTTTTCTCATTGCTAAGACCATCTGATGCCCAAACTTAAGAGAAGGAAGGTTTGTCTGGTTCACAGTTTGGAGTGGTGTCAGTGCATACTCAGCTGGCTCCAAGGCAGGGTGGTGTGGCAGAAAAGCATTGCAAAGGAAAAACAGTGCATGACAGGCAGAAAGTAACAAGTCAAGCAAGGGGAACCTTAAAGGCATCTTTCAGCCCATCTTATATTATAACCAGGCTACAAGCATTAGGGTGGTGATAAACCAACCAGTGGACCAATTTAGTAATCACACACTGTTAATCCAAGTATATCACACTCTGGATTCAGCTACCTCTTCAAAAGCCAGACCTGGACCACATGAGGCATTGGGGGACATCTAGCTGCACCACAGTAATACTGTATGCAAAGAGACAAGTTTTTGTTTTTAAATGTATCTTTTATCATTGGCCATTTGTTCTCCAGCACTTTCCCATGATAGTATTTCCTGCAGACCAGACGGTAATCTCATAGACTCTCTGCACAAAGGCACTGACTGATGACTTTCTCCTCTTTCCCAATTAGCTTATCTCTGGATGTCTCTCCATCACAGAGAAGTCAGCTAAGCCTTTGGCGAGTTTGGGAGCCACCAGCCACAGTCTGAGGGATAAAAATGAAACATAGGAGTCTTCATGTCAGAAGCTGATCAGGGATATTTATCTGTTATTCACAACCATTAAGTTCCAAAGCTTTTCTGATTTCCAAAATGAACAATAACAATTGTAAATTGTGTTTCTCCTCAGCACTCACCAACCAGCAAATACACACATACACAAACCATTTCACCTATTGCTTTACCTATTGTACACTCTACCTCTAAGTTTGGAGGGAAAGACATCAAGATGAAGGTACATATTAAGTTGAGTCTAAGTGCACATTCAGTGTTTAGCAAAGTATTTCTTATACTAGACATTGTGCTTGATTCCAGGGTTCCAAGTGAATGAGATGCCACTCCCTGGCTTCAGATACTGTGCACTCTAGCAGGGGAAGTGAAGCCAACACTAAAATTAAATTCATACTATTTAGGACATTAACTTCTGTTTGAGCACAGAATAAAGTACACCTTTTGTTTAAGAATGTGGGAGATAAATGAAAGAGAGATAGAAAGAGAGCGCAAGACAGAGAGAAAAAGACAGAAAGTGTCCTTCCCTGGTGAATCCTCATAGTGTCAATCACATGGCTCCACTTCCTGTCACCAGAGAAGACTGTCATCTACATGCAAACTGTCTCCATTCCCTATATCCCCACTCCAGCCTCAGTCCTCACTGCCAGGAACTTTTTGAAATCAGTTATGAAAGAGTCGACATCACCACTGACTCCACAGAAACTGAAGGACGCTGAGGGAATATAATGAGCTATTGAATACTGACCAGCAACACAGTTAGAGGAAATGAGAAAAATAATTACAGGAGATATAAATTGTCCAGAGGATCTCAAAGGCCTAGGACAAAAGAAATGGAAGATGTGAATGGTTTCATAATGCAAGGAATACAAATCGTATTTAAAACCTTCACCGTCAGTGTATCTCAGCCCCCGCTGCTTCATTTGTGATTAATTTCAATATTTAAGGAAAATGGGGCTTAAATATAGCTGTGTGGCACAGTGCCTGCCTGGCACGTGGGAGGTCCTGAGTTTGATTTCCAGTACCAAAACATTTAAAGAAAATAATAATTTATAAACTCATTGATAATGAATTGGGTAAAGCACACTTCCAACTTATCCCACGGCCCGAGTGTCCGGGTGTCACAGCAGGTGGAGACGGCAGAAGAAATAACGATTTGGAGAAACTTTCTGCGCTCACCGCAGCTCTGCAGGATGAGCAGTGGGCGGGGTCTCTTTCTCCTGCTGTCTGTCATCGCCTGGGGAGGGACAAACAGACCACTTAGGATCAGGCTTCTGTCTTCTTGTAGCCAAGGAGACCTTTCGATCCCGCCAGCACCTGCAGCTCTCTGTGGCTTCCGGAAGGTCTGTCCATCTCCCTCACAGAGGGGCAGAGTGGAGTGTCTCCCTTCTCTGACTCCCAGGACTCCCCTATCCTTTAATCCATCCTGGTAAGGTCTAAGGATCCATCTCACAGGTATAGAGTTTATTTAGGCAGTGTATTAGGGTCCCCCAGGCACCTGGGGATGGAGGTCTCCCTGTTGGCTACAATCGGCAAAGTTCACCCTTTTGCTAAGCAGAAATGCATAATGTGAATTTTTAAGGGATCCGCCGTGTTTTTCTCTTTTGCTGCAGTTCCCCACTCACCCATTTTATTAAATCCTGCGATTATTCATCATCAGGAAGTGATTCCAAAGTTCTTGCTCCTAGAAACAGGATTAGCTCTGACTCCAGATCTATCAGTTTGCTGCTATTGTCTTCCCTAAAAAGTCTTTTTAATTCCTGAGAACATTCTTGGCAATATTTCTGTTAAAGGTATTTCTCTAAATTTTTTTATTTTTTTAATTTTTTTGGTTTTTCTCCGGTACCAGGAACCGAACTCACGACCTTGCGCTTGCCAGGCAGGTGCTTTGCCGCTGAGCTAAATCCCCAGCCCCCAAAGGTATTTCTCTGTTTTCGATGTGATGTCAGCAATTTCATCCCGATGCCAAATGCTCTAACAGTGACACTTAGGGTTCCTGCTGTGTTTGCCCACAGGACCCAATAAAATGTTCACAAATCTATTGTTTGTCACAGGAATAGGAAATGATATAGCAACAGCATGAGGGCTGAGACAGGCCTCTTCCCTGAAGACGCCTCTCTGATGGGTCCTGAGGGACCAGGCCTGAGTTCCAATGGCCTTGGCTTCCCCTCTGTGGTGCATGTTCTGTTTGTGATAGAATAACAGTAGAAGTCCTCAGAACAAGAAATTCCCTGAATGGTGAGTCAGGTAGGGCCTCTGATCAAGGGTTTGTTGTGTGGGCAGATTTCTTGCTGTATTATCAGCCACCACAGCAGGCCATTCTGTGCATCTCACTGAAACCACATGCAAATCACTCACCCAGTTGTGATCAACACATAATGCTTTGAGTTGGGACAAACCGCTTAGTAACTCCACGTACACTTAACCACAAGGTAACGGGACTGATCAGGGTGCTCCTATATTGACGAAGGGTCAGCATCACTCAGGAACAATAGTGAAACATCCTGTAACAATTTCAAGTCTTCTGGAATTAACCATCAAAGCAAATCATATCAATAAAACAAACGACAGTAAATAATGTTGTGATCCAACCATCTTTGTGTCTGATTTCTGACATTCAACAGAGTAGCCTAGAAATTCTTCTCTATTATGGTATCTGCCCATAGCTCCTTCTTTTATCTTTTTCAACAGTATTTCATTGTGAGTTTTGCTTTGGACAGTCATGTGGGCTGTTTCAGAATTGACAGTGAATTATATCTGCCTGGCACATGAGTTTGATTCCATGTACCAAAGTTCGATTCCAGGTAGCAAAAGATTTAAAGAAAATAATAATTTATAAACTCATTGATAATAAAGTGGGGAAAGCACACTTCCAACTTATTCCACGGCCTGAATGTCCTCGTGAAGCCACATTAATAATGAGATTATAAATATGCATATTTTCATGTGTATGTACTGTATGTTTACATTTCACGAACAAATGCATCAAATAAGAAAACATTATTAGTTTAATGTATATTAACTCAATAATAAATTTTCAAGCCATTCTTCAACCATTTTTAATGTTTTAAATTTAACGTACTTCCACTGTTAGCAGTAAGAAAGATTTCCTAATGATAAATGATATGTGATTATATGGAATGAGTCCAGGAAGAAGTGATAGGTCTGCACATTTTTCAATGCATCCTCTTTGGTTCATGTGGCAGATCTCTATACCATTCACATGTGTACTCATGAGGAAGTGTGGACTATAATTTGCCATTTCCATACAACCTCGCTCATCCTCACTTGGATTTGTGACAAGCATTCATAGACAAAGTGGTATCAAGCAATGGAAGCAATGCAGGTGTGTATTTTGGACTTCTGTACCTTATGATCATATATGGGCTTCCTGGGCTAAGACCAAGACGCCCACAGGATGGACTCCTGTCTGGACCCTCCAAGAAGGAGGATGCCATTGCTGAACCCCTTTGTTGTGGGTGACAGATGCTCACATTCTTCTTGTTCATCATACCTGGGAAAGTGTCTCCACCTTAAAAGGATCATTTTCCTTTTTTTATTTTAAAAAATAAAAGAAGGAAAACATATTAACAAACAGACATCCATTTACAAAATAACACAAGAACAATACAGAGTTACAGACAAAGTTGTAGGAAATTAACAATGGTGGTTGTATTACTTACTGATATCTTCAAAGTTGTTTCTTGGGAAAACAAATAGACACATACAAGATTGATCAAACAAGTAATCATTAACTATTCCTTTTTGTAGAACAATAGATGACACTAGTACAACTATGTTAGCTATCCTGTATATGCATACTTACATAATTTCCCCTTCTTTTCCTTCTCTTTTCCCACACCCCAGTTTCCCTTTACTTTTGAGCATTTTCCTTTTATTTCTTAATGTCTATTATACCTCCTAGTTTTTATTCACTCTTTCAGAATACACAAATCAATCACTATAGTACACCATATCAACAGAGCTAAAGACAAGAATGACATGATCATTTCAATAAATGCAGAAAAACCTTTTGATAAAGTCCAGCACTTATTCATGATAAAAAACTTACAGAAAGTTGGCATAGATGGACTTTACCTCAACCTGATAAAAGCCATCTATGACAAACCAACAGCCAACATCATACTAAATAGACAAAACCTGAAAACTTCCACTTTAAAATCAGGAACAAGACAAGATTCTCCATGTCACCACATCTATTCAACATAGTTCTGGAGACACTAGCCAGAGCAATTAGACAAAAGAAAGAAATAAAAGGAATAAAGATAGGAAAGAAAAAAGTGAAATTATCTTTATTCACAGATGACATGTTAATCTACGTAGAAGACCCAAAAAACTCCACCCAAAAACCCCTAGAATTCATCACCAAATTCAGTAACATAGCTTGTTACGAGGCTAACACTCAAAAATCAATGCATTCCTATACAAAAACAACAAACATACTGAGAGAGAAATAAGAGAAACCATACCTTTCACAATAGCATCCAAAAAACTGAAATACTTAGGAATAAATCTAACAAAAGAAGTAAAAGACCTATAATGTGAAAATTACACTACTTTGAAAAAAGAGTTTGAAGAAGATTTCTAAACATGGAAAGATATTCGTTGCTCATGGATAGGAAGAACCAACATTGTAAAATAGCTATACTCCCAAAATTGTTATACAGATTCAATGAAATTCCAATAAAAATATCATTGGTATACCTCACAGACCTAGAGATAACATTCCTAAAATTTATTTGAAACCAGAAGAGAGCTAGTATAGCAAAAGCAATCCTGGGCAACAAAGACAGAGCAGGAGGTATCACAACCCCTGTTTTGAAATTAAGCTACAAAGCTACTGTGATAAAATCAGCATGGTATTGGCAAAAAACCAGACCTGAAGATCAATGGAACACACTGGGAGATGCAGACATAACCACAAAGACACTCATCCACCTTATCTTTGACAAAGAGGCCAAACATGTTCACCAGAAGAAAGATAACCTCTTTAATCAATGGTGCTGGAAAAACTAGCTTTCCACATGTCAAAGACTAAAACTAGATCGAGGCCTATCTTCATGCACCAAAATAAAGTCAAAATTTCTTGAAGATCTAAATATTAAAACAGAAACACTAGATCTAATGGAATAGAAAGCAGGGAGAAATCTTGAAGACCTAGGAGTAGGTAGAAAGTTCATGAACAAAAACCAAACTGCATGGAAATGCTTCAAAGAATCAGCAACTGGGATCTCATCTTACTGAAAAGATTTTGGACATCAAAAGAAATTACCAACAGAGTGAAAATAAAACCCACAGATTGGGAAAAAATTTTGGCCAACTGTCCCTCAGATAAAGGATTCTTGTCTAGGATATATAAAAAAAATTTTTTTAAATTTAAAAGAAATTTTCATAAATACATGAAAAAATGTTCAACGTCATCAGTCATTTGAGAAATGCAAATTAAAATCACACTGAGATTCTATCTCACCCCACAAAGTTGGCTATCAACAAGAAATCAACCCATAAGAAATGCTGGAGGCGCTGTGGGGAAAAGAATATTTCTCCACTGTTGATGGGAGTGTAGACTGGTGCAACCATTATGGAAATCAGTCTGGAGATTCCTCAGTGAACTAGGATTAGAGGCCCAATTCAACCCACCTATTTCCCTCCTGAATATCTTTCAAGAATGGAAAACATCATATCACAGCAATATATGCACACATATTTTTTTCTTTTTTCTTTTTTTTTAATTGCACACATATTTTTATAGCAGCACAATTTGTAATAGTTAAATCTTTGAAACAACCCAAATATCCATCAACCGATGAATGAATAAAAAAGATGTGGTATTTTTATACAATGGAGTATTACTTAGCTATAAAGAAGGATAAACTAGACCCTTTTATAGGTAAATGGATGCAACTAGAGACCATACTCATTAGTAAAGTAAATCAGATTCACATGTATAAACATCATATTTCCTCCCTACTATAAGAACCTGAAATAAAACCTGAAAGGTACAATAGATATTGTGAAAGGATAAAGAAACTGCTCAAATAGGAAGGAGCAACTGGGATGAAGGAGGGGAGAGGAAAAAGAAAGAAGGAAGAGGGAAATAGCATGTATAAATAGATACACAGGATAGCTAGGGTAATTGTACTACTAATATCTGTTGGTTTATTGAAGCAAAATGTTAATATGTAACTGATCAATCTTGCATGCCTATATCTGGTCATATGTGCAACCATTTTGAAGATGACATTGTGTAGTATAACAACCATAGTTAATATCCTATAACCACACTTGAAATTCTGTATCATTTTTCTTCCTCTCTATGCTGTTTTGTTTATGTATTTATTTTTGTTATGTTGGGTTTTTTTACAATGAAAAACAAAATTTATATACATTTTTAAGGTTAGCTCAAATAGCTATATTGCTGATGTATGTAGTTTATTGAGAGGAACAGGCAATGCTTAAAATTTTCTTTTGTCTTGACCAATTTTACATGCTTAATTTGGTAATAGGTTGACTGATCTGAAAACAGTATGCGGTATAAGAACCATTGTTGAACTCCTACCATTTTGTATGGTGAAGCTCTGCACCATTCCAATGTTTTATTAAGTTATTTTCATTTTTACTTTTTCACTTGTTAATGTCGTTGCTTGTTTGATCAATCTTACATTCAAATGTCTAATGGATAATAGTATGTAATACAGCAACAATTGCAAATTCTTATCATTCTGTCTTGAGGTTATGTATAATATTTGTTGTTTTTGTATTGTTTTGAATTTTGTCTTCATTGTTGTTTTGTTAGTTTTTGTAATTTTTAAGATAAAAGTAAATAAATAAATAAATAAATAGAATACTGTGGAACACTATTATAAGCAAAAATAACAATAGAAGAAAGAGCATGCAAACAAATATTTATAAGAATAATCCTCCAGGATTATTCTTTTTTGTTGTTATTGGTCTACATTCCACTTCTGACTGGGACCGGTCCTGCAATCATTTCCTTTACACCAATGCTTTTGTTAGAATTCCTCCAGAATCAAACAGTCATATAGCTTGGTCAGGCCTCAGGTAATACACTGAAAGATAAACTAAGGAATGTCCTTCTCCACATTTTTTAACCTACAGAAAATAAACTTGATTTTTTTGAAAAAAAAAAATCCAAGATATTCTCCCTAAATCATGGTTATTTTTCTACTAAGGAAGCGTTCTTTTATGTCGTAACATTTCCATAAACGAAAGCTTGATTAGCAAGTTCTATGGGCACAGAAGAAAAGAGGACTTAGATCTCTCCTAAGAATGAGAGAGGAGCCCAGTCCCTGCACATCCTGCGCCCAGTGAGCAAGTGCTCCGGGACCTACTGGTCCCGCGATTCAAGTCCGTACTTTGCTCACACTGCCAAGGTTCCCAGCTGACACTCATGGACAGAGCCAGGTATTTCCCATATACTTCCTGAGAGCAGAGCAGGCAACCCAGGACCCTACCACCATTACAGACTGAGTCTGTCCCCTCCCTGCACCCGCAGCAGAGAGGAGTTACTCACTCAGAAGCCCGAGGGACTTCTCTGGCTGGGGGCAGGGTGTGTAGCCTTTCCCAGTGGCCATGCCCCCTGCACCCAGTGAGCGAGTGCTCCAGGAGCTGCTGGTCCCGCGATTCAAGTCCGTGCTTTACTTTCACCCAGACCCCCAAGCAGGTGGAAGTCACAGGCAGTCTGTGACTGCTACGCATCTGGGCTGCATCTGGTTCCTGTATGTGTGCTGAACTGACTAGAGACACAAATTAGGTGGTTCACAAACTGTAGACCCTGCAGTTTGTGTCTGGATTTTGCCTATACCATGAACTGCCTGGGGACATAGGTCCACTGGACCGGGATTGTCACACAAGTGCAACCAGAGTCTGGGCCGTGCACATGCCCTGAACTGCAAGGGGATGCTGGACCAGACAGTCAGCCATCAGCTGACACCAGTGCCCATCTCTGAGAAAGGGGATATCTAGATACAAATCAAAAACTCCCAGAAAACCCAAGACTAAGTAGCACTTCTCAGAGGTCACTCAGGGGCAAACTTGAACAACAGGAAAACTAGGGATGCTAGTGGTCTTGGGTGTGCAGCTACTGAAGAGGAAAACTGAGCTTTCTGCATATGGTAGCAAACATGACAAAACAAAGGACTAAAAAACAATCCCAGAACTCCACCTCACTCAGAAGAAGTCCAGAAGACATCAGCATAGGAGAACTTGGTAAACACATGCCTGAAATAGCTGAAATGATTGCAATGGAGGTAAAGAAACAACTCCATAAGGCCATAGAAGAGAAGAGATCAGAAATACTCTCTCAGGCAAAAAGTGAAATGACAATAATAATGAAGGAAATGCTCAAAAAGTCTGAAAAAGAAACATATAAGAAAATAGAAGAATAAAGACAAGAGTCAGAAGTGTTCAATGAAAAATACAGAAAGGACTTAGAATACATGAACCAGATTCTAAGAGACTTCCAGGAAAACAAAGCTGCCACTGAAAGCTACCAACACCACTTGAAGGAAGCTGAAGATAGAATCTCGGACTTTGAAGACAGCATGGCAGCTACCGACCGTGAAAGAAAGGATCTCGTAAAATCAACAAGGATCCAGGAAAAGTCAATTCAATAGCTAGAAGATGAGGCAAAGAGGAATAATGTACGACTTATAGGAGTCAATGAAACAGCAGGAGGCAACACAACTAACATGAAAAGATTATCTGCAGAAATAATGGCAGAAAATTTCCCAAGCATGGAAACAGAACGTGATATACAGTTAAATGAGGCATATATAACTCCAAATACCACAACCAAAATAAAACTACACCTAGACACATAATACTCAAGTTCCCAGATCTTCAGCAAAAGAACAGAATATTAAAAGCTGCTAGAGAAAAGGAACAGATTAGCTATAAATGAAAGCCCATCAGAATCATGGCAGACTTCTCAGCACAAACCATCCAATCTAGAGGAGCTTGGAGTGAAGTATTACAGGTCCTAAGACAGAACAGCTTCCAGCGAAGACTGTTGTATCCTGCCAAACTATCCCTCAAATTCAACAGAGAAATAAAATATTTTCACGATAAAGAACAATTGAAGAACTTCATGAGGACCAAGCCAGCATTACAAAGAGTACTAAAAGATATTTGAGACAGAGAAAAATCTGACAGCAATTTAAGAACACTAGGAATAAAACTTCAAGAAGAGCAAGCAAGTAAACAGGTAGAAAAAATGGCACAACAATGCAAGTAAATAACATGACAATGAATAAATCAATACATATTGGTTATAGCTATAAATATAAATGGCCTCAATTCTCCAGTCAAAAGAAACAGACTGGCAGACTATAGTGAAAAACAAAATCCAACCTTATGCTGTATGCAGGAAACACATTTCACTCAAAAGGAAATCCACATACTGAAAGTCAAAGGATGGAAAAAAATCCTCCATGCAACAGGAACCCAGAAAAAGCAGGGGTAGCTATTTTGTTTGCAGACAATGTAAACTTCAAACCGACAACAATCAAAAGAGATAAAGAAGGTCACTACATACT
>NW_004955511.1:4521543-4541754 GCF_000276665.1 Chinchilla lanigera | reverse complement strand
GAAGATCTCAAAACATCATATCACAGTGATATATGTGCACCTATGTTCATAGCAGCACAATTTATAATTGCTAAATTGTGGAAGCAACCCAAATGTCCATCCACGGAGTACTGGATAAAAATATTGTGTAATTTTATATGATAGAATATTACTCACCTATAAAGAAAGATAAACTTGAGGCTTTTATAGGTAAATGGTCTCAACTAGAGACCATACTCATAAGTGAAATAAATCAAACATATATGTGCAAGCACCACATTGTTTCACTAGTGTAAAACCTGAGAATTCATTTAAACTAGGAGGTATGCTAGAGATTGTGAAATGATAGGAAAACACTCAAGGGTAAAGGGCAATTGGGATTTAGGAAAAGAGAAGGGAAAGAAGAAGAAATTTTGTATGTATGTATATACAGTATAGTTAACATAGTTGTTCTACTGTCTTTTATTTCTTTCCTGAAAGAAACTGTCAATGAGTCTTTGACTGATCAATATTGCGTGTCTCTATCTGTATTCATGAGAAACCACTTTGAAGATATCAATATGTAATACAACAAGCATTGTTAATTTCCTACCACTTTGTTTGTAACTCTGTATTGTCTGTACTGTTCCTTTGCTATTTTGTAAAATGTTGTCTGTCTGTTAATGTTTTCCTTCTTTTATTTAAAAAAAAAAAGAATGAAAGAGGAGTTCACAAGGATTTGGCATTCAAAACTGACTTTCTAAGTAGGATTATACCTTTCAGCAGCTATGTGCCTCATGAGTAAGATACACGACCCAGAAAGAGGGACCTCCATGAAACGGAACACGTTTACCTGAGCCAACCTGAGCCAATAACTTTCCATCAGGATACACAGAGCAATAAGAAAAATCTATAAATCTTACAAATTGTAACAGAGTGTTTTACTCTTTGAAAATCTGCCTAGGTTGTGCATCAAAGCAGAGAAGATAAAAAATACCACCTCCATGATGACACATACAAAGAACCAACTGAAAAAAAAAAACCCAGATTCCTTCATAGAAAACCTGTACGTTGAATAATAAGACACTAAAAATTGTGCAATTTTAGACGTACAGATTACTACCTTTAATAGATTTGAACTAGACAGGAAATGGATAGAAAATGTCACTCCTTGCTGGTTGAGATCTAGAGAGAAAATATGAGTGAATAGTACTGCATTTTCCCCTGTTAAACAGCTCTTTACTAAGTTATTATGAGTCACATAATGATAATTAAAAGCATTGACGTTCCTCATTTTTTTCCATGCCAACCCTGAGTAAGTACTATAGAAAAATTCAAAGTGGTAAGGACTATGTGTTTCTGTTTAATTCCTAGCTTGTGTTTAACTCAACAATTGAAGGTTCCTTGATGATTTTAGATGGTAGACTTTTAGATACATGAAAAAATAGAAGATCATGCCTATGCTTGGTATTTCCTGGGTGACTTCAAAAATGCTAAGCACTTCTTTTATGTAATTGTTGCTCAGGTAGTAGAAATTGGCAAGAAAAAGTGAAAAGTATTGAAGACTAATGATGATTAGGAAGAAAATACACAAATTAGAATGAAAGCAGAAAGAGTACAGACATCCCTTTGGGTGATATGAATAATGCAGTTTATTCTTTCTAAGTGAAGATTTTCTATGAACTGATGAAGTTTGAATCTATCATCCAAAATAAGTCTATAAATGTAAGACATGTGTCTTTTAACTGGTCCACAGAAGCATGAAAACAAGAAATATACTTTTTATTAAGAAGAGGAATGGGTATGTAAATGTTTGGCAATTTTAAAAATTATGGTTGTCTCAGAAGTAGAGATTAAAAACAAAGTATTTCTGGCAGTGGGATGGAATTTTCTCATCACAGGAATACACGTGCCAGAAACCTGGGCCAAGAAGTTATCATTTTAGTTACAGTGTCTTTATCTCCTTAAACAGCTGGAGACTCCTTCTTACAACATAAAATTAACTTGCATTGAAGATCCACTTTCCATAGTTTATATGAGGTCTGGATGATTACCAGGTGACATGATGTCTTTTGGTGGATCCTTCAGACAGGATCTTAAATGGACTACAGTGCAATGAAGTTCCCTGGTCCCGGACAGATGTTCAGTTAAGACTAAGTGACGTTTGGTGACAGAGGTATGTGTCTCTCCTGTTGTTTACATGTATGGAATTTGCTACACTACAAGAGTCCATGGTCTTCCATGCCAAACCTTCAGGCTTTTACAGCATTTTCTGGAGTTGTTCACTCGTAGGAAATCTTGTGCATAGATTTGTGTCATAACAAAGTCTATGAATTGTTATTTGTGAGGGTCATCACTGTCTCTGGTTATTGCTTTATTTTTTGTTTACCTGACTTTCTAGCTTCTGACTAAGTTTTACAATAATAAGAGTGAGAAAGCTGTATAAGTGGATTGTACAAAATACAGATGATAGGAAACTAGGAAGTAAGCTTTGCAGAGATGGAAAGTGGATCTCACGATTGTGGGAGAATGAAGGGCAAGGAGGGGAGGGAGAAACAAACAAGATTAAGACAGGATATGTTCTGGGCCAGCTCTCTACAAGGAACAAAATGATCATGTATTAATGTTACTTTTATCACATATTCTACACAATGTAACAAATGAAGATACCAAGTTGCATCACAACAGTAATTCCAAAAGTTATACTTAAAAAGCTCTAAGTATCCTATTCTGCTCTGAATGAGCAAAAGCTCAGAGTACTTTTTCCAGTGACCCAGGGTTTATTACTAAGTGGCCTTGCAGCTCTATATCCATCTTATCACATATTTACTTTCTATTTTTCTCTCAGTAGAAAAATTTTGATCAAAGAGTATAATGACCATGTTTTGGAATTATAATTTCCCCAACTTTATTATTTTTAACAAGAAGTTCTAGGCAGTGAGATTAGGAGTTAGGGAAAGAGTGGTTTGAAATCAGAAATCCATGAAAGAAAATTTTGAAATATGGGATTTTATCTTCATAAAAAATGAGTCACAATTAGTCTGCAAAGTAATGATATTGTTGCTTTGGGTAAGAATTAAAGATGAGAAACTGGGCAGCCTGAGATGAAGGCATAGAAAAATACATATTCTGAACTTTTGTAGACTTCACTATCAAAAGGAAGGTAACTGTGTGTAAGAACATTTTCAAGCCATTATGTTATAGAAATATGTACAAGCAAACTACATTTAAAGAAATAGTAGCACATTTGCTCTCCATGGGAGGAAAGTGGCAGATTAGGGGATATGAGGATGGATTGAGCGACTGCCATCGATCAGAACCAGAGAAAAGAACATCCAGGGTGATTCTAAATGAAGCAGGCTGGGGATTTAGCTCAGCGGCACAGCACCTGCCTGGAAAGCGCAAGGTCGTGAGTTCGATTCCTGGTACCGGAACAAAAACAAAAAACAAACAAACAAAAGAAAAGATGCCTTTATAGTTTGGGGTTGGGGATTTAGCTCAGTGGCACAGCACCTGCCTGGCAAGTGCAAGGTCATTAGTTCGATTCCTGGTACCAGAAAACAAAACAAAACAAAACAAAACAAAACAAAAAAACTAAATGAAGGAGTCTTTCAAAGCAAACGCTTCTGATATTTTGGGTCTGCATGCAGTTAATCTCATAATCTAAATTCCACACCACATATGTTCATGATTTGTCGTTCTAAATTTATTATTCTGGGTGACAAAAACAAAAATAATATTTTCTATTCTGGTCATTTATCTCTGAACAAGAAGTATGAATTTCTCTAAAAGAAGATTAATAATTAGTGGATGTATACAAATAGCACCATTTTATGTCAATATATTTTCCTGTTACACTAGATTGTAACCATATGGCAAAGACCTGGAAAATCTTTATAATGTACCTTGAAATGACACAAAGTTGAGGTACGGGAACAATACCTAGTTTCCTGCAGATCGAATAAGAAAAGAAATGAGTATGACATGGAAACTGTCTCCATCATGATGAGGTTAGAAAAAAGTAGCACTAGCACAGGGTTACATTCAGGGAGCTCGATGCTTTTAAATAGAGAAGACTCATTACCGATGGAGCTGGAAACCATTTCCAGTCCACGAATGCTGCACGTTGAATTTCTGCTCTGAAATCAGGACAGCAGAAGACCACGGTTGAGCTCAGGTAGGTGCGGTGCCCACCCGTGGACATGAGGATCCTCAGGGAATTTATGTGGCTGAGCAAGCACGTGTGTGGTGAGTCAGAGCAACCAGGGGAAACCAGAGTGTGAGGGTCTGCCAGTCACATGGGGCTGAAGTCAATGTTGTCATTTCCTCAACTTCCCAAGACACATGAGTCCTGAACAAACTAGAAACAACAATGGAAGAACTTAATTAAGTATTAGGGTGAATCAGAGTTCTAATGTCTCCAAACTAATAAACTATTTCACTTCATGTCTCTCTGGTACCTGAATACTAGGATTAGTGCTGGTGTTTCTTATTTTCAGCTCTATCCTGCTAATACTCATGAACATTTTAAGACACTGTGTGAATAGGACTCTGGAATTCAGGCTACAATCATTGAATTCCTATTGAGGTAAGAAGATAATCCCTGCAGAGCCTTTAAGACAGTATAATAGAGGGTATAGTGCTGTTAAAAGGGAAACAGACAACGCTGAATTCTTATTAAATGTCAAAATTTCCCCAGTCATTATTGAAAAAAGTATGCAGCCTCATTTCTAGCACTTGCCACAGAACCTAAATTGACTTTGATATTGTCATGCATAGAAGCACTGTGTGGAATCAGAGACTCATCCCTTGAACTGATTTTACAGACAACACATCTGAGATCAACCAAAAGATCACAGGTTGTGCAAAGCAATATTATCAGCTGCATCACTGTGGATATGCAAGACACAGACCCCAGTCATCCATCTGAGCCATATCATGTGCAGAATACCATGAATAAACCGTTGTGTACAGCAGGGGTAAGCATTTTAAAGATACTTTTTATGAGGCAGCTATCTCAGCAAATTTGTTCTGGGTCAGGTCACTGGTGACCTAGTAGTTTGGTGTGGTCATAGAAATGCATCTATGAGAGTCTACTGGATCTTTAAATATAAAGATATACATATATATATATATATATAATTTCATTATGAACTTTCTATAATACAATTACTTCCTGTGTTTCCCTACATATATCTTCTGGTACCATTCACTGTAAGTAAATACAAATCATATTTATTCCTCTACTATATATGTGTGTGTGTGTGTGTGTGTGTGTGTGTATGTGTATAATTTATGAAAATTACCAATGTTGTCATTTTGGAAATGCAGAAGATTAATTTACGCACTCACCTTAAGAGAATTTTCCTTACAAGGGAGCTCTGAATTAGCAGAAGCTCCTCATTTGGTGAAATAATTTTGTCTAAGATTTACGCTTATTCCTCTCACCTGAGAGACACTTTCTCCTCCTCCAGGTGCTCCAAGCGCTGGGTGGAGCGGTGCTGACTGTGCTGTGGGCAGTAGTTATTGCCAATTCGTCTCGTTATGAACTTTCTGTAATACAGTTACACCCTGCACTGCCCTACATATATCTTTTGATGCCACTCATTGTAAGTAAATACAAACCATATTTATTCCTCTACTATTTTAAACGTGAATGGAATCCTAAGCAATGTTTTCATATATTGCTTATGAGCCCATTGTTTGGGGAAGAGCATTGGGAAGCACTTGATCTTAATAAAGTGAGCACAGAGGATACATTTCCAGACAAATTAATAGACCTTTATTTTTATACAGTATGTCACATCAGGAATTCTGACCATGGTGGTTTCAAACACAAAGAATGACAATCTGGTGAGTTTCCCTATAGTCTGAAAAATCTAAGACAGAGAAGACATTCATGACCCTTGCTACCCTAAACTAACAATGTAGCACTACTCAGGTATCACTCTGTTTTGAGATCCCAAAATGATTTCTTTCCAGCACCCAAAGGTCATTTGTCCATTTCTGGCTCTTAATTGTCAATATGCACTCAGTGTATAGAAGCTTTTGCATTACATTTACAAATTTCCATTTTATTTATATTTTCAGAGGGTGCATGCATGTCCATATTACTGCGGCAATGTATCGGTTCCCAGAATACATAAGCAAGGACTCAATTTTCTTTTTCTCTTGCAGATTTTTGCTTGTACATTAGTAAAGTTTCTTACCTTTCTGGTTTCACTGATATTCTCAATAATGCATGGGATAAATTCATTTGAAGACCCAGGGATAATCGGTATATTCCCTGCAGATATAACATCTGTAAGTATTTGTACACCCAGGTATGCAATTTCTTGGCATTTATCCATATACAAAGTAACTTTATGACTTGTATGTAAAAATGACCAAAGACTTCATTCTAAATGAATAAATTTACTTATACAACAACATTTTAAATTTTGAGCACATTGTAGAGCTAAATAAAACTTCTATTTGGGATAAAACAAATGGTACTCAGGAATAAATTTAATAGTTTTTATTCTAGTCATCCTTAAAGTAAAAAGGCAGCAATTCAAGGGATCTATTCCATTCAGGGGATCTATTCCATGTACTGATTCGGAAAGTTATCTCCCTTTACAGTCAGTATGTTCTACCCCAATTCAGGCGGAGGCAATGCCTCCTGCTGAGGATTTATTCCTATGAGACATAAATGGATTCTAATATAGTCTCACATTCACAAGCATCAGTAAAGTTGGCTTTGGAACTAAGCAGCCTTTGACGGTCTTGGTCATAACAGAAAACAGGCTGGATAATGAGAGGTGATTCCACTGGTCTGATATTTTAAGAGGTGTTGTACACTTGAGAGTACAGTCATAGAGAAGGGATGTGATGGGGAAAGAGGAATATTTGCTACTACAATATTTGTGGGTGAGTAAAACATGTTTAGAAGTGTACCCATGGCTGACAGCATCTCTTCTCAGATCTCTACTGTTTCTCTCCCTCATGGCTCACAATGGCATCTCCCGTGCTCCTGAAGTTCGTCCTCACGCTGTTTGAGTTTATCTTGTCCCTTTTCTTCTTCTTTGCTTGTTGTTGCTGCGAAGAGGTAAGAAACTCACCCCAAGTGTTTGTTATCTAGAGGGCTAATCTCTGCCACTTCAGATACCTTTTATGTTTAAGAGATAAAGAGCATTCCTCTTAACTGATATTTCATGTTATTAGTCTGTGTGAGGAATCCCTAGTGCTTGGGTGTTGCACACAGAAGTTTAGATTGGACACTAGATGAGAAGTTTGAGGACAGGTTTTAAATTTTGTTTCAGAAAGCAATGTGAAACCTAGGGAGAGAGATCTTAAGTATGAGGAGACACAGGAACCTGGACATTTGAAATACCATGCAATAACCTTTTTATCTTAATTCTCCACAAAAATGATCAGCTGATGATGAAATGAGGTTGAACTCTCCGTATGTGCATATGACCAAGACGGTTATGGGGGCTGTCCCATCCCTTAGGTGGTTGAAAGAATGCCTTCATGTGGTTCTCTTGGTCTTTTTGCAACTGCATCCCACAGGACATCCTTATCTGTACAATAAGAAGGAGGTGCAGTCTTCTCAGAAAAATAATTGTCATTGATTTGTTGATGTTGACTTTTCTGTGGTTCTCTACCCCCACTGTGAATACCTTTGAGGATGAGTACAGAAATGGATGTGGTTGCACGTCCTTCTTACATAAATCAGAAACATATCCAGTAGGCTATCAGCATTGCAGGACTCTGGTCTGTCCCTGAAGAGTATATTTAAGGACTAAAGAGTCATACAAATTCTTGGGGAAACCTTTCATAGTTGTTATTGTAATTAAGGTATACTATATGATCCTTTAACCAAGAGTGATGGCATATGCCTGCCATGCCACCTCTCAGGGAGGCTGAGGCAAGAGGAACTCAAGTTTGAGCTGAGCCTAGGCAATTTAACAATTGAAAAAAAACCTACCTCAAAATTGTAAAAAAAAAAATTTTATAAAAATTTTTTAGGGCTATAGATGTATGTCAATGTGGAGACCAGTGTTCAAGACTCTATAGCACCAAAAAGTATGCTCAATGACAAAGCAATGATGCACATGTGCGCTGTGAAATGATGACTACTGTTAAACACGTTAGCAAACCTTCATCCCACATAGTTTCTTTGTCTTCATATAAGAAAACCTGAAGTCAGCTTTTCATGGACATTTCCACTGTACGGGATGATATTCCTAACTCATTTCCCATGCTTCTATCAAGTTTTTTAAATAAGAAAATGTAGCATTTTCTGCACACCAGTTCTGCCTTTGCAGAGATGACTTCCCTTGCTGGTCTCCTCCTCCCCTGTGTGACCCTGACACAGGCTGAAACAGCCACACTGTACACTGTATGATGCAGAAATTGTGGCCATCGTTATCCTTGTCTCTCAAAACACTATAAGTAGACAGTCCCTAGTCAGGATATGCATTGCCCCTCAATAAATAGTTCACTGCTTCTGGAGCCTCTCACAGGTAGGTCAGGGCCCCTCTGCTTTGCACCATCCTAGAAATGTGTTCATTCCTGGGTTAATTATTGCCATGATTTTGTACCATTTTCATGAACAATGAAACATTCAGTGTAAGTATAAATTTTACCTCCTGGGTTAAGATCTGTCAGAACCACAACAAAAGAATTGTTAAAATTCTACAGGTGGCCTAAGCAGTAAGTGGCTCTTTTCTGAGAAAGGCAACTCAACTGAAAGGAGATCTAAGATTCAAGTTTTATACCACAGAGAGTTACTGACCGCCACTGTGTTTCAGAAATGATAAGTGCTAAGGGGATTAGGTTTTAAAAAACAGGAAAATCTGTGTAATACACTGTTTGAAAATCAGGATGAGCCTACAATGTACTTATGGCTCAAGCAGAATAAGTGTGCTATTGATCTAAAGGGTAAGAATAATACTTTCACAATATAATGCTGTAGGAATTTCTCCCCAGACAGAGGGGCTCAAACTGATCAAAGACAGAGAAGATTAAGTTGTTACATTAGTGCAGTGATGTTTTAGAATTCTATTGTGATAACATTGGGACTAATTTCACAGTTATGCATAATATAAGATAATGTACTAGAATTTAGAAGGCTTTGCCAATAAGGAAATGATGTTGTCTCTCTATGACTTCCTTAATTTCAAGCTATAAAACACCTAGCAAAAATGTATACATTCCATAATTTGGCACCAAAATACATAGGCACCTCAGATCATTTTCTCATTACTGCCAAAAATTTGCAAGATGCACAAGTTAAAAGAGGAAAGGTTTATTTAGCCCACCATTTGTAGAGGTTTCAGTCTACAGTCAGCTGGCTCCAAGGCAGAGTGCCATGGAAGAGGGGAATTGCAGAGGAGAAACAGACTATGGAAAGGCAGGCAGGAGACATTACACTTCTCCAGCAGCAGTAGCACGAATAAGTAGCAACTTGACTTCCTTTTCTCCCTCTACATTCCATGCAGGCTGGAAGCCTAGTGATTACTGTCACCCACACTCAAGGTGGGGCTTCCATTGTCCATCCCAAGAACTACACTAAACCAATTAGAGGACTAATTCACACAGCCTTTATCCAGGTATCACACCATTAATCCACATTCACACATCAGCCACCTCCAAAAAGCCCCACCTGTGAGCTCATGGGACTTTTGGGGGCATCTAATTACAAGCCTGAACAAGAGGTAATGAAATAATAAAGTTGCCACACCAACACTGAATTTTCACAACTGTTTTCCATCTGGTGATAAACTGGAGCAACCTAACATGGAGATAGCATCTACTGAGGACAATAAAAAATGATTTCTAAATATTCATAGAAATTTAGAAAAAGAAGCCATTTATAATTTTACAAAAACAAATATGGAGTTACAATATAACAGGAATAAACTTTAAATGAACAATACTGGCAATAGATTAAAACACAGGTATGTGAAAAAATATATCATATTATAAATTATATGTAATTAAGTATGTGAGCTATAGAAAAGTTTAAATAGAAAATATCAAATAATATGTAACTTCCCTTCCAGACTAGGCCCTGTTAAAACCCTGTGTGCAGTATTGTATTAAATTGTTATATCAGTATTTTTCTCTCATTATTATAATTACATAATTGGGTCTAACCATTTTATTATATCTATATAAAAAGATAGATAGATGGAAAGTTATCTTTAATACACTTTAGCACTGTTATTTTCTTTTTGTATTCATTGGCATAACTCTCTTTTCTCTAGGTACTTCCAGAGTCCGAATAGATCATTGATCTTAATAATTTCTTCATGTCTGCAAAAGCATTAATAGCTATAAACTGATGGCATTTATCAGCACCTCAAGATCTGTAATACATCCTATTTTCATTTTCATTTGTTGAAGATATTTTGTTCTTCTCCTGGGATTATGTCTTGCTGAAAAAATGTCCTTACAAGCTGTTTCTTATAATTTACATATATTTTATAATGACCATCCTTCTGTATTGGATAGACATTATTCCACAGTAGGAGGAGTTCATGCTCAATACAAGCTCATTCATTTTTGATGTTTGGAAACTTCTTAAAAATATTAACTAGGGATCTATTTCGGGTTAAAGCATAAAATCTACAATGAGCCCCTACAGCACTATTTTCCACTCACAATTTTGTTATATTTTTCCGATATTATCTATTCATAGGGGAAAAGCTCCATGTGAAAGGGAATGTTGAGGGAGTGAGCACTGAGTTACAGTTCTCAGTCTTATGACTTTGGGCAATGGGCGAAGAGTAGAAAATCAACTGACACTGAACATGTGAAAAGATAAAGTAACACAGACTTTGTATGAGACACTTCTTTAAATGTTAGTGTGTTTGAGCATGGATGTTTATTGCCAATTATGTTTCTTTTGGAGAGTTCTGAAACACGAACTCAAATATTACATTATTTTCTCCCACTGTTATTTTTCCCTGAGTGTTTCAGTATCTATGTTTGGTATCTACCACACATTTGCAATAGTCTTTTGATTAACTTGTCAGCACTGGGAAATTGGCACACACTGTTTTCCTGCCACAGTAGAACTACTGGGAAATTACTAACATTTACTCCTCCTGGGATGGAGTTTTTTTTGTTTGTTTGTTTGTGATGCTTATGACCCATTTGCCCCAATCCTACTTACCGTTCTCTTATTTATGATTTATTCACAATAGTAAATATTTGAGGTTTGTTTTATTTCACTGTAATTTTATTTGGTTTAGTAAAACAAATATTATGGACCTTGTTGCGTGCACAAGATTGTTTTACTCTTTGAACATCTACCTATGCTGCATGTCAATACATCCCGCGCTGTACGTCAATACCAAAAAAGAAGAGAAACTCTATGGTCATAGCAACACATGTAACTGCCAATGGACAATACTCAAAGTTCTCTCCTATTAAATCTACACAAAAAATAAGAATCTTCTACCACCTGATAAGGGAACATTACTTCCTTTGATAGATTTGAAATAGGAGGAGGGTAGAACAGATCACTCCTCATTGGTAGAGGTGCAGGCACAAACCAGGCGTAAAGAAGGATATTATTTTTCCCTGTGAAAAAGCTCTTTGTAAAGTTATCATGATTCAATGAATGCAAATTAAAAGCTTGAACTTCTTAATTTTACCTTGATGACCAAGGGTAGGTATGACACAAGGGCTCTGTATAGAGAGAACTATGTCTTTCTGCTTTTTTCCAGTTTAAAGTTTCATTCAAAACAAGGAATAAATCTCATTAGTTTTTCTTATGATTTGGGAGGACATAATGTCAGAGATATAGCAAACAACAAACTTTTATGCTTGACATTTCCTAAAAGGTACTTAAAAATATTGTGTACTGTCTTCTTATATAGTTATTTTTAAGTAATAAAAATAGGCAAAATAAGGGGAAAAGCATTGAAGACCATGTTTATGAGGAAAGTATACTAACTAAAATGAAACAAGGAAAAGTGCAGACCTCTTTCCTATCTATAAGAATAATCCAATTCATCCATCCTACTTGAAGATTTTCTATGAACTACAGAAGCTTGCAGTAATAAGTGAAAATGTCATTAAATATAAGTCATGCCTTTTATTAGCGGTGACCTGGGGGACTACGAAAAGTGGAAGTACAATGTTTTCTTCACAGACAAGAATGGGTGAGGTTTGGCACTGAAAATTCTGGTTGTCTCTGCAGTAGAGGTGAGGCAGCATCTCTGTCAGCATCATGTGCCTTTCCCCTTCACAGAAACCCAGCTACAAGAAACGCCAGCCAGGAGAGTAACATTTTAAGTGACAGGTTTTTATCTCCTCATAGAGCAGCGGACTCTTTCTAATGAAGCCAAATGCAAGTACAAAGAAAACCCACTTCCCACTCTGTGTATGGTGCCTGGATGAACTGCAGGTTCCGTGATGTTTGCAGTAATTCCCTGAGGAAGCATCTGAAAGAGAGGACAGTGCGGTGGAGATGCTTAGTCAGGACTGAGTGCCATTTTGTCGTAGAGGGGTGCATCACTCCTGTTTCTATAGCTATAGTTCTTCCTTGGAACGTAAGACGGAAGGATCTTCCATGCCAAAGAAGGTCTTTGGAAAAAGATCAGGCTCATGGAAAACTTCCTGTTTATCCCGGATGGGAAAAGACCAGAGAACATTTCAAGTGATTCCATGTCCAACTTACCAAGTTCCCTCAGTGCTCCTGTATCCAACTATCTTAGTGCATGCTTACTTTGTACTGCATTACTCCTATGTAGGAAATTTAGTGAAAAGAAGTCTAGTGACCACGATCTGAACTATAGTTTCCCCATCTTTATGGTTTTCATTTTTTTCCTCAAGACATGTTTGTAGTACACAATGTTTGCATTCCTTGTGGGGAGCAGTGAGATGTACGTACCCCATCTTCATTCCTGTTTTATCCCTTTCCCTCCCCCTCCAGCTCTTGAGCCCATCCCTTTTGAGAAAGACCTAGCTCCCTACTTCCTATTGTCTATCTTTTATTTTGCTCTTTATTTATAGTTTGGACTTCTCGTATGGGAGAAAACGTAGCATGTTTAAGCTGTGTATCTGACTTTTTGACTTAACATTATCGTCTCAAGGTGCATCCTTGTTCCTACAGATGACTCAAGTTAATCAATATTTATGGCAGAGTAGTATGCCTTTGTATATAAGTACACTCTTTATCCATTCATTTTATTGCACATTTAGGTTGCTTCCAAGATTTAGATATTATCAGTTGTGTTGCTATGAAGTCTAATGTGATTATAAAGAAGAAATCCATGAAATACCATTTTGATATAAGGAATTTTATTCATATAAAGAATGAACCGTGGTTCAGAAAGGAGCGATGTTTTTATTTGAGTGCACAGTAATGATGAGAAAGTTGGAGTAGAGGGCAGAGTAAACCGTCTGTGTCTCCCCTGTGTGGAGGAGTCACAGCTGTTAAAGGGAGGAAACTTCATCACCACTCATTTCAAGCTAATTGTAATGCTAGGATAAGCTGCATAACAGAAAAGCACATTTTAAAAAGCAGTCTAGCACATGTGTGCATTGGAAAGAAGAACAACGGATGTAGGGGCTGTTCTGGGGCGCTCTTAGGGCCAAAGGTATGAAGAGAGTCAGAATACCAAGGGGAAATTCAGCATGAAGAAATAGCCTCAGTTAACCACAAACGCTTCTATTCCTTTGCATCCGTATGTAATTCATAATCTAAATATAAGCTCATGTGTTCATGCCTTTTTTTCTGAACATATCATTAAAAAGTGATATTTTGATCCCTTTAACATCTCTAAGAATGAAAGGCATGAGTTTCTCTAAAGGAAGCTCCTCATATTTGATACTTCATATAGTATGGAAATGTTCATATTTCTATTTCTGTGTTAATATATTATCCTACTAAATTAGATTATATTAGTTGAGAATTACTATAATGTACTCTAAAAATAAAACCATGTGAAAGTATGGGGAACAGTATGTAGATTGTCTTAGTTAACATTCTCCCATTGCTAGTACAAACTAGCCAACACCCAAAGTTAAAGGGAAAGAGGATTATGGAGATCGCATAAATCTTTGTGAAGATTTCAGTCCACGTCAGCTGGCTTCAAAGTAATGAGGCACATAGCAGCAGGGAACAGTTCACTGCATCAGAATACAGTGAAAACAACAGAGCAAAAAGAAGAGAGAGCCTCCTTTCATCCCTCGTTTTGTATGCACACTGCTTGCCCCAGAGCAGGTGGAGCATTCGCAGCCTCAACCCCAGGACTAGATACTGAACCAATCACAAAGTCTAGATTCAGTCAGCTCTGAAAAGCCCTCCCCCATGATCTCATAAGGCTTTGGGGAGACATCTAGACGCAAACCATAATATTCTGCCCCTGGCACTACGAAGACTAATATACATCCCTTTGTGCAAAAAGCACTTAGTCCATTTCTAAGAGTTGCCAAAGTCCCAACAGCTTCAGCCTTGCTGAAAAGTCCAAGTCCCAAGCCACGTTGAAGATGTAAGGTACACTCTTAGCTGTGAGCCCCTGTACAAATGAAAACAAAGTTAAGCACTTCCAACATTCAGTGGCACAAGATAGACACTTCCATTCCAAAGGTGCAAACAATGGAATGGACAAAAGCAAGTCCAAAATCCAGCACGGCAAACATTAAGTCCTGTCATTCCATATGTAGTATCTGAGGCAATCTGTGGCAGAAATTGAACTCCAAAGGGTTGGGTGGGTCCACCCCAAGGGCACTTCCTGTGGTTATAGCTCCCATGGCTTCTTTCTAGGGCCTGCTCTGCTCCTTTCTTGTGGTTCCTCAGATGATCCTTGTTCCTGGCTTTTCTAAATTTCTGGGTTCTCTACCGCACCTTTGGCTTCACCCTCACAGCTTCACATGCTGCCCTCTAAGGGACAGACTGTCTGGCCTCCCAGGCCTTATGAAATCCAAGTGGAAGGCTTATTAACTCCACAGCTCTTGCATTCTGTGTGCACCTAAAACCAGTGCCACATGGATGCTGCCAATATCTGCTGCCAGCTGGAGCAGTAGCCAGGCTTCCTTATCTCTTAGCTGTTAAGAGTCAACTGCCTATGAACCAAAACCTGAGGAACTACTTCCCTAGGCCATGACCACGCTGGATCACGGTTCAGTGAGGTTCTCAAAGGCAAAAACTTTCACCTTTGCAACTCTCAGGCTGTAGAGGCTGGAGTCCTGTTGGTTCTTGGGATGTTCAGGCCATTTTTTCTCTTGTCTTCTTCTGAAATACTTGTTTTTTTTCTTGCTAGTCTTTTCAGAGATCAATTTTTCCTCTGTTCCATCCTTGCAGGCCATGACTTTACTACAGCTTCATTTCTGACCAAACTCAAAATGGTTTAAATTAGTCTGCTGGGCTCTTTGTTCTTGAGTGTCAACACAAACCTACCAATACATAACACACATCACCTGGAGTCCAACATTGAATGCAGTTGTTCTTCTGAAGAGAAACCTCTGAGGATTGGTCTTTACGGGTGGTGCTTCTATCAGTATTCTGGTCTTATGATCTCTGGCCATAATCTCCCGTCAAGTACAGCCTCATCTCTACTTTCTTACTTGGCATCTCCAAACCTTCCCTCATTCTTCCCACAAGCCAGCTTCAAAGGCTCCTGAGTCACATGGTCAGGTACAGTCACAGCAACAGCCCCCCTTCTCTGCCCCCAAATACTATTGAAGTTGCTTTTTTCATTGCTAAGCCCACCTGATGCCTGAAGTTAAGGAAGGGCAGGTTTGTTTGGCTCACACTTTGGAGAGGTTTCAATCCATACTCAGCTGGCTCCAAGAAAGGGTAGCATCACAGATCAGTATTGCAGAGGAAAAACAGTCCATGGCAGGCAGCAAGTAGCAAATCAAGCAAGGGAAACCTTAAAAGTATCTTTCAGCCCCTTTTATATTATGCCCAGGCAACCAGGAGTAGGGTGGTGCGAAAACTATCTTTGGACTGATTTAGTAATCACACACTGTAAATCCCAGCATCACACTCTAGTTTCAGCCACCTCAGAAAAAGCCCCAACTATGACCACATGAAGCCATAGGGGAAAATCTAGTCACAAACATAACAAAGCTGCATAGAAAGACACAAATTTTGTTTTTAAATGTATCGTTCATCACCGGCCATTTATTCTCCAGCACTCTCCCATGACAGGTTTTCATGAAGACCAGATGGTGATTTTGTAACTTCTCTGTACAAAGACACTGACCTGACAACTTTCTCCTATATCAGAAATAGTTTATCTTCTCTGGATCTCTCTCCAGCATCACAGAGGAAAATTCATTTAAGCCTCTGGTGACTTTGGGAACCACCATCCACAGTCTGAGGGATAAAAATGAAACACAGCAGTCTTCAGGCCATCTGCCCATCGTGAGATGTGGCACACTCAATCGCATGGCCCTGCATTGTTAGATTTAGCATCTTACTCTGGATCCTCCACCTCCCTGCCCTCATGATACCCTTCCCCCAACCACAGTAGTCTAAATCAAATTCTGTGATTTGAGCAAATGTCCAGGAGTCTCACACAAAACATTCTGCTACTTATGGGCTGAGTATATTGATAATATTTGTTCACATTTGGCTCCTTAATGGTGAAGAAACTCAACAGTGTGAGGAAAAGCTGCATTTGCTGTGCGTTTCTTGTGCAATCCCATGTGTCAGATCTGTGGGAAACCCCAGGTAAAATGCTGTTCACGTGAGGCATTGGATTTAATTTATTCATCTCTCCCTCCAGAAAGCTAACGATGTTGTTGGTTTGAAGGCAAACTCTTGAGTCACAAAGCTGTTATCTGTCATTACCATCAGCTAAGGAATCAACTTTGCCTACTTTTAAGTCTTTCCAGAAGAAACCCAAGTTGGAAGTGGCAGGGAGAGGAAAGCTGGATTTTTAAGGAGAAGAGTTCATAACCTGCAGAGATTTTGCCTTGTACCCACTCAATCCGTGCCTTGAACCCCCTCAGGGGTTCACAGAGAGTCTCCTGAGAGATTGCCATACACATGCAATAGCACAGAAACTCAAGTGGAAAATCTGACTATGCAAGACTCTGCCATGCAGCAAGGAAATGCAGGAGAAAGTGTTCAGGGAGCTCCCTCACTCTCTCTGTCTCTCTCTCTCTCTTTCTCTTCCTATCTCTCTGTCTTTCTCTCTCTCTCTCTTCCTCCCTCCCTCCCTCTCTCTCTCTCTCTCTCTCTCTCTCTCTCTCATGAAATTAGAGTCATTTTTGAGAAATCACCCCAGACTCCAAGCTACTAGATGGAGCGTTGTGAAAATCTCTCTGACAACTATGTCCACTGATACACTAAATGGGGCTGGGGCAACTGACACAATAAACTTTAATACTAATTTAACTGTATTTAAATATAAGAGGTCCATGTGGCTAGTGACAGCCCTATTGAATAGTGCATTACACAAATAATGTTTGTGTACCTCTGGAGTCTGGGGGAGAATACAGGACTCCTAGCCCCACCAGAAACATGCAGGGACCTCAGGATGCAGCCTCAGGGTGGGCTGGAGCTCACAAGAGCTCTCTACCATAGTAATCTCAACACTTGTCACTCACCCTGTAACATTTCTCAGGCTAAAGAAGAGACCTGACTCAGAGGAAGCCAGGAGTAATCTTAGGTGTATAGACTCTGGGCGTCACACTTGTCCCCAGAACACAGGGTGCACCATTTAGCAGTGGTGCCCAGGTGCAGACACAGCCTGTAACACTCGGGCCAGCAGGAAACACACAGAGCAGAGCCAGAGCGCGGACCTCTGCTTCTCACCACACTGTCAGGACTCCAATGGCTGAGCTCAGGGGGCCTTGCTGTTGGTCCTGCTGAAGAGTGTAGAGGGGAGAATTCTGTGCACAGCATAGAAAGGCTGTTAGGAGAATGACAGAGAAGAGCATGTACTCAGTCACTGGGCACCAGTTTCCCCTCCAGGTTCAGAGATGTTTGCAGGCACCAAGGCCACGTGCAGGAATAAACTCTTCACCCTGGGCCTCCCAGTGGGGAGAGAGAGAGTGAATGTTTGCAGTGCCTCGGGAAGAGCTCTAAGAGGCGGTGGATCCTTGATGGTGGGACCTCACTCCGTGTCTCCCTCCAGGTCCAGGGCAGCCTGGCCTGCAGCATCCTGAGCACTGCACTTGCTCTGCTGGGTGTCGCTCTGCTCTCTTACACCATGGCCGCTCTGGATTCTGCCTTTCAGCAGTGTGAGTTGAGCAGAATGTCCAGGTCAACCACCACGTCTTACTATTACTCTCACCGAGAGGACTAGAGCAATGACTTCCTCAACCGCAAAGCCAGTCTGGCGGTGGGTGTTTCCACAAGGCTGCCCCATGAGCGCTGTGGTGCCCTGACGTGTCGTTGTCCTTTGTTGGCACAGTCTCTCTGTAGTCTCTCATGAGGTCACGCGGAAAGCCTAGGGCCAGAAAACAGAAGGGAGTGGAGACAATCACAGCGTCCGGCTGGGCTGAGGGGTTGCATAGGAACAGGGTGGAGCTGAGGAATAAATGGAAAACAAGGATGATAATGAGAATTTCTTAATAGTAATAAAAATCAATTTGAGAAGCATGAAATATGAGTCCTTAAGCCAAGGGCTTTGATACGTGGAAGGATGGATTAAGAAAAGCAAACACAGCAGAAAGTTCCAGGTGATCAGGAGATGCAGTGGGAAACCTGCTCTGTGTGTGTGTGAGTGTGTGTGTGCGCGCCCAAGCGGGCGTGCACGGACTGAGGGTAAACTCGGTCAGGGCAGATATCAGACCTGGAAATAAGGATCAGAGAGCACGAAATAGGAGACTTGATCTCAAAGGAACTGGCTAGGAAAGGGGCGGGGCTTAAACTGACTACCAGGGTGGAGCACTCTCCCTCCCCAGGGAGCCTCGGCTCAGTCTCTGATGGTGGAGACCCCTTTGCTCAGGCTGGAAGCCTTGGGTGACTGAAGCTCCACTGACCTCTGCCCTCCTGCTTTGAAAGACACCTCGTCTGTGATGCTGATCTGCAGGGCGCTGGAGCTCCCTCTGGCTGTGCTCCTGGCTGTGCTGTGGTGGAAACAGGCTCAGTCTGACTTCCCTGGGGTGAGTAAGGGAGGAAGGCCACCCAGACTCTGTCCTGGTCACCAAGCCTGGGAGGTGCAGCTCTTGCCATGGGTCTTGAAACGCAGCGGGTGGTGGTTCGGGTGGGGATGGAAAACAGGTGGGGGGAGCAGATGAGGATGGAGGAGCTGAGCAGCTGAGCCTCTCTGCAGGAGAGAGCTCAACACGAGAGTCCATCTGCTTCGGTCCTGTGCAGCGAACAGGAGCAGCGGCTCCAGGAAGTTCATGTCCTTCCCGGCATCGCTGTGAGTTTGTGCTGGTGCTCAGGACACTGGCCCTGGCTGCCTCCCTTCTGAGCAGGGGCAATTTCTTCAACGACTCAATTTCTAGAGTGACTTACTGAGGAGGGCTTGCCAAAAGAATGGAATCAAGTTCTATCTTATGCTCTGCTTGTCCCACCTTGTGACCTTAGAATTCTTTCTTTTTTTTTTTTAAAGTTACAAAGGAATACTATTGGATCAAATTGTCTGGGATATTATCTGACCACTGCTACAAACACATGGCTTCATTTAACTGAATTAAAATGCTTGTACTAGACTGATGATTGGCAGTTATTCAAAGAACTTAATTATATGCTGCCTTTTCCTGGAATAGCTGCCATTCTGTGCATAAAGCTGGGGAATCGGCATTAGACTTACCTGAGAGAAGTCAGTAACCTGACGTATGTCCTTCCTTCCAGAGTGTGCTGTTCCAGCCTCAGAGTTACAAAAATGATCCCAGCATATTCTCAAAGACACCCCAGGACCCTGAATATGAAGAGCTCCCGATAAGAGACGTAGAAGAGCTTCTTAATAAGAGACATAGAAAATATTCAAAAGCAAATGGTCTTTATAGTAATAGAGAAGACACACTCTCAAAAGACAGCAAAGTCTGAGGTGCCTAAATGTGAGCGGTCTCATCAAATTTGATCAAAGTTCCTGATAAATGTGTGTGCTCTGATGCTCTCCTGATTTTCCTGAGGTCACCTTTAGGAAAAGCGGTACCATGGAAATGGCTCACTGCACTGGTGGAGGAGCCCCAGACCCTGCCCAGGGACACAGCAGACGGCATTTCAGTGGACCTCGGAGATGCAAAGGACACAGCGTTTTCCTGTCTCCCTTCACTGCAGCGGGCGTGGACTCATCTATTACGGTGCTGTGACTCTGCAGGGGGCTCTGGATTTCACCACAC
>NW_004955511.1:4518598-4519822 GCF_000276665.1 Chinchilla lanigera | reverse complement strand
GGCAAAGTTCACTTCCTCTTTTGCTCAGCAGAAGTGCAGTGTGAATTTTTAACTGTTCTGCCACTTTTTATTTCTTGCGGTGCAGTTCCCTACTCACCCATTTTACTAAATCCTGGGATCATTCATCATCAGGAAGCGATTCCAAAGTCCGTGCTCTTAGAAACACGATCAGTTATGACTCGAGATCTATCAGTTTGCTTCTATCGCCTTCCCTAAAACATCTCTTAAATTCATGAGAACGTTCTTAGAAATGTTTTTGTTAAAGGTGTTTGTCTGTTTTCGATGTGATGTCTGCAATTTTATTTCCGTTGCCAAATGCTCTAACAGTGACTGTTAGGGTCCTGCTGTGTTCGCCCACAGGACCCCATAAAATGTGTTCACAAATCTACTATTTGTTACAGGAATATGAGATAATCTAGCAACAGCTTTGGGGCTAAGACAGGCCTCCTCCCTGAAGGCGCCTCCTCTGACGGGTCCTGAGGGACCAGGCCTGGGTTCCAGTGGCCTTGGCTTCCTCTCTGTGGTGTATGTTTTGTTTGTGATAGAACGACAGCAGAGTTCCTCAGAACCAGAAATTCCCTAAATGGTGCGTCAGGCAGAGCCTCTGACTGCTAATTTGTTGTTTGGGCAGATTTCTTGCTACATAATCAGCCACCACAGCAGGCCATTCCATGCATCTCACGGAGACCACCAGCAAATAAATCACTGACCCAATTGTGATGAATAAATAATGCTTATGAGTTGGGACAAACCACTCAGTAAGTCTACTCACACTCAACGTCAAGGTAACAGGGTTAATCAGATGTTCTTGCCTTGAAGAAGGGTCAGCATGATACTGGAGGGACAACAAAACAGCTTGTGACAATTTCAATTCTGCTAGAATTAACTCTAAAGACAAAGCATATCAATCAAAGAAACAACAGCTAAGCATTTTGTGATGAAACCCACCTAGTACCTAATTTCTGATATTCAGCAGAATAGCCTTGAAATTCTTCTCTGTTGTGGTGTCTGTCCATACGTCAACCCTTTATGTTGTTGAGTGGTATTGCACTGCATGAGTTCTGATTTTGGGGAGCATATGGGATATTTTTGAACTGAGAGTGAAGCCACAGTAATTACAAGATTAAATGTGCATATTTTCATGTGTGTGTACTATAAGTTTACATTTCTTGAACAAATACATCAAATAAGATAACATCATTAGATGAATGTATATTTAACACT
>NW_004955511.1:4516254-4517218 GCF_000276665.1 Chinchilla lanigera | reverse complement strand
TCTCTGCCTAATTTACTCCAGGAGAAGAGAGGACACACACACAGGGAGAGAAAGAGGGAGAACAACCCTGTGATGCCCTCAGCACTTTAAAGCACAGAAACTTTACAGTTTTCTTATCATAACACTGATCAACATTTTACTAATGTGGATAACCATAATATTTAGCTAGAGTTATATGGTATTATCCTATTAAAAAATGGTTGCAAGGGACATCAATTACTTTCTTAATTTAAGGAGGCAAAGCACCCAGAAATATGTACGCATATTGTTACTGGTGACCAGTGTCCATGGGCAGCACCATAATTAAGTTACCCCATGTACATTCAATTTTTACAATTATTGCTTTGGTGTAAAAGAACGGTGATCCCCTGGTGAAAACTTTCATGGTAAAGGCACCTGCTGAGGAGAAAGAAATAAAAGGAATTTCTAAATATAGTCAGGAATTCAGAGAAGTGGGAGGCTATTTAATATTTTTAGATGAATAGTGCTCAATTACAGAATCATAATGTAACTGGATAAAATTTTAAATATTTTTTAAAATTCAAAATATAAACACAAGTTAAAACACATGTGAAGATGTGGAAAAGAACAAGATTTTTATTATTTATAAAATAATAAAATATAATACAAATATAATATAGTGCAAGTAATTACATACATGTATTGGAGAAAAATTATATTAGCCATCAAATAAACCTTGAAAACTGCACACAAAAACATGTTTAATTTTTTGTGAACTAGGCCTGGTTATGAACCTTTTGAAGAAACTTTTCCAATCTTGCATGTACATAGTCAGATATCTCCGCTAATTACTGTTTTATTTATTTATGTCTTTACCTTCACCATCTTCTTTTCTTTTTTTTTATTTTAAAGAGTAAAAGAAGGATAACATAATAATAGGAGGGGCTTACCAAATTACAGACAAAGTGGTAGGAAATTATCAATGGTTATTGTTTTACATATT
>NW_004955511.1:4513929-4515024 GCF_000276665.1 Chinchilla lanigera | reverse complement strand
GAAGACTGGCGCTCCCCACCCATGGCTCCCTGTGTGCCTGAAGCCCTCCTTCTGGGGGCCTACGAGGCAGGAGACCACCATCTTCTTTTCTAATTACATTGGTTTAATTTGTCATTTTTTTAAATCCTTAAAATTCACCGTCATTGATTTCAGTAATTTCTTCTTTTGCAAGCAAACATTGGCAACTATAAATTGATAGCACATTCACAAAATGTTATTTATTTTATTTTCCTTTTTTATTATTTCAAGATGTTTCTTAATTTCCCTCTGAACCTTTCATTTATCCATGTCTTTTCTTACACAATTTCTCATTAATGTCCACATATTTCATAATTTCCCTTTCCCCATAGTTTAAATGTAAATTATTCCTTAGGCATATAAGGAATATGGTATATGAATTTATTCATTTTGAGTCTACAGAAAAATTCTTTATAATAGGTCAGCCTATGATATACTTAGTGTTAAAATTCTCAAATCTACAATGATTCCTCACGTCCAGTTATTCACTGACTAATTTGATGCATTTTCTCACATACTGTGTTATTCACACAAATATCTACCTAAATGGGATTCTGTGTAGAATGAGTGCTAAGTAATGATACCAAAGAGTAAAAAATCTATTAACATAGAGCATATTTCAGAAAATTAAGACAAGATTGTTTGTGAGTCACTTCTTCAATTTTTAATATCTATAACTGTATTGCCATTTGTTGCCCTGAAGAATTCTCTATGTATTATATTTTAAACTGATTTAAATAGAATATGGTTTCATTTCATTAAACAAATATTATATTTTGCCAAATTATTGATTAAATAATTGAATAATAATTGTTTTACTCTTTGAAGACCTAAGTAGGGATTGTGCCAATAAAATGCAGAGAAATAATATGGTCATGAGAATGAATGTGGAGAAACAATTGAAATATTGAAGTATTTTCATAATGTATCTGTCAGCAAATGACGACTATCCTGAAACTTCTACTGTTGTGACAAAACTGAGTCAGGCAAAGGAATGACACCTGAGGAAGTCAGGAGGCAGAAAACAGCTTTATTTCTCCCCAGTGGTCCTGGCTGGAATAACTTCCAACAAAGTGA
>NW_004955511.1:4511461-4513727 GCF_000276665.1 Chinchilla lanigera | reverse complement strand
GCTCCGTTACACTCGTAGTTACCAGGGTCAAGAGAGCAATTACAGTGTCTGCCTGAAACAGTTACAGAGCTGGGCAGCTTCAAAGAAAGAGAATTTTACAAAGAACACTTTTTCCTAGCACAGATTTCCCTTTCAGTACAACTTGCTCAAGAGTAGATGATTTGTTCTGATACATTTGGAACAGACACTTCCCCAGTGCTGGGACAACGTGCTTGACAGCTGCACTTCAGGGAGAAGTTCCTTCTGTCTCGTGGTTCCTCCCCATGAATGGTCTGCCGGCTCCAAGGCAGAGTCAGCAGGGTGGAAAAGGCAGAGGGAGGAGCGCTGCTAGGCTCAGGGCAGCCGGAAGCAGAGACAGCAGGAGCCGGGAGCAGACGTGCACCTTGTCAGCTCACAGCCCAGCGACCACCCCAACCAGGGGAATAGAGCCTGTCTTATACACATGCCAAGAGAGCTTAGGACTATCTTGTTTTCTCCATATATGAAAACTCTTCCTAAAATTAGTATAGCTTGAGAAAAGAGGAGAAAGACATAAAAAGGCATAAAATCCTCCATCATTTATGATGGTATCCCTAAAGGAATAACTCAAAACATCGTGGTGGAGAGGACCATGTATTTCTGCTTTCTCTCCAGAGGAGAGGATGGAGTGTGTGTCAGTTCCCCTTAATGCTAACGGGAATATAATCTTTGAGATATAACTAGATAGCTGATCACGTCTGCACTGGGAATTTCCAGAATTGGACCTAGAATTATTGGGCCCAATTTTCACATGAGAATAGTGTGGAACACTATTATGGGCAAAAATAACAAAATAGAAAAGAAGAAAGAGTACAGAAACCAATATTTATAAGAATAATAGTCATTCTCCTTAAATCATGGTTTACTTTAAATGAGTGAAGAATTCATGTATGTCAAAACATTTCCATTAATGGAAGCTTGACTAGCAAGTTCTATGGGCACAGAAGAAAAGAGGACTTAGATTTCTCCTAAGAATGAGAGAGAAGTTCACAATTATTAGGCGCTCAAAACTGTGACTTTTTGAGTAGGATTAAATCTTTCAGAAGCTATGTACTTCATGAGCAAGATATACAACAAAGGAAGATGGACCTTCATGAAAGGGAACACATTTACCTGAGTCAACTTGAGACAATCTTGTTCCCTCAAGATACACAGAGCAATAAGACAAAGCTATAAATCTTACAAATTGCAATGGATTGTTTTACCCTTTGAAAATATTCCTAGGCTGAGTAACAATGAAAGAAAGAAGAAAAATACTACTTTTGTGATGATACAGAGAACCAAATGACAAATCCCCAGATTTTCATAAGAAACCTATACATTGAACAATAAGACGCTAAAAATATGCAACTGGACAAGGGCAGATTATTCTCTTTGATAGATGTGAAATAGACAAGAAATGGATAGAAAATGTCACACCTTGTTGGTACAGGGATAAAGAGAAACCAGGAGTCAATAATACTACATTTTCCGTGGTGAAAAAGCTCTTTATAAAGGTTATATGACTCTTACAATGACAATTAAAAGCACAGATATTCTGCATTTTTGCCATGCCAACTCTGAGTATTATAGAAAAATTCAGGGTGGTGAGGACTAGGTGTTCCTAATTCTTTCCAATTGAGAGTTTAATTCAACAACAATGGAAGAGCTCTTAAGGCTCCTTGATGATTTCAGGTGATGGACTTTTAGACGCAAGAGCAAATAGCAGAATGCTTCTATGCTTGGTATTTCCTGAGTGACTTCAAAAATACCATGCACTTTTTATGTAAGTATTTTTCAAGGAGTAGAAATTGGCAAGAAAAGGGGAAAAGCACTGAAGACCAATTATGATAGTGAGGAAAATACACAAATTACAATGAAGAAGAGAGAGGACAGACAGTCCTTCTACTGATGGGGATAATACAGTTTATTCTCTCTAAATGAGGCTTTCCTATGAACTAATGAGGCTTGAATCTATCATTCAAAATGAGTCCATAAATGTAAGGCGTGTGCTTTCAGACTGGTCCATGGCATGGACCAGTATCCCTGACCATGAAAACAAGAAATAAAATTTTTCCTTGAAAGCAATGATGGGCATGTAAATGTTCAGCAATTTCAAAGACCGTGGCAGTCTCAGAAGCAGAGATAAAGAAAAACAGTATTTCTGCTAGTGCGATGGACCTTTCCCCCTCACAGGAGTGCATGTGCAAGAAACACAGACCAAGAATTTATCAACTTTTAAAAGGCACCCTTATCTCTTTAAACAGCT
>NW_004955511.1:4505259-4510946 GCF_000276665.1 Chinchilla lanigera | reverse complement strand
CTACAAAGTGAGCTCAAGACCAGCCTGAACTGCATAGTGAGGCCCTGTCTCAAAAAGACAAAAAAAAAAAAAGGTCATCACTGTCTCTGGTTATTGCTTTATTTTTAATTTACCTGGCTTTTTAGTTTCAGACTCACTTTTACAATGATATAAAATGATAAAGCTAACAAGTGGATTGTACAAAATGTAGATGATAGGAAACTGGGAGCTAAATACTGCAGAGATGGAAAGTGGATCTGGAGACTGGGGGAGAATGAAGAGCAAAGAGGGGAGGGAGAAATAAACAGGATTGAGACAGGATGTGTGCTGTACCTGCTCTCTACAGTGAACATAGTGATCATGCATTAATGTCATTCTCATCACATATTCCATACAATGCAACAAACTAAAGATATCAAGTTGCACCACATCAGCACTTCCTAAAGTTATTTTTAAAAAACTCTGCCTAAGTGTTGTATTCTGTCCCAAATGTGCAGAAGCTCAGAGCACTTTTCCAGGGGTCCCGAGGACTCTTACCAAGAGGACTTGCTGCTCTGTATCCATCTTACCACATGTTTATTTTCTATTTTTCCTCTCAGTACAGGAATTTTGATCAAAGAGTATAATGACTATGCTCTAGAATTATAATTTCCACTGCTGTATTATTCTTTAGAGCAAGTTCTCAGCAGTGAGAAGATTAGGAGTTAGAGAAAGAGTGCTTGGAAATCAGAAATCAATGAAAGAGAATTTTGAAACATGCAATTTTATCTTCATAAGAAATGAGTTACAGTTGGTCTGGAAAGTGATGATAGTTTTCTTTGGGTAGGAATTCAAGATAAAGAAAACTGGGCAGCATGAGATGAAGACATAGAAATTGCTTGGAGTTTGTGAGCTTTTGTCGTCCAAAGGAAGGGAACTGTGTTGAAGAACATTCATTTTAAGGTAATTATAATGTTATAGAAATGTGTACAATCAAACTACACTTTTAAAAATAACAGCACACATGCTCTTCAAGGGAGGAAAGTGTCAGATTGGGGGTGGGAGGACAGAGCGGGTGGCTGCTCGTGATGAGGGCAGGACAAAAGAACATCCAGGGCAGTTCTCTATGAAGGAGTCTTTCAATCAAACGCTTCTGTTGTTAGCGTTCTGCGTGCAATTAATTTCAGAATCTAAATTCAGGGCCGTATACGTTCATGACTTTTCATCCTAAGCTTATTATTCTGGTTGACAGAAACAAAAATGATTTTTTCTATTCTGATCATTTATCTCAGAATACGAAGCATGAATTTCTCTAAAAGAAGATTACTACTTGATGTGTGCAAATATTACCAATTTTATGTCAATATACTGTCTTATTAAACTAGATTGTAATCCTATGGAAAGTATCCGGACAATCTTTATGCTGTACTTTGAAATGAAACAAAGCTGAACTATGGGAATAATAATGAGTTTCCCGCCTTTCAGGTAAAAGAGAAATGAACATGACGTGGAAACCGTCTTCACTGCGAATGGGTAGAGAAGGTAGCACTAGCACAGGGTTACATTCACACAGGTCCATGTCTGTAGATAGAGAAGGCTCATTGCTGATGGAGACTGAAACTATTTTCAGTACCTCAGTGTTGCATGTTGAATTTCTGCTCTGGAATCAGGACAGCAGAAGAGCAGGGGGTGGGCTCAGGGGGGTGCTCTTCCCACCCATGGGCACCGGTGGCTCCTCAGGGAATTTATGTGGCTGAGCAGCACATGTCCTGGTGAGTCAGAGTAACCAGGGGAAACCAGAGTGTGAGGGTCTGTGAATCACATGGCACCGAGGACAACGCTGTCATTTCTTCAACTTCCCGAGAGGAATGAGCCCTGAACAAAATAGAAACAACCATGGGAGAACTTAAATAAATATCTGGTAATCTGAACAGCTAATTTGAAGACAGCAATATGCAATATAACAACCACTGGTGAATTGCTATCATCTTGTCTGGTGAAACTATCATTTCTAATTTTTTTTGTTTTTCTTTTTTATTCTCTTAAATGGTCTGAGCAAGCTTGTATTCTTACATCTGGCAATCTGAGCAACTTCACTGAAGATACCAATATATAATACAATAACCACTGCTAATTCCTATCATTTTGTTCTGAAACCCTGTATCATTTTTATTGTTTTTACTTTGTTTTGTTTTTGTCTATGTTTTTGGTATGTTGCTATTGTTCTTTTTTATTATTCTCTTTAAAATAAAAAAAAATGTGAAGGTGAATCAGAGTTCTGTCTCCAAACTAATAAATTATTTCACCTCGTGTCTCTCTGGTACCTGAATACTAGCATTAGTGGTTGGGTTTTTTTTTTTTTTTCAGCTCCATCCTGCTAATACTCAACATTTCAAGACACTGTGTGAATAGGGCTCTTGGATTCAGGCTAGAATCACTAGACTCCTATTGGGGTAAGAAGATTTTCCTGCAAAGCCTTTATGACAGTATAATACAGCACATATTATTGTTATATGGGCAAGACACAATGCTGAATTCTTATTAAATGTCAGAATTTCCCCAATCATTTTTGAAACAAGTATGCAGCACAATTTCTAGGCCTTGCCAAGTACCTAAATTGACTTTGATATTATCATGCGTGGAAACATTGTATGGAATCAGAGACTCATCCTTTGATCTGGTTTTCCAGGACAGTACATCTGCAGTCATGCAAAGGATCACAGCTTGTATAAAGCAATATCATCAACAGCATCATTATGGTCATTCAAGACATAGACCCCAGTGATCCATCTGAGCTATGTTGTGTGCAGAAAACAACGATTAAACCATGGTATATTGTAGGGGTAAGCATTTTAAACATCCTTCTTATGAGATGGCTTTCTATTCCCCTACACTTGATCTGGTTCAGGTTACTGGATGACCTGATAGTTTGGTGTGGTCATGGAAACACACCTGTGATACTCCACTGACTCTTTAAATATAAAGAAAAAAATACATGTATGTGTGACTAATGAAAATTACCAATGTTCTCATTTTGGAAATGCAGAAGATTAATTTAGGCATTAATCTTAAGAGAATTTCCCTTATAAGGGAGCTCTGAATTGCAAGAACCTCCTTTGTAGGTGAAGTAACTTTATCTAAGATTTATACTTATTCCTCTTAACTGAGAGATATTTTCTTCTCCAGGTGCTCCAGATGATAGGTGGTGTGGCACTGAATGTCCTGTGGGCAGTAGTCATTTCCAACTCATCTCATTATGAACTTTCTATGAAACAGTCAGACCCTGTATTGCCGTACATCTATCTCTTGGTGCCTCTCATTGTAAGTAAATACAGTAATTATTCCTCCACTACTTTAAGCATGAACGTAATTCTAAGGAATGTCTTCATACGTTGCTTAAGAGTATAGAGTTTTGGGAAAAGCACTGGAAAGCAGCTGGTCTTACTAGAAATCCATACAGATAATATATTTGCAGACAAATTAATTGACCTTTATTTTTATACAGTATGTCTCATCAGGAATTCTGACCGTTATGGCTGAAAACACACAGAATATCAATGTGGTGAGTTTCTGTCTTGGTTAGTTTTCTCTCGTTGCTGAGACGAAATACCTGACATCCAGAAGTAGGGAAGGAAAGGCTTATTTAGTTCACAGCTTGTAGAGATTTCAGTCTGTACTTGGCTGGCTCCAAGGCAGAGTGACACGTGGCACAGGGCAACTGTTCATGGGATCAGAACACAGTAAAAGTAGCAAGAGCAAAAAAGGAAGAGTGCCAGTTGGAAGAGCAAGCCTCTTTCCCTCCCTTACATTGTATGCAAACTACCTGCCCCAGGATGAGTGTAGCACTCACACCCATAACCCCAGCATTAGACCGTGGTTCACTCATAAACTCTAGAAGCCTACAACCATAACTGCATGAGGCTTAGAGGGGGACATCCAGACACAAACCATAACAGCTTTCCTGTAGTTTGAAAAATCTAAAACAGATGCATACATCACCCTTGATACCTAAAAGAACTACCTGGCATTTTTCAGGTTTCACTCTGTTTTGAGATCCAAAAATTATTTCTTTCCAGCACCCATGGGTCACTTGTCCATTTCTGGCTCACAAGTGTAAATATGCACTCAGTGTATAGAAGCTTTTGCATTATTTTCACAAATTTCAATTTTATTTGTGTTTTAAGTGGGCACATGCACACCCAAATTCGTGCAGCAGTGTACCGGTCACCAGAATGCACGAGTAAGGACTCGGTTTTCTTCTTCTCTCGCAGATTGTGGCCTTCATATTGGTAAAATTTGTGAGCTTTCTAGCTTCGCTGGCATTCACAGTAATGCATGGTGCAAATTCATTTGCATTTGCACGGATGAAAGCTATATTCCCTGCAGACATCGCATCTGTAAGTATTTCCACATCCAGGGATGCAATTTCTTGGCATTTACCCACATTCAAAGTAACTTTATGACTTGCATATAAACATGGCCAAAGACTTGATCCTAAGTGAATCAATTTACTTATGCAACAAGGTTTTAAGTTTTGAGAGCATTATACGAAGCTAAATAAAACCTCTATTTGGGATAAAACAAATGGCACTCGGAAATATATTTAATAATTTTTATTCTAGTCATCCTTAAAGTAAAAATATAATTCAGGGGTTCTATTCCATTCAGAACAGTGACTGGGAAAATCCAGCTGTTTTTCAGAGTCAGTATTTCATACTCCAACTTTGTATTGAAGAAAATAAAAGATTTTTTAAAACATTAAAAATGATACAAAATTTTAAAACAAGATGATCGGAAATCAACAGTGGTTTTTATATTGCATATTATCTTCCAAGTAATGGTTTACATTACCAGATATAAGCATGCAAAATTGGTCAAAAAATTAAGCAATAACTGTTCCTTTCAATAAACCAATAGAAATTAGTAGTACGATTATCTTAGCTATCCAGCTATCTTGTGTGTGTGTGTGTGTGTGTGTGTGTGTGTGTGTGTGTGTGTGTATTCTCTTCCTTCTTTCTTTCTTTCCTCCTTTCCTCATCTGAACTGTTCTTTCCTTTTGAGCATTTTCTTCCTCTTTCACAATGTCTATTATATTTTTCTGATTTGGTTTACTCCTTCGGTTTCTTACACTAGGGAGACAGTGTGAGGCTTACACATATGGGTCTGGTTTATTTCACTTATAGGCATGGTCTCTAGTTGCATCCATTCTCCTATAAAAACCTTGAGTTCATCTTTCTTTATAGGTCAGTAGTACTGCATTGTCTAAGAATACCACATCTTTTTACCCAGTCTTTACCACATCTTTTTGCCCATCCTCAGTGGATGGGCATTTGGATTGTTGCCAAGATCTAGCCATGACAAATTGGGCTGCTGTCATCATGGGTGCACATAAATCACTGTGGTATGATGGTTTCAATTCCTCTGAAAAAGTACCCAGAAGGGGGATAGCTGTGTTGAATAGGAACTCTAATCCAAGTTTTTTGAGGATTCTCCACACTGACTTCCATAGTGTGGCTGTACCAGTCTACACTCCCACCAACAGTGGAGAAGTGTTTCTTTTTCCTCATCACCTCAACAGCATTTGTTCTTGATTTATAGTTTGATGACAGCCATTCTTTCTGGAGTGAGATGGAATATCATTGTTGTTTTAATTTGCATCTCTCAAAAGACCAGTGATGTTGAACATTTTTTATATATTTATTTGCCATTTGTATTTCTTGAACTGAGAA
>NW_004955511.1:4503153-4504859 GCF_000276665.1 Chinchilla lanigera | reverse complement strand
AAGAGGCTATCTTTCTTCTAGTGAACATGTTTGGCCGCCTTGACAAAGATAAGGTGGCTGAGTGTGTTTGGGGTTATGTCTGCATCTTCAAAGCTGCTCCATTGATCCTCAGGTCTGTTTTCTTGCCAGTACCTTGCTGACTTTATCACAGTGGATTTTGTAGTATAATTTCAAGTCAGATAATTTCATGCCTCCTGCATTTCCTTTACTGCCCAGGATTGCTTTTGTTATTCTAGGTCTCTTCTGGTTCCAGATGAATTTTAGGAAAGTTTTCTCTAGGTCTGTGAGGTATACTATCTGTATTTTAGTCGGGATTGTATTGAATCTGTATATCAGTTTTGGGAGTATGGCCATTTTCACAATGTTAGTTCTTCGTATCCTGAGCAAGGAATATCTTTCCATTTTCTGAAGTCTTCTTTGATCTCTTTTTTCAGAGTAGTGTAATTTTCACTGTGTAGCTCTTTTGCTTCCTTTGTTAGATTGATTCCTAAGTATTCCATTTTATGGATGCTATTGTGAAAGGTGTGGTTTCCCTAATTTCTCTCTCGGTGAGTTTGCTGTTTGTGAACAGGAATGCTATTGATTTTTAAGTGTTAACTTTTTATCCTGCTATGCTGTTCAATTGTTTATGAGCTCTAGGAGTATTTTGGTGGAGTTTTGGAGGTCTTCCATGTAGAGTATCATGTCATCTGAGTATAATGATAATTTAATCTCTTCCTTTCCTATTCTTATTCCTTTCATTTCTCTCTCCTGTCTAATTACCCTGGCTAATACATCCAAAACTATATTGAAAAGGAGTGGACAAACTGGACATCCTTGTCTTGTTGCTGATTTTAAAGTGAAAGCTTTCAGCTTTTGTATGATGTCAGCTATTGGTTTGTCATAGATGGCTTTTGTTAGATTGAGGTAAAGACCATCTATTCTGATTTTCTGTAGGGTTTTACCATGAATGAATGTTGGACTTTATCAAAAGCTTTTTCTGTATCTATTGAGATAATCATGTGATTTTTGTCTTTGGTTGATATAGAGCATTACATTTATTGATTTGCATGTATTGAACCACCCCTGCATTCCTGGGTTGAATCCCACTTGGTCATGATGTATAATTGTCTTGATGACTTGCTGCACTCTGTTTGCTAGTATTTTACTGAGGATTTTTGAATCTATGTTAGTTAGGGGATTGCCTGTAGTTCTCTTTTTTGGTTGGGTCTTTCTCTGGTTTTGGTATCAGGGTAATACTTGTCTCCAGGAATGAAATAGGGAGAATTTCTTACCTTTCAATTTCATTAAAGAGTTTGTGAAGAATTGGTACTAAATCTTCTCAGAATTTCTTATAGAATATAGCTGTGAATCCATGAAGACCTAGGCTTTTCTTTGTTGGTAAGTTTTTAATTACATTTTCAATTTCACTGACTGATATTATAAGATTTTTATAACTTCTTGATTCAGCAATGGCAATTCATAAGCATCAAGGAACCTGTCCACTTCTTCTGTGTTTTCCATTCAATGAGAGTAAAGATTTTTGAAGTATATATTGATGATCTTCTGAATTTCTATATGATATGTGGTGATTTCACCCTTTGAATTCCTTATTGTATCAATTTGAGTTTTTTCTTTCCTTTTTTTGATCAAGGTGGCTAGGAATTTATTAATTTTATTTATTCTTTCAAAGTACCAACTCTTCAATTCATTAATTCTTTGTATTG
>NW_004955511.1:4501732-4502743 GCF_000276665.1 Chinchilla lanigera | reverse complement strand
AATAATGTGTAATTTCATTGCACTATGGTAAGATAATATGCACCAGATAATTTCAATTACTTTGCATTTACTTAAGCATGTTCTATGGCCTAGTATATGGTCTGTTTTAGACCCTTGTGCAGCTGAGAAGAATGTGTATTCTGAAGTTGTTGGGTGGAACACTCTGTAAAGGTCTATTAAGTCCATTTATACAATTTGGTTGTGTTCAGTTATCTCTTGCTGATTTTTTTGTCTAGTTGGTCTATCTGTTTGTGACAATGAGGTGTTCACATTCCCTGCTACAATTGTGTTATGGCTTATTTGATTTTTCACATCTGTTAAAATTTGCCTTATATGGATGGTCCTCCTACATCTGTGCATATATATTTATGATTGTTATCTCTTCCTCTTGCAGTTTTCCCTTAATAAGAATGTAGTGACCTTTTTGATCTCTTTTGATCATTATTGGTTTGAAATTCACATTGTCTGTAAACAGAATAGCTATTTCTGCTTTTTTCTGGGTTCCTGTTGCATGGAGTATTGTTTTCCATCCTTTGACTTTCACTCTATGAATTTCCCTTTGAATTAAATGTATTTCTTGTATACAGCATATTGTTGGATTTTCTTTCTTGATCCACTCTGCCAGTCTGTTTTTTCTTAATAGTGAATTGAGACCATTTACATTGATAGTTATAACTGATAAGAAGTGTCTGATCTTTCTCATGGCATTTTTCTACTGTTGGTTTCCTACTTTTTCCCTCTGTTTAACTCCTTGTCCTGCTTTCTGTTTCTTTTCTATTGTTGTTCTTGGAATTGTGGTTATTTTTACCTCTTTCTAGAACAGCTTTCAGCAGTCTTTGTTGGGTTGGGTTGATGACCATTCATGTTGACTCCTACTTTTTCTTGACACTTATCAGTCTTTTATTGTTTTTCTTTGCTTTGTCTTGCAGCTGTTGAATTGTTATTTTTTTGGTTCTTTGTTATTTTTAAGAGTTCTTTCCTGGAGCTGGGGATTTAGCTCAGAGGCAAAAG
>NW_004955511.1:4499122-4501051 GCF_000276665.1 Chinchilla lanigera | reverse complement strand
TGGGTAGGATTTATCTCCTCCATGGGACAACCTGAGTTTTCCAAGGCTCATGATGGCTCCTGCAATGCTGGGGTGGCAGGGGGATGTTTTTCCCTCTCCCAAGGAGCTCACAGCAGCTCCCATGTCTTACTGAGGCTCATGACCACTCATTCAATATTAGGACATGGGAGGTGGAGTTTTTCTACTCCCAAGGAGAACACTGAAGCTCCCGAGTGTCACAATCTCTCCCACAATGTTGTGGGTTGAGGGGGAGTTTGTCCCCTCCTAAGCAACTCTCTGAAGCTCTCGAGGCTCTACAAGGCTCACCGTCACACCCATGATGGTGGGTGGGTGGAGGTTAAGTTTCTGTCCTCCTGACTACCTCACTCTTTTCACCCCAACTTGGGAGGATACACTGCTGCATCATGAGGATTCATTACTACAAGACATAAAAGGATTCTAATATAGTCTCAGATTGAGAAAAGTCAGTAAAGCTGGCCTCAGAACTAAGCAGCCTTCTGTGATCTTGGTTATAACAGGAAACAGGCTGGATAATGAGAGGTCATTTCACTGGTTGATATTTTAAGAGCACAGTCATAGAGAGGTACGTGTACGGGGAAAGAGTGGAATATTTGCTACCACAGTGTTTGTCCATGAGAAAAACATCTCTCAAATGGGTCCATGGCTGACAGCATCTCTTCACAGTTCTCTAATTTTTCTCTCCCGCATGCTCACAATGGCATTTCCTGTGCTCCTGAAGTTCGTCCTCACACTGTTTGAGTTCATCTTGTCTCTTTGCCTCTACTTTGCTGCTGGTTACTCTGAAGAGACAAGAAACTCACCCCAAGTAAGTGTTTCTTATCTAGAGGGTAAGGAATAATCTCTGCCTCTTCACAGATATGTCTAACTTTTAAGAGATCAAGAACATGCCTTTAAACTACTATTTCATGTTAGTAATCTGTGTGAGGAATCCTTATTGCTTGGGAGTCACACCTATGAGTTGGACACCAGATGATGAGCTCAAGAACTGGGTTTAAACTTTGTATCAGCTAGAAAGAAATGTGAAACCTGGGGAGATCTTAATGTATGAGGAGTCATAGAAATATGGGTATTGGAAATACCATGTACTGATCTGCTGTTTGTCTTAATTCTCCACAACAGATCTTCAGCTCATGATGAAATAAGGTTGAACTCTGCATATCTGCATAAGACCAAGACTAATTTATGTGGCTGTCCTGAGGTGGTTTGAGAGAATACCTTCATGTGCTTTTCTTTATCTTTTTTACTGTTGCATCATCTGGGATATCTTTATCTATACAATAAAGAGGAGTGGAAGTCTTCTCAGGAGAATAATTGTTACTAATTGTTTGATGCTGACTTTTCTGTGGTTTGCTTTCTACCCTCAATGTGAATACCTCTGAGGATGAGGACAGAACTTAAATTGCTTACATGCCCTTCTTATGTAAATCAGACATATATTTGGAAAGGCTGTCCTTATTGCAGGATTCTGGTCTGTCCCTGAGGAGTACATTTCAGGACTAATGTTTCATACAAATTCCTGGAAAAACCTTTCATTGTTTTTATTTTAATTATTTAAGGTATATTATATAATGTTTTAACCAAGTGTGGTGGCATCTGCCTGCCATCTCACCTCTGAGAGACTCTGGGAGGCAAGAGGATCTCAAATTTGAGCCCAGCATAGGCTATTTAACAATTCAGGAAGCACAACCTCAAAATTTAAAAAAAAAAATTTTAAGGGCTACAGATGTAGTTCAGTGTGGAAGCCCGGGGTTCAAGACTATATCACAAAAAGAGATGGTCAGTGACAAAGCAGTGATGCTAATATATGTTGTAAAGTGATTACTGCTGCTAAGCAAATTAGCATAATCTTCAACCCACATAATTTTTTTCTTTATATAACAACTGAAGTCAGGGGCTGGGGATTTAGCT
>NW_004955511.1:4477725-4498342 GCF_000276665.1 Chinchilla lanigera | reverse complement strand
CTACATAATACAGGTATTCCTTTTGTTTACAGCCTTCCCAGGACTTGTCCCCACCTGAGTTCTAACAATACACAGACTATATCCTAACAGTAGTGAGCCCATGGCTCATTGTGCTTTTAATTTTCATTTTGCTATAGAATAGCTTTTTTGAAACCCTTTTTAATTCTTCTTGGCTACTAGTATTCATGTTACAATAATTTTGTTCTAGTCCTTTGTTACCTTTAAAGTGAATCTTTTCATTCTCACATTTAGTTCTATGAGATATCTATGTAGGTTTTTCACTAAGGCTCTACTGGATATATTTCTTCAAAATAATTTCCCAAAATTATTATTCCATTTTTCTGGAGCATGATCTTTGCTATGCCCATCTTTGTACTATGATGAAATCTTATTTGATCATTGATTGTTTATTGCATGAGCCTTAGCTTTGATATCCAAAAAATTAGTGACAAAGCCAACATGAAGAAAATTTCTCACAATGTTTACTTCTGAGATTTTTATGTTTTCAAGTGTTAGGTTTAGGCTGATAATCTATTTTTGTTCACTTTGAAACTGGAGTAGTGAAGGTCTGATTTTTATATAAAGTGGGATTTATCCATGTGAATCAAGGTTTTCTTCAGATGAGTCAATCAATCAGTGAGATACACCACATCAGCAGAATGAGGCAGAAAACTAACACATGCTCACCTTAATAGACACATGAGGAGCATTTGACACAATTCTGTATGCTTTTATGATACAAACTGAAAACAAATTAGACACAAAAGAATATTTTGCCAGCCTCGTTTTAGAATTTTATTATAATAATACTGGACTCATTTTACAGTTATTTATAAAATAATATTAATGATCTAGAATTTAGAAGCCTTTGCCAATAGGAAAATGATGAAGTGGTCTACGACTTTCTTAATTTCAGGCAGTAAAATACCTAGCAAGAATGTATACATTCTATGTTTTAGGAACAACATATTAGGCATCAGAGCTACTTTTCTCATTGCTAGGAGCAAAGATTTAAAGACCTACAATTTAAAATTGTAAAAGTTTGTTTAACTCACAGCTTGTAAAGGTTTCAGTCCATAGTTGGCTGGCTCCAAGGCAGGGTGAGACGGCAGAGGGAAATTTCAGAGGAGAAACAGTCTATGGAAGGGCAAGCAGGAGTCAGCAAACCACAGCAGCAGCAAGCAGCATCCTACCTTCCCTCTTTCCTTTTTCATTTCATGCATACTGTAAGGCTATTGATTCATGCCATACATACCCACAGTGGGACTTCCATTATCCATACCAAGAATTATGCTAAACCAATCAGAGGACTAATTCACACACCCTTCATCCGGGTATCACACCATTAATCCACATTCACACACCCTAGAACAGCCACCTCCAAAAAGCCCCAGCTATAAACACATGAGGCTTTGCGGGGTCGGGGGGGCATCCGGATATAAGCCTTAATAGTAAGTAATATAATAACAAATTTGTCACACACATGTTGAATTTTCACAACAATTGTTCTCCACCTGGTGATAAATTGAAGAAATTTAACATGGAAATAGCAGCTTCTGAGGACAAGTAAAAATGATTTCTAAGTATTCATAGAAATTTAGAAAAAGAAGAAGCCATCCATAATTTTTCAAAAGTAAAAACAAATATTGAATTACAATTTAACTGGAATAAATTCTAAACAATATTAACAACAAATTTAAACATAGGTGGATATATGAAAAAGTAAAATTATATGTAATTAACTATGTGGATTCTCAAACACTTTTAATAGAAAATATCAAATAATGTGTAACTTCACTTTTAAACTAGGCCCTGTTAAAACCCTCTGTGCAGTATTATGTTACACTGTTATGTCAGTATTTTTCTCTCAGTGTTGTACTTACACAATTTATGCAATTATACATATATATAAAGACAGATAATCTTTAATATACTTTATCACATTATTTTCTTTTTACATTTATTGGCATAACTTTCTTTCCTCTAGATACTTCAGGTGGAAGAATAGATCACTGATTTTAGTAACTTCATTTTGGCTGCAAATGTATTAATAGCTGTAAACTGATGGCATTAACCAGCTCCTCCAGATTTGTAATACATCCTGTTTTAATTTTCATTTGTTGAACATATTTTATACTTCTCCTGGGATCTTGTCTTTCTGAAACAATTTCCTTACAAGCTGTTTCATAATAATTTCTATATATTTTATAATTTTCTTTCTGCCATATTTGATGTAGAAATTATTCCACAGTAGGAGGAGATCCTAGTGAATACAAGTTCATTCATTTTTGATGTCTGGAAACTTCTTGAAAGTATTAACAAATAATCTATATTGCATTAAACTATGGAATCTACAATGAGTCCCCACAACCTAATTTCCGTGCAAAATGGTGTTACATTTTTTCTCAGGTCATATACATCTCTGCTGATGGAGAAAAAGCTGCATATTAAGTAGAATGTCAAATGGGTGCTGAGTTATACTTCTCAATGTTACAACTTCTAGCAATGGGTCAGGAGTAGAAAATCAACTGACGCTGAACATGTGAAAAGGTAATGTAACACAAGACTTTGTGTGCGACATCTCTTTAAATTTGAATGTCTTTGAGCATGGATGTTAATTGCCATTTCTATTTCCTTTAGGGAATTCTAACCCATGACCTCAAATATTATATTATTTTCTCCAATTGTTATTTTTCTCTGAGTTTTTCAATATCTATATTTCATTTCCATGACACATCTGCAATAGGCTTTATTAACACGTCTGCCCTGGGGAAATTGACACACAGTTTTCCTGCCAACAGTGTAACAGCTGGGCAATTACTAACACTTACTCCTCCTGGGATGGAGCTGTCTTTCTCTGTATGGAGAGGACTATGTCTTTTTGCTTTTTTCCAATTTAAAGTTTAATTCAAATATAGGTACAAATCTTTTTAGTTTTCCTTATTATTTTAGAGTATATAATTTCAGAGATAGGGGCAAATAGCAAGCAGTTTTTATGCTTGGGATTTCCTACATGGCACTCAGAAATGTTGTCCACTGTCTTCCTATATAGTTCTTTTTCGAGTAGTAGAAATAGACAATGTAAGGAGAAAAGCATTGAAGACTATGACCATGAGGAAATTGTACGAAGTAAAATGAAATCAGGTACAGGGCAGATCTCTTTTCTACCTGTAGGAATATTTCAATTCATCCACGCTGCTTGAAGGTTTTCTATGAACTACAGAAGCTTGCATTCATAAGTGAAAATAAGCCTATAAATATAAAGCATGCCTTTTTTTAGTGGTGATCTGGTGGACTAAGAAAAGGGGAATTAGAATGTTTTCTTTGCAGAGAGGGATGTGTAAAGGTTTGGCCCTGAAAACTCTGGCTATGTGTGCAGTAGAGATGAAGCAATACTTCTGTCAGCATCGTGTGTCTTTGCCCATCACAGAGACCCATCTGCGAAAACGTCGACCAGGATGGTGTCATTTGAGGTAACATGTTTCTATCTCCTCAGATAGCAGAAGGCTCTAATAAAGTCAAATGCAAGTGCACGGGAAACCCACTTTCCACGCTTTGTGTGGCGCCTGGGTGAGCTGCTGGTCCCGTGCTGTTTGTGGAAATTCCTGAGGAAACTTCTGAAAGAGACAGCAGTGCAGTGCAGATGCCTAGTCAGGACTGAGTGACATTTTCTCATAGAGGGGCGCGTCACTCCTGTTTTTATATCCATAGTCCTTCCTTAGACTGTAAGAGGGAATGGTCCTCCCTGCCAAAGCCTCAGGCTCAGGCAAAGCTTTTCATTCATGCTGGACGGGAACAGATCAGAGTACACTGCCGGTGGTGCCAAGTTCAAGCTACCAAGTTCCCTCGGTGCCGCTGTATACAAGTATCTCAATGCACACTTACTTTCTATTCCGTTACCTCAGTATAGGAAATTTAGTGACCATGTGACCATGATCTGAATGATACTTTCCTCATCTTTATGGTGTTCATTTTTACCCTCAGGACATGTTGGTAGTACACAATGTTTGCATTCCTTGTGTGCAGCAGTGAATTGTACATACCCCATCTTCATTCCATTTTTATCCCCTTTCCCTCACCAGCCATCTCTTGATGCCCTTCACCTTTGAGAAAGACCTAGCTCTCTACTTCCTAAAACCTATTTCTTGTTTTGTCCTTTATTTCTCATATAAGAGAAAACATAGGATATTTAAGCTGTGTGTCTGACTTATTTCACTTAATATTATGGCCTCCAGTGCACCTTTTTTCCCACAAAGGACTGAAGTTTGTCATTGTTCATAGTAGAGTATTACCTCTTGTATATAAACACCACATTTTCTTTATCCATTCATCTTAATGGACATTGAGCTGCTTCCAAGATTTAGATATTATAAATTGTGTTGTTATGAAGTCTAAACTGATTTAAAAGCAGAAATGTGTAAAATGTAATTTTGATATATGGATGTTTATTTGTATAAAGGATGAACCATGGGTGTTCAGAAAGGAGCAATATATGTGCTTTGAGTGTGCAGTAATACGAGAAACTGGGCGTGGAAAGCAAAGTGAGTGATCTGTGTTATTCCTTGTGCTGATGAGGCGTAGCTACCAAACGAAGGAAAATGCAGCAGCACTTACCTCAGGCTAATTATAATGTTATGATCAGATGCATAACAGAAAAGCACATTTTTAAAGACAGCCTAGCATGTGTGCTGTGGGAGGAAAAACAGTAGAGGTGGGGTCTGGGAAACTGTTAGGGGCAAAAATGTGAAAAAAGTCAGAATATCAAAGAAAAGTTCAGCATGAAGAAATAGCCTGAGTTAACCACAAATGCTCCTATTCCTTTGGATCTACATGTAATTTCACAATCTAAATACCGGTGCATGTGTTTATGATTTTTTTCTAAACTTGTCATTAAAAATATGATATTTCTGTCTTCAGGAGAAGGAGAAAGTACTTTTGAGGAAGGAAGAATAAGTGTTACTCATAGTAAAAATTACCAATTTTGGAGTTCTAAATAAGTCAGTATTCCTTCATAAGGGCAGTTCTGTTCAGAGCAATGCTTAAGGTCATCTTCAGCTTTGCCCCAAAGAAAACATTAGCAATTTTCAGAAATTAAAAATGTAAGCCAATAGTCTCTGCTTAATGGAGGTGTTTCCATGGCCACACCAAATTATGAGGTGATTCAGTAAATGATCCACAACAAATTTGGCAGAATAGGCAGGCACTTCAAAAACGAGGTAGGGAGGGGGGGCTTTAAAATGCTTACCGCTCAAAAATGTTGCACTTTGATCATGTGATTTAGCACAGGGCTCTGTGAATCCTGAGAGGCACAGAGGCACTAGCCCAAGTAGCTCAGATTGATGACCGGGTTTCTGCTTTGAATGTCAAGGGTCAGGTGACTGACAAAATTGCTTTTCACAACCAGTGCTGCCTTGATGACCGAAGATGTGTTGTTCTGAAAAATCAGATTGAAGAAGGTGTCTCTTTGCGTAACATACACACACAAATCCATGCTGAGCAGTGATGTATGAATCTTTAGGCTAAGTGAATAAACCATGTGCTCATCTGCTGTGTGCTTTAATTTTTCCACAGATGGTAGTTGATTTATCTTCCAATGAACACAGACTTTCCACTATCTTTTCCTATCATGATTATGATAAGATAGCCGTTGAACCCACTTACACTGTTGGCTATAGATTACCTGAGCTACTCAGAGAGTAGTATGATTTTGTGCTTTTGAAAGAAGATCAATGTCTAGATAAGAGGAAGTTGAGTCCTCTCCAAAATGGAGATCACTGTCCTGTTCATCTTGATCTCACTGTGTTCCCTGTATTAGTCAGATTTACATTACTATAATGCAATGTCTGCAGCAGTCTACTGTACAAAGAAAGAGGTTTATTTAGCTGACAAGTTTGGAGACTAGAAATGAGAACAGAATGGTGCCGACTTTATCAAGTTTCTCTACTGAGGGCATCATATCATGGCAGCAGCACATATCTCTCTGTCCCTCTCTCTTCTTATGAAAGCATTAGGATTCAATTATAGTGGATCCATCCTAAAGAGCTAATATAATCTAATCCCTTCCCACAGATCCTCCTGTAAATGCCATAGTCAGGTTTCTCCCACCCTCCTCAAGCAATTATCAGAAAACTTTTGGTATTCAATTCCTGTATGAGTTCAGGAGTGGGGGATCACATTAAAATCCTAGAACTCCCCTTTCTTTACTCCACAATATGAATTTCAAACATGATAAATGAAATAGTTAATATACTTTAATCAGGACTAGGATGATTTCATATCTTCTTAGCATGGAAACACCTAACACACTGCACTTGGCCTGTTAAATTTAATATTGTTATGTGAAAAAGCAAGGACCGTTATAAAGAGTCTCTGGAATTCATGGTCTGTACCACCCAAATTTAGAAACAATCCTGAGAAACAAAAAGCCTGTACAGGCAACACAAATGTCAAAGATCACATTTTAATAATATATATGCTATTAATTTTTTTGAATGTATAAAATTACACTTTGGAGTAATTCTTTCTCAGACAGCAAGATAAACAGGCAGGAAAGAACACAATTTTAATTATGTGAAAGTATTGAACTTTTAGAGTTCTTGTTATTAGAACACCACTAGCTAATATAGATAATAAAATGACGAATTTTAACACTTGAGAAGGGTCAGTTTATTTTTTAAAAAGACACTGTGAGAATGATAGAGATTTCAATCATAGGCAGTAAGACTTTAAGCCAAATTGAAGAGTTGGAAGCCAATCACAACAGTTTATAGTATAAGGAGGTTGTCCTCAATTCATTTAGTATCTCACAATCATTCCTTTCTGTTTGATTATATTTTGGGGGAGAAATATATGCAAAACATACCCTTCTTGAAAACTAAAAAGAACAGCATTTCTAAATATGAGAATAATCCATTAAAAAAGGCATGCACTAATAGAAAATGAGAATAAATGAAAACATAGAGTTTAGCAATAAATCAACAGAATGGAAATAACTGAAAAAAGCAAAAATAAAGCCATTTTATAATCTAACAAGTCTTCATGTACATCTAACAGACATAAATTAGTATGTCAAAAAGCTGTGTGCACTTCCGTGTTCATGCTTATATTATTCCCAACAGTCAAGCTATAGAATCATCCCACGTGCCTTTATTTGCCAGTGGCAAGGGAGGAAGGAGTCACACGAGTTGGCTCATAGTGATGGTGAGAGAGTCACACAAGAAGAACCCGGGGCATGTGAAGTCATTGGAGCTCAGCCCTGTTTTACTTATTTCAACTCGTCTCTCAGAAGATGGAGAAACTGCTATATCGCTTTGAGTTTTATGGCACAGCTGAGATTAAAACTTGCATCATTTCATCCCCATTAATGTCCCTCTTGTCCTCAGCCTCCCTGTGCCCTGGACAGTCTTCATAGCGCGGACCTTTTGCAAATGTGATGAGAGCTCACGGACCCCCTCTGTCCTGACTCTCCCTTACTATCTTTGCTTTCTGGGCTCCCTCATACCTCTCACTCTTATGGATGTAAAACCTCTTTCCTGCAAACAATAGCAAGAGTTATAATCTTCTTGAATCAAAGGACAGTGGTCTATCTAATGTTTATACAAACTTGTACTCCATCTACATATTTACTAAGGGAACTCCTACCAAAGAGCTGCTGGAGAATAGTATTTGCTTGGATCGCTGAATGTGCTACAAGGATCGTGGAATAGCTCGTGGCTCTCTTTTCAGAATTCAGATGAAGTAACTCTCCCACTTGGCTTACTTAGGCTGATGCTTCCCTGTCAGATTTCAGCGCTCCTGTTTTCTACATCCTCGTCACCGCTCAGCATCACTTGCCTGCTAACGCTGATGATCTCACAAACCTTTTCCTCACTTCATGCCAAACGGAGCCGGTGGAGGTTGGAACCTGCCCTGAGTCTGGCCTCAACCAGCTTGTGAGCTCACGACACTGCACCTTGCTTCTGAGACCCTATTGTCTTAGTTTTGCTTTTTCATTTCTTACTCTATTTTTAATAATACTCTGAGAAATCCTACTTTCTATTAATAATGGCTTTACCTTCTTTCAAAGAACATGGGCTTTTCTGCCTCCAGACCCTCTCTTGGTTGACTTTACCTTTTTGTGTGTGATGGTTTCCTCCGCTTTCCTTTTTAGTCATCTTTTCACTCCCTAGCTCCTGCCAGTTGCCCAACCCTTAGCTGTCAACCTGACTGGAAAACCTCTACACAATTCAAAAAAGGTACTGTTGTTGCACCTGCACTAAGACCTTGCCGATGTTTACTGCCTCTGTGAATGGCCCTAAACTCATGCAGTTCCCTAAATGAGAATCAGGCTATCAAATTTTCTTGTGCTTCTTTTTACCCTACATATTCATTGCTTCATCAAATACATTCACTTCCCTCTACCTTCATTAGAATCATTAATAATTTAGGTAAGATCATCCCTGCCCTGGAGAACTAAATTTCCCATTAGCCTAACTCCTGATTTCAGTGTTAATTATTGTTGTTTCTTTACATGGTATCTAGACAGGTATTTTTCAGAGTTATCGTTCCAGAAGATTCCAGACCATGCGATCTGTATTTTGTTTGAGTTTTGTTTTCTGGTTTTGTTGTTGTTTTATTGGTGCTCAGCATCAAGTCCAGGGCCTCGTGCTCACTAGGCACACACTGACACTGAACTACATCCCGACTGTGACACAGTTAAGATTCAAGCAGAACTGGATTTCAATCTCATGTGCAACCACCATACGAGCATCTGTGTATTTCAGTTCCATCTTCTGGAAAATAGGTTTAATAATAGCATCTGTGTCACAGCCTGGCAGTAAACACTAAAATAGACATCTAAAAATGTGTGCTGGAACCAGATACATATTAATTAATAAACACACACACACACACACACATTAATTCACATGAAGGCTTTCTATGAATTTTTATTATGCTCAGATTAAATTCAAAAGTCTTTATTATGGACTGAATGTTTGTGCTCTCCAGAAGTTTATGCATTGAAATCCTAACCTCCAACATAATGTCAGGGGCTGGATGCTCAGTAAATCATTAGGGTATGAGAATGGTGCTCTAAAAATAGACATAAATCTTGCTTCTCTTTACCTCTAACATGTGAGGGTACACCAGAAGATGACCACCAGTAAGCCAGAAAGTCAGCTCTCACAAGTGGTGACTACACTGAAACCCTGATGTTGAAATCCCCAAATTCCGGAGCTGTGGGAAGTACGTTCTTGTTTAACTCACCAGTCTGTTGCTCTGTTGTACGGAGTAATGAATTGAAGGAGCCTTCTTAGTCTCTATTCCAGTGCTGACACAGCTTCTGTTCCTCAGTGGCACCCGTCAACTCCTCAGTCCCTTGGCTTCTCTTCATTCTATTGACATACTTCAATCCAGCCTAACTCCTAGTTGCTGCTGAAAGACACACCCAGGATGAGCACAAAGCTGAAAGACAGAGGATAGTTTCCATCCTCTGGACATCTGCGGGCAGCGCCCTCACTGACTTAGTCATCTGCAGCCAAGTCCACCTCTTAGAGCCTCCATCACCTCAGCACTGCCACACGTAGCACCACAGCTCCAGCTTAGAACCCCCGTGGGACAAAGCACAACCAAATCCTTAAACAGGAAAGCAAAGTGGGTTCAGTTGGTACAGAGGCTGTTCTTTTCTCCAGTGTATGTTTTTGGCTGCTTCAGCAAGAATCAGATGGCAGAAGTTCTGTGTTTCTGTGTCCTGAATTCTAGTCTACTGGTCTACACTTTATACTTTTGGAGAACGATTTGTTATAAACAGAGAAAGCCTGACCACTTCCCACTTTATCCCCTGTCTTGCTGTGGAATCACAAACTCTCACATGTACCACTAGCAACCAGCCATATTGTGATAGATCCAGAAGGCCTTCACTAGAGCCAGCAGATGCTGGGCTCTTGGACTTGTAAACCTATGAGCTACATAAACGTCTTTTCTTTACATATTATCCAGCCACGAGGAGTACTATGTTATAGAAATGGAAAGCACACTGATACACTCAACTATGCACCCATGCAAAGTAAGACTTGCTTTCATTTTACAAGGGTGGAGTCTTATATTCAGAGGCATAAGGAAGACATGAAAAGAGTAGCTGTGAGTGAGCTTCTCTTAGTAAAAGACCGGTCTCTTTCTCTGATAACAGGTGCTCCTTAGACTTTGCAAGGTGCTGTCCTATTGCTGTGCAAGCAACTCGTTGCCATTTCATGCCCATTTGTGATGCACGTCTAATGTGGAATTTCATGCAGGTGACACTCCTAAATTTGGATAGATAATTTTCTGGGAAGAAAAGCATAACATGGGTACTTGTGAAATTATGAAAATAGGCTTTTAATTTAGCTTCCAAATGTCATTAACTTAGTTTATGTCTACTAAGGCCTCTGAGCAGAGTCTGGTAAATAGTAAATCCTCATGATGATGCTCATAGTAATAACAAGTATTATTTTCACGGGAAAGACTGCTAGTAGCATCCACTGCTTTAATGATAAATTTCACTACAGATGAAATTTCACATGTGCGTCTGAGGGGCACGAAAACCAGCCAACCCTTGCCACAGTGAAAGTTGATTTCAGTTTTGCTTCTCAGAAATTCTCAGCTCAGCCTTTAGGGCTCAGAGAACTGCTAGAAGAGTGCAGAGAACCTGAGTGAGGTGTGCAGTGCGGGAGGTCACTATACCTGCACAGAGCCTGAGCCTGCCTTCATGGACGGAGAACACACCCTGCAGGTTGGAGGAAGGTATGTGTGTCCCAAGCTGTTGGGCTGAGGGTCTTATTTTACTGGTCCCAGGATACCTGGGAATGACGCAGGAAAGCCCAAGGCCACTTCCCATGCACAAACTGTCATTCTGGAGAAAGAAAGGCTCAATGCACCTTTCAGTGTGTGTTTGGTGCACGTGGGGAACAGCCTGCTCCATAGGATGGGGAAAAGGAAAGGTCAAAGGTCTCCTAAAGGTCAAAGCTGGGCGCTAGTATAAAATTGTTCTGTGGAAACTTGGGCTACCAAGACTTTAAAAGAAATGTTTTAAACAGCTGACTGATTGTTTCAGGCACTCTAAACGCCCTCTCCAGGGTTTTTTCTCCCAGTCTCTAAATTGTTGTTTTGTGTAATTCAAGAGTTAAGCAAAGATCTGCCGTTTGCAGTGTTTGGTGAAGGTGGTAAAAGTACGGTGAGAGCAGCAGCCTGGTGGAATGTACTCATCCCGGGGTAGACCACCGCCTGGCTCAGTTCTCCACCACCTTTTGGTACAATTCTTGGGTCACACAGCCACGAACAGAATCTTCTCATAAGGGGATCTAGTACTGGGGGTCGCCGAGAGGATTCTTAGCATTGTGGAGATCAGAGGGGAACGTGGAGAAAATCGTGCCATTGCAATCTTTCCTCAGATGAGATGCAAGACTTCCAGAGTAGAGGCAACAACTTGCCCAGAATGCTGACCTTTTCTCAGGATGATATAATCAAACAATCTTAGCTTGCGATACCACTTGGACATTCATATTGAGAGATTTGCTTCTTTCTTTGTGTAATCTAATGTATCACAAAACTGATTTCCTTTAATAAATTTGGCCTCTGATGGGATTCCTCCTTTATTCTCATTCTTTCTGGCTCTCAGAACTATCTAGGAAATAACAGCTACTCACTGGTGTATTCAGTCTCAGATTTATAAGCACTATTTTATGTTATGCACCTCGGGAGGCCTCTTATGCTGGAAAAGGACACCGGGAAATCTGTGGCCATGGTTCCACTCTTCCTTGATGCTCTATAATTCCACACAAATTCATCCTGATACAATCTTCATTTTAACAATAATTTTTCCTGATTTTCAGTTATTTTAGTTGCCTCTAAATTTTATTTTTTAAAAACGTGGGATTCTAATTCTGCCTCTCCAAGTTGTTTTTCAAAAATTTGTAGAAAAGAAGAAACATTAGTTTTTCTTTGCAGTTTTATTTGATCTTATCCATTTCAAACTCATTCACAATATGTGCTCCTTATTAATCATTATATTTTCCTTAGTTTTACAACTTTTTCTTATCAGTGATCTGCCATTTTTTATTTTTACTTGTTTTTGAGACAAGGTGTCACTATGTAGTTCAGGGTGGCCTTGAACTCATTGTGTAGCTCGGACTGGCCTCAAACTCATGGCAATCCTCTTGCCTCAGCCTCCTGAGTGCTGAGATTACAGACATTTGCCACTATGCCAAGCTGTATTTTTACTCTTCTCTAGAACCTTGAATACATGTGCTACTAAAATTAATGCTTTAAATGATTCATATTTTATTTTATGTTTCCCTTCATATTTCTCTAGAGTAAAACCTTCTCATTTACATCAGTTTTTGGTAGGTGTACTAATAATGTACTTCTTCTTATCTATCAGTGATAAATATAGGTTGATAATCCTTCATAGCCCAAATTAGTTTTGCCCTGAATATAGCAAGTTTTGACCCTGCAGAAGTGTCCATGTTGTGCTGCTAATAAGAGGGCATATGTCTCCAGACATAGGACTTCTACAGAGTCTCGGTGATGTATAAATGGTATCACAATCAATTGTATGCAGGAAGTCTTAGTAAGCTTCCTGCCCTTCAACATTTATGGAAATAGGCCATGAAGCATTTGAATAATCTCTCTCTCTGTCTCTGTCTCTGTCTCTGTCTCTCTATCTATCTCTATCTATCTCTATCTTTATCTCTAACTCTAATTCTATCTATCCTTGTCAGCTATTATATCATAGAATGGGAATGTAGACTAAAGTTTCTCCTTATGCCCTAACCTGCCACAAAGTGTCAAGTTTCTCCCTCGTCATTTCCGGGATCCATCCTTAATTGCACTTCTTATCCTAGCCCTGCTCGTGCTACCTTGGAGCCCCAGCAAGATGTGCAGCCAATCACACAGGAGGCTGAGCCAGTTCTGCGGTGGCCGGGGAAGGCTGCAGCTGCCTCCTGTCTGTGGGAAGAGATGAGGAAGAAGTTCTTGAGGGGGAAACCGAAAGTCCTTGGGGTGAGTCATCTGTGGATCAGGGAGAAGCGCACAGGGGAAGTGAATTCACACCTGATCCACCTTGCGACCAACACTCTGTGCCACTGGCCTCAGAACCCAGCCTAGAGTCACCAGTGTTTGATTACCGGGACCCATCATTTGGAGAATGGTATCATTATAATCCCGCATCCTGCCTTCCTGTTTAACTACTGTTAACATACAGTGGCTCCAGATCCTTTCTAGATCATGAGTCACCCTCGCTTGGGAAGAACAGCAGAAGAAATGGCTCCATGTGCCCTGGGTGGGGACCCCAGCCATGCCTGGCTTTGGCCCAGAGCTGAGTTATTCCTGTATTTCTCTGGTACCTTTGCTTAGCTTGCTCCTCAGAAGATAAAAAAACTTCTACTCTAAACCCTTCCACTTGGAATCTCAGGTCAATGTGCTTAAAAGAAATGGAGAGTTTAAACAATGACATATTAGGGCAGGTGAAAGGACGCTGAACATCTGTCCCCAGATTCAGACTAATGGGGGACAGATGTCAGCATGGACATTTGCATCCTTTTGTTTCCCTCTATTCTACTTCTTGGCTTGAAGTTGCAATTGTCTTGCCTCAGCCTCCCTTAGTCCTGAGATTACAGGCTTGCACAACCACACCTTGCTCAGATTTTTAAATAGACTTTTCTTAGAGCAATTTGAAATTCACACCATAACTGAAGAGGAGATACACTGCACACACATGTCTCTTTCCCAGGACCCACCTCTGCCCCGCAGGGTGCTAAATCTACTACAACTACCTACACTGATGAACCTACACTGGCATATCATTGCGGCCAGAATGTCATACTAGAGCTGCAGGTGTAATTCGGTGGGAAAATGCTCACTTAGCTTGTGTGAGGCCTTGGGTTCAATCCTCAGAAGCACACAAAGTACATACTTGTATTAGGGTTTGCTGTATTGTACACTCGATGGGTCTTTATTTTTTTTTTTTTTTTGAAAAAGAATATAATTCTGCCTACGTACTAATAACCTCACCAGACTAAAAAAGAAGATAGACAAGGTCTCGACAAAGATATAATAGCATGTGTTCGCTACTGCAATGTTATACAAAGTAGTCCCACTGTCCTAGACACCTCGGTACTCTACCTATTTTTCCTTTCCATCCCCCAAGCCCTAGCAACCACTGATCTTTTATCGTTCCCAAAATTTACCTTTTCCAAAAGAAATCATACAGCTGAAATTACACAAGAACCGTGCAACTTTTTGGTTTTCATGACTTTTGACATTTCTGTAGTGAACCTCCCTCTCATTTCAGATATCAGTAGTTTGTGTCTTCTGTCTACATTTTTTTCTTAGTTTGCCTGACCGGAAGCTCATTGGTTTCATTTACCTTTTAAAGGAGAGCTGTTGATTCTATTGATTTTGTATGATTCCCTGTCTTTATTTCACAGACTTCCCATCTAAGCTCTCTTTTTCTTTGCTTACCTCGGATTGAAGTTGCCATTCTCTGTACAGCATGCTGAGGTGGAAGCACCTGTGACCCACTTGAGATTGTTCCTCTTCTCTGACATGTGCACTCCATGCTACACACATTCCCCCAAGCATTGCTTTCGCCGCATCTCAGAAAACCTTCTAAATTGTTTCGTGTTATTTTCTGTGAATCCTTTTCATCACTGTAAGATTACTTTTTCCTCACCCCTCTCCTTTTGGACACCTGTACACACAGTCATGTTCACAAGCTCCAGAGTCCCCGGAAGATTATGTTCTCTCATTTCCTTTCCTCTGCACAGACTGTTTTTATCAGATTATGTCTCCTTGCTTGAATAAATGCTTCCTAAGTCCTGGACCTCTGGTCCCTGAGAATGTGGCAAGGGAGAGAAACAGCTGTGGTTGAAGCAGCCGCGTGGGTACCAAAAATGCAGCTCTGAGCAGGTTTCAGCAAACTCTGTCACACCACGAAGCCACAGAGGCAATGACTGATTATCAGAGGATGCTTCCCGGGAGTTAGTAGGTACACAGTCCTTTCCGTGAAGAAAGTGACAAGAAAATATTGTGATATACTGCTAATATCAAAAGATGGGGTGCCCGGGTGCCTTAGTTGCTGGAAATAAAAGGCTGCCTAGGTATCATTACGTGGTGGATAATGGCCATGTACTTTCTCCATCATTTCCAGAGTGTGCAGATTGTGATCGCCCTGATGAACTTCAGCTTCGGAATGATAATGAGCGCGTTGGTGCCATCTTTCTCTCCGCACCCCATTGTATTTAACATGGTCTACTCGCTCTGGGGGCCCATGGCGGTGAGTACAGCACCCTCGCAGATGCCCGGCGGTAACGTCCACGTTAACATCCTGACATCTGGAATCTCGTCTCGATGCTATCTTGTGTTTCCGCTATTGATCTGAAATAATCAAGATCCAGCCCGGTGGCTTGGAAGCAGTCACGTTTCTTAAAAGACCATGAGAAGCTGAGCAAATGAGGGACTCTCATAAAAATAAAAAAAAAGAAGAGGAGACTTGGCTGATATCCGGGTCATTTATAACCCCTGACCCATCAAATCTTAGCCAATAGTTACCTTAAAAGATGGAAAAGCTATTAGATAAAGTTTGACTCCCAAGTTTAATGCCTGTAATACAATTAAATTAAGACCAGAATCTGAAAAACAACTTTTAAAATCTTTCCTTCAGATAAAACATGAAATTTTTCCTAAAATTTGGGAATGTGAGTTGGGTCTTAAGCATCATATTTTACATCCTCAAGAAAGAAAAGTGAAATGTATAAACTGGGTTTGTGTCAGAATTTGTGAAACTGTCCGAGTGTTGTGGGGCTTCCACTTGTCTAAAACGATGGACTGGGGAGAGGACTGGGCCGCAGCCTCGAGTTTGCTCCTCCTCCTATCTAAGCAGAAGTGCGGACTGCAAGACAGGGAGTGCTCATCTACTTCTGGGACACTGAACACACTTTAACTATCAAACATGACTAATGCCAATAATAACTTTTGTTAAACCCTGTGATCTGGGCAATCCACTGCGTTGTATACATGCCCTTCCCTTTTAAACCACCACCAGAGACTCCTGAAGGAGGAGTTATCCTTGTCCTCATTTTATGGATGAAGCAAGTGGAACTTAGATTAAATAACTTCCCCGGGATCACACACTTCCCCAAGTTCCTGTACTAGATGGTACAGCGACCAGTGCTCACAGAGCATCAGTGCAATTCAAGAACACCGTATATCTATGCACTCTAGTTATCTGATTCCTGCTTCAGGTCCTTTCCAAGCCCACTGTGTCCACCAGTTCATGCAACTCAAGCATTCCTTGTGGTGAAGAAGATGCAGGAGCTGTCTGTCAGCTGAGGTACCCCCTGTGTGTCCCCCTAGAAGAGCCCTTGCTTAAGCAGGGGACTGTCTTTTGTTGCCACCTTCCATATTCTTTTAGTTTTATTTTCAACCTCACCAGTGAGGTACCTCCTCTTTCTCCTTTATAGTGGAGGAGTACCAATGTCCCTAACAATTGTAAACTCTCTTACTTTAGGCTTCTTTAGTACAGCTATGTATTACTTAACGGAATCTCACAAAAAGTATCTCCACCTGAGTCTGTTTGTTCAAATTTCACCTTGCACACTTTTAGAACATTGTAAAGTTTTATTCACATGTATTTCATGTAATATAATAAGTGATTGTGCAATTTCTTTGACTACAAGTGAGCAGGTCTACATGAATTATTTCTATCCTCACATTGCAAATGTGTTGAGGTTGAACAAACTATTTTATCAAATCTATCAACTTTTGTGTTATTATGAAATCTTTGAGATTTCTAAAGGAAAATTTGGGAACAAACCACCCTCCTGAAATACAAAAGTTGAATAGTTTAAAATGAAAAGTCAACATGAGTTGTCTCTAGCCATTTTACCTAAATGAAAAATAATTGCTCAATTAATGAAATCAAATATATTAGTATATTCTAGTGATCATCCAATAAGGACTTTAAAATTCTTCTGTGAAACTATTTTATTTACAACCTATTCAAAGTATTATAGTTTACAGTTTCTTTTTTGTTTGTAATACTGTACTAATTTTCTATCATATTAACATTAGTGTATATCCGGAATTTCATTTATCTGTCAATGCTCACAGTTTTGGTATCGTTATAATTAGGTCTTTTTTAAAAATCTGGATAGCTGGGCATGGTGGCACACGCCTATAATCCCAGCATTCAGGAGGCTGAGGCAGAAGGATCGCTGTGAGTTCGAGACCACTCTGGGCTAAAAAGTGAGCAGAAGGCAAGCCTGAACTGCATAGCAAGACCCTGTCTTTTAAAAATTAAAAAATAAACAAAAACATAAAAAATAAATAAAATCTTGATAAATTGGCTCAGAAATCTATCAAGTTGAATTCCTCTATTCTTTCTGTGAAAAGTAACAATTATGTGTGAATTTAATGCTTCTAAGATAATTCATTTGTTTTACTACCTGTCTCATTTATGAATCAGTTTCAATTATGATTTCATGAATTTATTTGAAGCTTACATGTACTTTCTCTGCTATTCCTAGTTTATTATCTCAGGATCCATGTCAATAGCAGCAGGAACTAGAACTGCAAGAGGTCTGGTGAGCAATATTTCCTCTTAATCATTTTCTCTTTTTCTACCTAGAGAGACTGGATAGATAACATATGTATACTTCTGTGGTAGAAATGAATTTCTTAGTTAACATTGTTTTATCTTTTAAAACTATTTTTAAATTTAAAGGTAGATACATTTAAGATGTGTACACATATACAAACAAACAAACAAACATAATGAACTGATTACCACAACCTGTGTTTGGCTTATTTAACTCTGATAATGACCTCCAGGTTCATTAATGTGGTTGTACATGGAAGGATTGTCTTCATTTTTAAACCCAAAACTGCATTGTATCTATACACACATAGTGTGATATCTGGAGATATCTACGTATAGATACACTGTTATCACACTTCGTGTTTCATAGATGAAATGACAGGTTTCCCCCTATCTTGGCAATCATGTATAATTTTCAATGAACAGAGATGTACAGATATCTGTACAAGGTGCTGTTTTCATTTCATTTGAATATATGCCCAGAGGAGAGATTTGCTGGGTCATGTGAGTGTTCTGTTTTTAATTTTTTAGGATCTAGCATAGTTTTCCACATACCTATATCAATACATTCCCACTAACACTGTGTAAGACTTTTTTACATCCTCACCATCACTATTTCTAATGTGTTCGTTTCTTTTTTATAATAGCTATCCCAAAATGTAAGAGGTAACATAAAATTGTGGTTTTCATTTTCATTTAACTCACAATTAGTTATGTCAGTCACATTTTCATGTAACTGCTGTCCACTTAAATATCTTCCTCAAAAATGGCTATTCAGGTACTTTACTTATTTAAAACCTAAATTATTTACATTTGCTGTTGATTTATATGTTTCTTATAAATTTTGCAAATGGCCCTCTTGTCATATAAATGCTTTAGACATTGAATTTATATTGATAATGTACTAGAGATCAAAACAGGTCAATTAAGTAAGAATAGAAAAGAGAAAAGAATAGAAAGCAAAAGATGAAATTTTATTTATTTACAGGTGACACAGTTATGTTCACAGGACATTTAAAATAATCTATGGCAAAGCACTGAGAATTTAAAATGAGCTATACCCATTTTCTACATGTATGTTCACTATACAAAAATCATCTGTGCACAACTGAAATTTATAATGATAAAATTTGTAATAATAACAATATAACCTAGTAACTAGTATTCAATACATGTTTTTAAAAAGCAGTTCAAAATTTCTATGCAGGAACTCTGCAAAATAAATGGAAAAAAAAAACTAGGTAAATGAAAAAGAAACTCAATATTAGAAAGATGCCCTTCTTTACCAATTAGCTTAGAGATTGAAAACATCCACAATTATTCACTGATAATTCATCTTAAGAAAATACTTGCTTGCTTCCACTTTATATAAAAATCCAATAATAATAATAGCTAAGAATCTTGCATCAATACAGAGTTATTAAGATCTAAAACCACAAAACTTGTCAAAGACTAAAAAATAGCTGCTGAAAGTGGATTTGACAAGGATTATGTGGTTATGTCCCCAAATTTTGGTTATGACCCAAAAAGTACAAGCACCAAAAGCAAGGCTAAATGGTTGGGGCTACACCAAACTAAAACTCTCTACAGAACAAAGGAGCAATCAATAGAACAAAAAAGCAACCGCAGGATTCAGAGAAAATATGTACAAACCAGATTTTGTTTGTTTTTTAAAAATTACTTGAGAGTGTGAGTTTTGCTGAGTTGGAGCTATCTTTCAGCTCTTTTAATCAAATAATTGGCTGGTAACAGAATTTCTAGTGTAAGACTGAGTATTTTGGCAAGGTAGTTGCTGATGCAATCTTCCTGAAGACACAGAAAATCCCTGAGGGGAAATGTCAAGCAGCTTCATTCAAGCAAAACTTGAAACTTGAGACCTCGCTCAAGTATTGGTGCCAAGTATTGATGTGGCCTTATAGTTAATGAATTGATATTTGCAATTCAGTGACACCTAGAAAGTATATTCAGTTTGGAATTAAAGGAAGTCATAGTGAAATTGTTATATAAGAAGAAGAAAATTCAAATATAGCTGCTATGCCAATGTATCAAACACAATGGGAGGCCACAGACCAGATCTCAACCAATATTTTTCTTGCCTAAAGGCCATAGTTGACTTCATTGTCCAAGGATAAAATCAAACTCTGGAGGATGATCAATATGGTTTTTAAAAATTTGTTCTTGACCTGCCTCCATAGGGTCTTCTTCACCAGAAACCTAGAGAAGGTAGTCAGTGCTATAGCCACTAAACTTCTCAAGCTTTCCACAGCAATTTTAGTTCTGGCAAATTGTCTCCATTGTTTTACCATGAAAAAAATGTGCAGAGAGAGTTAAATCAGAGACAAAAGTATGCAAAAGACATTGAGATGTGACAAATGAGCGGCATTCAGAAAACTACTAGAGGCCAGGCACCCCAAGAGAAAAAGCTCGGAGACAGATACAGACAGGGTTAGCCAGCACCAGTGGAAAGGGCTCAGAAATCACTGCTGGGAGACTGAGAGTTTGCCTTCTATCCCCACAGGACTCATGTGAAGACTGTAGCATGGGAAAAACAAGATCATACCTGTGTTTTGATGAGAAATTAGCATTGAAACTAATTTAAAGAAAGAGGTGTTACAGTAATGACTACTATTTTAGACATTATATACACAGATATAATGCACCATAATGACTACAGTAGTAAACAAAATGGAGAGAATATAAGGTGTTGAGAAAGAACAGGAAGGTGGAAAACGATTGAGATGGAGTGCAAAATATTTTGAATTGCTTGACTGATTGTTATTCCTTTCTAGGTCAACAGCAGCCTAGGATTGAACATCACCAGCTCTGTGCTGGCTGCTGCGGGGATCGTAATCAGTGCCGTCAGCATCACTTTTCTGTCATTTGAATATCGCCTGTGCAACCGCGACCAGACTGAAGATAACTGTTCCCTAGTCATGCCCATTTTACTAGTGAGTTCTTCCTCTTTTTTTTTTATTTTAAAGAATAAAAGAAGGATAACATAATAAT
>NW_004955511.1:4450393-4475885 GCF_000276665.1 Chinchilla lanigera | reverse complement strand
GGGAATGACGAGGCCGGGAGTCAGTTCTTCCTCTTTTTATGGGATACTGTGGCAGACACAAATCTGGAGAGAGCTAGCTCTTGCAAAAACAAAAATCACCATTCTGCAATTGCTGAAATTACTTCAGGAAATTGGAAGCGATTGAAAAATTGAACACTTTTTTATTTAGGAGTCTAATTGCTATCTAAATAGGGGACCTTCTGTAAGGCAAGAATTGGCCAAGAGTTTTTGCCATATTCAGAATCCAGACTCTCAGACAAAACTCTTATTCTTTACCATTGTAATTAGTGTTAAATGTTGGGATCTGTCACCTTTATTCATCCACTCCTTTTCTGTGATTATGTATTTTAGGGTCTGGAAAGTGTGGTGCTCATTTTAAGTGTGCTGGAATTCTCAATTGCAATGTCTCTCTCTGTCTTTGGATGCAAACTAACCTGTTGTAACCCCGATAGGGTGAGTATTGACATTCATTCAAAGATGTCTCTAGTAGTTTTATATTGTCCTACCAGCAATTACCTGAAATGCACATTTATTATCTCACACTTCCTGTGTGTCAGAAGTCTAGGCATTGATTAGCTGGATTCTCCTCTCAGCGTCTTACTAGGCTATGCTCACTGACTTAGCAAGGGCTGTGGTCCAGTCTGGACTTTCTGCTCCACTTTCATGTTTATATGGCAGAACCCATTCCCTTTCAGACACAGAACTCATGAAAATGTACATCTGCTTTGAAAGCAGCAGTACAGAGAATATTTCAACCTAATCCTCAGTGAGGACAATGCCCAAGGAGAGAAAAAAGCAACTAGACCCCATGACTATCAACATTAAAAGGCTTAACAGCCCACTTGAACCCCTGGTCTACAGCCTACCTACATCTAGCTGATACCAGAAAGATGATCATGTTTCTCACCTACCAATGAGAGTGAGGGCATGCCTTGGCTTGGATGGTAACTTCTGACTGGGATGAAAAAAACTAGGTACTGGAGGAATATATTGCAACCTCCAATCCCAAGTAAACGGAGGTAGGTGTGTCCTGGGAGAAGTAGGTGTATCCTCCTAACAGATGGACTTAGTAGATATCTTCAGGGTGCTCCATCCAACAAGAGCAAAAACTATGCTTAGTATCATATAGAACTTTCTTCAAAATGGACCACATTTGAGGCAGTAAAGCAAGCTTAAGGAAATGTAAAGGAATTAAAATTGTACCTTGCATACTATCAGATCATGGCACAATGAAACTAGAAATCAATAACAAAGAAATTATCTAAAGGCATGAAAACCAATCAATGCATTGTAAAATAAAATGTTGGTTATAGAATAAATAAGACCTTGCTAGAACTAAACAATAACACCAGTACAAAATACTTGTTATAAGATAAGTGCACATCAAGGTCCTTAAAAAGCAAGAATAATCTGCACTCAATGCTAATAAAGTGAAAAAAATTATAAAGATCAGAACACAAATCAGTGAAATTAAGAACCCTCCAAAAGGAAGAAATACAAAAAAATCAAAGAGTTAGTTCTTCAAAGTAATAAACAAAATTGACAAAACATTACCTGATCTAATCAAAAAAAGGAAAGAAAAGACCCAAATCAATCCAATGAGCAATGAAAAAGATGCAAACACAGCAGACAGTGCGCAGATCAATGAGATTATTAGTAACTACTTTGAAAACATGTATGCCAATAAACGGGAGAATTTAGAAGAAATGAATAGATTCGTAGATACATATGAATTAGCAAAACTGAGCCAAGAATATTTTAAAATGTTGAACAGTCTAACAGCAGGCAATGAAATCAAAACAGGAGGAAACACTGAGGAATGATGGATTCATGACCAAATTCTACAAATAATTCAGGGAAGATCTAACACCAATTATCATCAGATTCTTTAATAAAATTTAAAGGAGATGAGTCCTCCTAAATGTGTCCTTAAAGGTACTGTTACTCCGATTCCAAAGCCAGATAAAATTCAACAGCAAAAGAGAAATACAGATCAATCTCTGTAACAAATATACATACCAAAATCCTCAAGAAGGTACTCGCAAGTAGAATACAACAAGTCACAAAAGGATCATATATCATGGCCAAGTAGGCTTCATCCAAGAAATGCAAGAATGGTTCAATACACACCAATCAAGAAGTGTACTACATCACATAAAAAGAAGCAAGGACAGAAATCACATGATCATCTCAGTAGATGTAGAGAAAGCCTTCAGCAAAATCTAACATATGTTCATGAAAAAAAAATACAAAAGACAATAGCTATAGAAGGACCTTATTTCAGTCCAATAAAAGCCATTTGGGACAAATCTTCTACCAACATCATATTAAAAGGTGAAAGCTGAAAGCTTTCCCTATAAAATGAGGAACAAGGCAGGAACATCTGATGCTGTAGTCAGGGTTGACAAGGGAATAGATTTAATATAGGACACATAATTTATAACATAATTTTATAATGTTCACCAAAAAAAATGAGGAAGAGTGCAAGGATCTGTCCATGCCCTAGAGACCCAAAGAATCCAGCTGAAGGCACAGATCCCACAGCAATGTCCTGCATGAGTCCAGCTAAAAAGCTAGAATCCATGGTGATGTCCACCACAAGTTCAGCTGGAGGCCTAGAGCCCACAACAGTGTCTCATGTAAGTCTGTATTCAGGATTCACATTGGGAAGGCCCCAAGGTCAGTGGTGGAAGCTAGAGAGTCTGTGCCAGCAGGATGAAGGATCTGTGCCAGCAGACTGAGGAATCTGCCCAGGATCCAGAAAGTTATGCTCAAGATAAAACCAGAGCTCCCACGAAGAGAACTGCAGCCATCCTCAGTGACAGCAAGAATCCAAGCTCCTCTGATGATGAAAACAGCCATGTTCATATCAGGAAAGCCAGTGTGACAAGCTTCACCAGGAGAACCAACAGTGTATCATCTTCCCCTCCACTTCTCCTTTTATGCTGCTGGTAATAATCCTTAGGTGGGCCTTCCATCCAGAACCACCTAATTCAGCTCAGCTGGGTGTTGCAAGTTAACCTGTAGTTGATCCACATCTACTATCACCAATCCTGCTCATCATTGTGCTCAAAATATTAGCAAAAATAATTAAGAATGAAAGAGAAATAAAAGGAATATGCATAAGAAAGGAAAAGTATCATTATAGTTATCATATCAAATTATCATTATCTACAGATGATATGATACCCTATATAGAAAACCCAAAAAATCCACCAAATGACTCAGAATTAATAACTAAATTTAGTAATGTAGCAGAACACAAAATCAAATGAAAATCATTAGCAGTCATGTGCACTAATAGTGAACAACTGAGAATGAAATTAGGGGAAAATACCATTTACAATGACATCAAGAAAAATTGTATACTTAGGAATTAATCTACCTAAGGAAGTGAAAGACCTCTACGAAGAGAAGTACAGTCCTCTGAAAAAGGAAACCAAAGAGACCTCAGAAAATGGGAAGATATCCCCTATTCCTGTACAAGCAGAAACAATATACTCAACATGGCTATACTTCAAAAACTGACATATATGTTTAATGCAATAGCCATCAAAAAACCAATAACATTCTTCAGAGAAATACAGAAAATCCTAAAATTCCTATAGAACCGGAAGAAAGCTAGAACAGCAAAAGCTATCCTCAGTAAAAAGAGCAAAGGAGGAGGCATCACAATCTTAGACTTAAAGTTACAATACAAGGCTACAGTGATCTTTTTAACAGCATGGTAAAGACACAAAAAACAGACACAAGAATCAGTAGAACAGGACGGAGGATGCAGAAATAACCCTCAGTAACTTAAACGTCTTGATGTTGTGTTTAACAAAAAGGCCAAAAACTTACACTGAAGGAAACATAGCCCCTTTAATAAATGGTGTTGGGAAAACTGGCTATCCACATGCAGAGGACTGGATCTAGACCCATATCTTTCACTATCTAGTAAACTAGAATTGAAGTGGATTGAATAACTAAATGTTAAAACACAAACGCTTAACCTGCTGTTAGATAAAATAGGTAAAATTCTCATAGTCATAGGTGAAGGCAAGGACATTCTGGACAGAACTCTACTTGCACAGGAAACAGTATGGAAAAATCAACACACAGACTCATCAAATTGAAAAGCTTCTGTGAAGCAAAAAAAACAACCAACAGAACAGTAGAGAAAGCCAACAGAACAGGGGAAAGATTTGCCAGTTATTCCATAGACAGAGACTAATATCTAGAATATATCAAGAAATTAAAAATTAAGCCCCCAAAATAAAAGACCAAATCAAAAAATGGAAAAGTCAAATGAATAGGCATTTCACATAAGAAGTACAAATGGCCCATAAATATATGAAAAATATGCAACAGCACTTGCCCTCAGAGAAATACAAATTAAAACAACCCTGTGATTCCATCTTAGCCCAAAAAGAATGACTACCATCGAAAATCAAATAATAACAAATGCTGGTGAAGTTGTACAGTGAAAGGAACCCTTACACATTGTTCTTGGGGGTGTAAACTAGAACAACAACTATGGAAATCTGAGTGGAGATTCCTCAAAGACTAAAACTAGAAATTACATTTGACCCAGCTATTCCCTTTCTAGGTGTCTTCCTGTAAGAGTTAAAGACATTAAGTTGCATGTTTATAACAGCAAAACTCATAAAAGCTACATCTTGAAAGCAGCCTGTATGTCCATCGGCAGCAAAATGCAAAAGAAAATGTGGTATTTATATATAATAAGCACTACTCTGTCATAAAGATAAACTGAGTGGTTTGTAGGAAAATAGATAAACCTGAAGACCATAATGGAAATGAAATAAATTAAACACACGTTTAAATATTTCATGGTGTAATAAGCAAAATAAAAAGATAGGTAATAGGAAGTAGCAAGCTATTCTTTTCTCAAATGGGCATAGGATTAAGAGACAAAGGAGAAAGAAAAGGAATGAAATACGGAATTAATGTGTGTTGTGTTCATGTACTAAGTCCACACAAGGAATCTGAACATTAGATTTGGGAACAACAGGGCAGTGGTTCTTCCAAGTATGAAGGGTTTATATTGGTCAGTTTTTCTGCTTCTAGGACAATATACCTGACTTGACTCTTGCAACATAAAGGAGAAGGAGTTTATTAGGATCATAATTTCAGAAGGTTCAGTCCATGGATAGCTGGCTTCAAGGTAGAAATGGCATAGCACAAGGGTGTGGCAGAGGAAAGCTGTTCCAGCCAGCCAGCCGGCCAGGAAGTGGGGAGACAAAGAATAGCCAGAGCAGTACATGTAGCCTCCAAAGGTACACCGCCAAGGAACCAGCTCCTCTGATCTGCCTGCCAACGAATAGCACATTCCACTAGGAACTATCAGTGGTGAGTACATGCCTCCGTGATGCCATCACCACCAAGAGCTGCCCTTCTGAACACAGGAGACTCTGGGGGCATATTTTAGACCGCAGCCATAACGTATTCCAGAATGTGGGAGGGCTTGATAAAACCCCAACAGCTACTTATTCCCTTCATCACCTAGAGACCCAGAGGCAGACAAAATTCCCAGCCAGACAATAACCTGGCAATCATACGATGAGACTGTTGGTGCTTGTTTACATCTCTCTGTGTCTATTTGCTTTCTTTGTGGCTTCTAGGCAGCACCATATTGCACACCTTCAAATGCTTTCACCAGGGGTGGACTAACTCACGTTACTCCAATGTAGGTTTTTGCGTTACTAATGCTTTAGAAGTGCAACTTTCCCAAAAGTTACCTATGCTCGTGTAATTTTGCAAATGAAGTACTTTACTGTCTATGGGAGAAGCTTTTGAGAATGAGACAAATTCCTTAGTCAACTTCAAATCTTGGTGTTTGAGTCTCTGATCCTGTCTACTCTAGAGCAGCTGCAGGGCTGAGAAGTGTTTCTCCCACTATTCTCCTGTGTGATTTGAGAAGAGTGGTGATCTTGGGTGTATGATGCCTAAGCTTCTATGTTGTTCTGTTTCCCCCACTGTCCCAGTCAACTCAACATCACACTGAGTTGTGGAAGAAGCACCAGAATTTTCCTCAGTTTCATGAAAATTTCTCCCCTTCTGGGCCAGCATGGCTCTTGCACTGAAATATTCATTTCTACAATAAACTATGACTTGGAGATGCTGTTGTCATCAGCATTAGTAGCTAATTCTGAGGAGGACTCCATACTTTCCATAACTCCATGATTACCCTGCTCATCAGACGCTATCACTTACATGTGATACTGGTCCAGGTTAAGACTCAGCAGTAGTCATCAGCATCTCAGGCTATGATCCAACACTGGCTGAATGCCCTTGATCTGGCATGATGTAAAGTATGCCTAAGGATAGCTGGAATAGGTGTGTTGCTGATGTCTGTGGCTCATTGAAAGGAACAGTCAATGCTTAAAATATTCTTTTTTCTTGACTAGTTTTGCACGCTTGAATCTAGTAATCAGAATGACTGATCTGGAAACAACAATATGAAGTATAACAACCATTGTTGAACTCTTACCATCTTGTATGGTGAAGCTCTGCATCATTTCCAATGTTGTTTTTTATTACTTCTTACTGTCTTACATTCTTATGTCTGCTGGACTGAGCAACTTGGCTGAAGATAGTATGTAATGCAGCAACCATTGTTAATTCCTATCATTTTGTTTTGAGGTCATGTATCATTTTTGCTGTTTTTGTGTTGTTTTGATTTTGTCTTCATTGTTGTTTTGTTAGTTTTTTTTAATTTTTAAAATAAAAAAGAATGCCAGAGAGTCCAACACTTGAGATTGAACTGAGATGACAGAGTGAGTCCTAGTACTGTCGATGTTAGTTGGGCAGGAAAGGGAACCTTGAGATTATTTGGGTAAACAACTTATGGTGTTGTGATTTATGTTACAGGCTGTGTTAATTCTGCAATCAAACATTCCCATGGAGGAAATTGCCTGTCCCGCACCACCTGAAGGACATTTTCAGTCACCACCATATGAAGAGCTAGTGTTCTAGATCTATACTGACTTTATGCAGGAACTCCAGATTTGTGTGTTCCTGTGTGAGTTTAAAAGTGCAACACCATGTTCCATTTTCTGCAGAAACTCACCAACCCATTCTACTAGGTCTTTATCAATATATTAAATTTGAAGAAGTAAATCATGTGTATAATGGTCAGCTGTGCTTGAATATTTCTCATTCATCTTCAGCTCTTCAAATAAGGACATTAAATTGGCTTTGGCAGCAATCAACAAAGAGATATTACTGAAATGAATAAAAGGAGCCCTTAATGTAGGTTACATATTCCTAATTCCTGTCTAATACAATATACTTCCCTTTTGTATGACTTTTTCAAACCTATGGTTAGAGAAACAACTTCATTTTCCTTCAAGAAGTTGAGATGCATGGATTCCCCACATTTTCTTTCTCACTCTTTCCATGAAAACTACCACAGGACAGCATAGTCAGTCCTTATATGTGCAGAGTATTAAGTACACACGCATCAGATTTGACTTTTACATTTTATTTTATATTGTTTCTCTCAGGACTGAGGTAGCTTGGTTGTTTTTGGCACCTTGGTGCTGTCTTGCCCTCACACGTGTTACTGATTTCCAGCTTCAGCTGCTCCCTACAGTTCTTCTCTAGAGGACATGTTATTCCAAAACTGTTCTTTCATTAAAAAATAAAGATTTTTTTTTGCTAAGGTCCTCATTTTGTATCTTGGGATTGGTTCCAAATCATATCTGCTTTTTCTCAAGCTTTCTGAGTCCAAAGGCAAAAGGCACAGTCTGCTTCTAAACATATCTTATGCCATGAGTTATTTGATCTCCAGGCTTTTCCCATGGAATGTTTAATAAAGATGATAATATTACAGCTTCTCTGGACATAGAAATTGGCCTAAAAGTGCTCTCCTCTTTGCTGAGTAGTTTATCATCATCTGTAGATTTCTCTCCATCACAGAAAAAGTCAACTAAATCTTTGGTGAGTGTGGAGCCATAACACACACGCCAATGGATCAAATGAAATTTACAACTCTTCAGGGTCAATCTCCCCCCTTGAAATTTGGAAACTAAGCTGCAAACCAGCTCTGCATTAGAAGTGGGAGTTGATTCTGGGTCATCCACATCCTTGTCGTGTGCAGATCCCCCTATCAATGGTACCCTGCATTTTTATACCCCAAATCTATTATCCAGGAATCTGTAATCAAAATATCTGCTTTCACATGATACCTTTTTAGTCATAGCTCAAATTTAGGTCTTCAATGATGAAGATGGCAAAAGGGTTATTGAGTTCTATTTGTACGTATCCCCTAGTCAAATCAATGTGATTAGTGTGTACTGTTTCGGAGTTTGAGTATAAATTCTTGACTTCTAAAAAGTGTCATTGGTCATTGGTATTGCCTATGAGATTAACTTGATCTAGCTTCAATTCTTCCAGGGAAAATTCAAATTGGATCTGGCTGGGAGAGGAAAGCTGGGTTATAGGAAGATTTTGTTATTGTTAAATCCTTGAAGCCAAAAAGAATATCTTATATACTTTGAGGTTATACCCAGTAAGTGTCCATAAATGTCAAATGTCTGAAAAAGCAAAGAAATAAGAGAAATTGTTTGTGTGAATGTGTGTGTGTTTAGGGGGAGAAAAGATAGACGGGAAAGGAGATAGACTGGCCAGACAATTGGAGCAAAGAGCTCAAACCAAAGGAACCTCATGTTTGGTCTCAGACTGGAGAAACAAGCAGTGAAATTTTCTGATAACAAGAGAACCTGATAGAGTAGTTCTGTGATCCTGCCAGAGTGGGTCAGGAAGGAGAAAATATGACAAGATATTTCAGGAGCAAAAACTCATAAAACTGATAATATATTTCTGTATGCATGCATATGGTTGTTGATGCTCCATGTCATCACTTGAACAGTTATTGTTTTTATTTTGAAATCAGAAAAATTATGAACTGTAAAGAAGTAGGGGAAACAAGGATAACACAAATCAGTAAGCACTATGTAGCACACAAGAGCTATTATACATCCACTAAATGCTATTTAAGCTATAATGAGTACTTTTTCTACCTAAGAAAATGTACAGAAGGAGAAAGAGAGAGAGAGAGAGAGAGAGAGAGAGAGAGAGAGAGAGAGAGAGAGAGAGAGAGAGAGAATCCTTCCTTTGAGAAATGTGCTTCTCTGTGTCAGTCACATGGGGGGAGCTTGCTGCAACACAACAAGAATGTCGCCCAGAAAACCAGTGTGGCACCAAGGTACTCTCAGTCCAGCCTCTCTCCTCATGCCCTGGTGCCATATTGCTGCCAGCACAACCCAAGCATCTCCATCTGGGTTGCCCAGGAGAAGGTCAAGTGTCCAGGCTTCTTCTGGGGCTTCTCTTCACCTCTCTTCACGTTTCATCTCATTAACTGCGAGATCAGCCATCGTGTTTTCTTTCCAGGAACAATGTCTCTGTAGCCTGAGTAAAATGACAATGCTGCCCACCTTGAGATATGAAGGGACAACATTTTAAGAGAACTTTCCGGTATATCTCACACATAGAAAATGCTTGGTTATCTTGACTTTTATTCCCCTATATGCAGCTTCCCCATTTCAACTTGATCCTCTGTGTCTGAAATAAGTTTCAACCCCAGTATACGCCTAGGATGTAAAGAATGGTCATTCTTCTCAAGTCTCATTCCTTTAAAAAAAAGTCTATAAAGGACTCTGTCTTGGTTACTTTTCTCTCATTGCTGAAACAAAATACTCAACAGCCCAAATTAAGGAGAGAAAGGTTTATTTAGCTCACAGTTTGTGGGGATTTCAGTCCATAACCAGATGGCTCCAAGGCAGGGTGGCATGGCAAGGGGCAACAGTTCAACGTGGTAGAACACAGCAAAAACAAGGGCAAAAAACGGGGTAAGGGCAAGCCTCTTTTCCTCCCTTATATTATAAGCAGGCTGTCCCCACCCAGGGCGGTTTAGCACTCACACCATCTCCCTGCCCTCCTCTCCTCTTACACAGGATGAGGATGTTTACAAAGTGAGGACCCTGGCTCCCTGCTGAGTCACTTAGTTAAACTTCTGAACTTCTCAAATTAACACAATGTATCCACCATAAGAGTCTAAACCGGGAGTATCAACTGTGTAGAAAATTCTTGTTTTGTCTTCCATTTGCTACACAGGAGTTTAGAATTAATGGCCATTTTGCTTCCACACTATTGAGTTTAGTGACATCTTGTGATGTTAATGAGTGCACCTTTCTCTCCCAGATAAATAAGAAATGCAACCACAGCACTGATTTTCCTCCCCCTAGATGTCCTGGGAGTCAGATAGGGTGACCTCTGATCGGTAAACATACTTGCGAGTGGGGTTCTTTGCTGTGTTTCCATGTGTCACCGGTGAGGGCCACGATGCCTCATTCACACATTATTAGAACTTACATCTGCAACAAAATCATGAAATCCATAACCATAAGAGAAGTGTGATGGCTATATTCGTGTTAAATGAAATAGATTTCAGCATAAGAAACATGGTGGAGGGTCAGGAGACTAAGATAGTTGTGGATTAAGATTCCACAGCAATCCCTTCCCACTGACACTGCAGGTTGAACAGCTGCTCACACACCTCACAAGAGGTAAGGAAATGGGGTGATAGACCATAGTTCTAGCATTTCACCCACTGTAGTGACTATGGATTCTGTTAGTGGGAAGTTATAAACTTTTGGAGTTATCTTATTGTCTTATTTTCTCACATTTCTTTCTCTATGCTGAGATTTGTTCATCCTAGATAACTCTTCCTCTGTAAGTGATGATGTTTTTAGTAAGCCGCTTTCTCTATAATGTGCCCTGGGCCATGGTCTTACATTAGTATCAAAACATCTACTCAGGCGGGCTGGGGATTTAGCTCAGCGGCACAGCACCTACCTGGCAAGCACGAGGTCATGAGTTTGATTCCCAGTACCGGAAATAAAACAAAAACAAACAAACAAAAGAATTTACTCAGTGTGTTCAAAGTGCCAGGTTAAACCCTCAGCACCACGTTGGGAAGGAAGACTAACTGCTCACAAGAAAGAAAACTGGAACAAAAACCAAATATAATGAAAATGATCTATACAATTCCTCTTAGAATAATAAATTGGAAATGTTACTATATGACATGCCCCCCAAAAAGCCCTAATGATTGCAACATTGAACTAAAATACAAGTAAAAGGGAGGAAGGAAAGAGAAGATATGACAGGAGAGAGAAAGAAAAAAGAGTATGTAACCTAATGAGAAGTAAAGAAAGGAAGGAAAAATCCAATTAAAGAATTTTAAAACATAAATTAGAAACCACACAAAAAACCCATTAGTGAGGGAAAACAAGAAAATCACATCAAAGACAACAGAAGTGAAGGTGTTAACAAGACTAATATCACTCTTTGTGGAGTTATTTGAAGCAGAGACATCTCTTTCCCAGACATCTACTATGGGGCTGTCCCTGTTATTAAAGAGTTCCTTTCGGTGGTGTCCCTTCTCAGAGCCTGTCCTAGCAGGCAAGAACATTCACGGCAGTCTTCTGGCTGAGCTCCACCCCTCCCTGGCAACAGGAAACCCCTAACACAAAGTTCACAGATTCACTCAGTATCTTAGGTTTGTGGGTGTGGCGTGTGTAGCTGGAAACACACACGGAGCTTCAGTTGGAGACACCCACCAATCCTCTAACCTGTAGGCTGGTCTGGATTGTGGTCCCTAAATCCTGGCACTCCCAGATCAGTGTGCCCAGAGATGTGGATGGCAGGTGTCCCACAGTAGGGCCATGTGCTCTATGCATCTGGGGAAGGCAGCATAGGGAGGAGGCATCTGGGTCAAAGCAGTCTGCACCAGGGTGAGACGCCATGGAACCGAACCCTCTGCCAGTCCCGGTCCTGTGCTCCTGGGCCCAGACCCCGGTGGCTCCACAATCAGTTGGTCTCCCCAGAACATAATGCTCAAACCACAGGGTTTTTTAAAGCATAGAAACTGTGTCAGCTTCAGTTTTCCTCTTCCGCCCCGCAAAGTGTACTTCCTGCCACCTGCCAGCTGGAGAGTGAGCGCACACTCCGGCCAGTACTGGCTGGCATTTGCCTTCTCGGTGGAGCCTACTCCCACCCGCGGCATTCTCAACTGTGCTGTGCCGCAATCACTACTTTCCTGCACCCAAAATGAGTCTAGGGTGGGCACCCCTGCTCTCCCCACCCATCTTGTGAACGCAGGAGACTGTGGCATTGGTTCCGGTGAGACCACACTTTCCTACTTTCCCAGTCACCACCTTCCCTCTGCCTTTGTCATCACCCAGGGAATCCTACCTGTGCTAGTGATAATTTTATCTCCTTTCAAAGGTTTTGATCATTGCTGATTGGAGATACAGCCCCGAGTGACTCATCCCCGCATGTCACGATTTCCCTGTCACTTCTATCTCTGTGTTCTCACCCTCAACCTTTCCAGTGGCTCATCTCTTAACTGTTGACCCTTTAGCATAGACCTTTATACAATTCAAGCTCAATATGTCCACAATTTTGCTGTGTGCTCCTGCACTTCTGCCCAGGTCTTTCTTTGTCTCCTGACCTAGTGATAACTCACTTCCCTAAATGAGAATCTAAACATTGTGTTTTCTTGTCTTTTCCCTTACCTTACATATCCCGGTGTGCCAGCAGGGACAGTCCTTTTACCTCATCAGTATCATGTACACCCCTCCGTTTCCCTAAACCATCTGAGTACCACAGCCCAGTCAGCTAAGTTTCGGTCCTCCCCTGGAGAGCTGCATTGCCCGTGAGTCTGTGTTTCTGATTTCAGGATTGTTTATTCCTGTGGTTTGTTTACAAGGCAGCAAGGATGGTATTTCTAAAATACATGCTTTAATTCTTTTTTAAAAAATGTTTTTAGGTTTTATTTTATTGGTACATGTTTGCAGCATTTAATGATTACATTTCTCAGGACAAATCCGTATATGCACATAATTCATCTTAATTCTCTTTTCACTTCTTGCCAGAATGTAGACTGCACTGTATTTATAAGTGGATTTAAATCTCATGCATATTAGCTGTGTGACAACTTCTGAGTTTCAGTTCTATCTACCACACAGTTTGGGTGTGAAATCCCAAGTAGACGTACATGTAAGGGATGTGAGCTGGGACCGAGTACACATCAGTAAATTATATATTAATAACTTGAAGTTTTTTTATGAATTCCTATGACTCATAGAATAATTTCCAAAGTCCTTCTTGTAGACAAGTTTTTCTCCTCTCAGTTGATGTGTTGAAATCCTAGCCTCCAAAGGGAGAAGGATAGTAGGTGAGATCTTTCATAGGTAATCAGGGTATAAGGCTGGTGTCCTCAAAGGTGGCATTAATGCCATTATAAAAGAGGCAAAGAAGGTCTCTATTCCCTCTGCTCTCTAGCATATGAGGACCTTCCCCAAACAGGAAGAGCTCCCTCACCGGAGGTGGCCATGCTGGCAGCTGGTGTTGGGCTCCCAGTCTCCAGGACTCTCAGACATAAACTCCCATTGTTTCAGCCTACTGTATCCAGTTATGGAACTCCAGACCCACTGGGCCAGTCCTGAAGATGACTGAGACCCTGCCGGATGTGACTGCTTACTCGACTTTTTCCTCATTTGATTCTGAAACTCTGTCAGGGTACAGTCAAGAAACAGATCTTTCCCTTGGCTTTTTCTGTTTTGCATTTTATTGACTTCTCTGGACAACATCCATCCCTCACTCTCCTTCCATTTATGTCTCTCACTTTTCATCAGGGGTTAGATGAGTCCTCCTCCAAGACAACTCTGCATTCACAAGGTTGGAAGTCACTGATCTTCCTACACACTCTGAGCACGTTCCACCCTGCAGAGAATGCATTACTTCAGGTTTATATGATACATTTTCTGGTCTCTATTAATCTGCAGTCAATAAACTCCTTGGGAGGCAGACTGTGTCAGTCACTGTCCCCCATTTTACCTGCAGTGTTGAGTAATATCTCCCCAAGATGAATCCTGTATGAATGAAAATACCAATTCTTTTTTCTTCTCCATGTGAGGTATTGTATTCATTTTATAAATGAGGGCTCTGAGGGTCAGGGGAATGATAAGGTCAGCAACAAATGATGGCACTTGAGTTTGTCTTGGTATTCAGGCAGCTTGTCCACATACCAGATGACTCAGGGCTGGGGATTTAGCTCAGCGGCACAGCACCTGCCTGGCAAGCGCAAGGTCGTGAGTTCAATTCCTGGTACCAGAGAAAAAACAACAACAACAACAAAAAAAAAACCACATACCAGACGACTCTTTGACTTGGAAAGGAGTATTGATTATTGGTAAAATAATCAATTTGTTACCATGTTATGAGGTATTAATGATGTATCTCTGAAAATGGAAGTTCATGTCATTAGGAGAACTAATTTTTGCATAAACCAGTAATGCCCAATTATGTAGGAAGACAAAGGTAACCTGTAAATGTATGAAATTGCAAAAATGGACTCTTCTGTAGGCTTCTAAATGCCACTAAATCAGCTCTGCAGACATTTGAGTCAGTGCTCCATTACTATAACAAAATGCCTGGGTCAATCATCTTAAAAGAGGAAAAGTGCAGCTCAGGCTTTTGGCTCAGTGCATTGTTGGTTGGGTCCCTGGCTTCTGGAGTAGCAGCAGTGCAGAACAACGTGGTCCACAGATGCAGCTGGGAAACCTACTCAGCTCATGGCGGCTGGAAAGCAAAGAGAAACAGGAAGAAATGAGTTTTCAAAGCTGTTTTCCAGGGCACACTCCCGATGACCTAGGTTCCTCCCATTGTGCCCCACATACCAAAGGTTCAACCACATCCCAATACACCACATGCTGAGGGCAAACAATTATCCAAACCTAGCATTGTATAAACGTGAACAGTCAGCTGCACAGGCTTCACTGCCACAGAAGTAACCACTACTGCTGTCACTTGAAACACAGTGAGAGGCAGCTACTACTTTTTCAGCACATTGAGTAACATACACACAGAGTGCACACACATTTCACAGACCCCAGACAGTCCACACATCCAATGCAAAAAGGAAACTGTGTGCAAGGCCCAGGGTTGGGTCTGCCACAACACCAAATAGGAACTGATTGTTTTCCTCAGAAATTTTGCCATTTCAGCATAGCCTTCAGGACTTAGAAAAAGTGTTAAGAGTCCACGGATTGAGAGAGAGTGAAGTGTGACGTGAGGGATCCTGACCAACCGCATCTGGATGCAGAACCAGAGACTCTCCACCGGACACACTGCACACCTTGCAGGCTGGAAGAAGGTGCGTGCGGGAGGTGCTCTCCCCAGCTTTGGGGAGGACGGGGTTCCATAGATGGTTCTAGCACACTCGGGGATCGAAAAAGAGTGAATAAGGCCGTCTCCCATGCTCCAAGCTGGTATCTTGGGTCAGGAGGGGTTGAGTGCACCTCTGAATGTGTACCTGTACTATTGGAGGAACAGTCTCTGGTACAAAGGCTGGAACCACAGAAGGCAAGGACAAAGGACAAAGCTGGGTACTGTACATGGTTGTTTTAGCTACTTTTGTTCTCTGAATCCCCAGGCTGTCAAACAAATGAAAGCAATATTTCAGATGTTTGACTAACTGCTTCATGTATGCTCTGTGTATCCTTTCTTCTGTGTACTTTATTCCTTGGCACTGATTTGTTGTTTTTATAATTCAACAGTCAGAAAAGATCTATCTATCCCCAGCATGCTTTGGTGGGGATGAGGTAAAGGCAGGGTCCTCGTTCTAAGGCACTTAGATGGATTCTGAGACGGGGCATACCTTTCCAGGCCATACCGGTAGGACCATTCTTGGGTCACCCAAGTCAGGAACAGCAGTTTTCATGAGGGTGTCCACTAATGGAAGTCACCAGGAAGACTCTTAGCATGGTAGGAACGAGGGCGAAGCTTGGAGGAGTTGTGCTGATGAGCTCTTTCCTCAGATGAGGTTCAAGAAATCCAGAGAAGAGCAGTAACTTACCCGGTATACTGGTCTTTGCTCATTGTGAGGAAATCAGATGATCGTTTTCTCTGCCCTGCTGGAAGTTTGTATTGAGGAAATCTGCTTCCTTCTTTGTGGCTTCCCATCCATTATAAAATGGATTACTTGAACAAATTTGACTTTTCCAGGAGATGGTTTCTCTTCTTCTCCTGTTCTCTCTACTTCTCAGAATTTTGTTTCCAAAATAACAGCTCATGAATTCATTCCCAAGTCTATAAATAACTTACATTTTATTCCTCAGGAGTCCTCTGATGTTTGGTAAGTACCTTCTAAAAACTGTGGCCATTGTATGCTGTTTTGACTCTGTCTCTCTAATTTCACATGTTTTTCCTGATGCAGTCTTTACCTTTATCAGTCCTTTCCTCTGATTTATAGGAATTTTAGTCGTTTCCCAGTTTTCTGTCTTTTTTGTTTTGTTTTGTTTTGTTTTGTTTTGTTTTGTTTTGTTCCGGTACCGGGAATCAAACTCATGAACTTGCACTTGCCAGGCAGGCGCTGTGCCACGAGCTAAATCCCCAGCCCCCATTTCCCAGTTTTGTAAGTGACTGTGGTTACACATCTATTTCTCCAAACTGTTTTTGGAAATTTTCTGGGTGTAAAGGGAATAAACACTAAATTGGTTTGGTTTTATTTAATTTGCATTTCTAACTACTTTAAATTCATCCATGTTATTCTTTATTATTATATTTCTCTAAATTTTGAATCATTTACTTTTATTTTATGACCTATCATGTTCTTTTCTTTTTACATACAGCTTTGCATATGATTTAATATATATGTCACTAAAATTGATGTTTGAAGTGATTAATATATTATTTTATTTTTCTTCTATATTTCCCTGAACTTAACCTTCCCTCACTTGACTTCCTCTTTTTTGACCTACAATTTTTGGTACCTATCTAACAATGTGGCTCTCTTGATAAATCAAGTGTAAAACAGGTTGAAAATTTTTCCAACTAAATGTGAATTCTTTTCCTGATTAGACCAAATTTGGACGCTGCAATATTTTTTCACGTTGTGCTACTCATGAGTGGGCACTGGCGTCCAAAGCTAAGATTTCTGTGGAGGCTCAAGGAAGCATAAGTGATATCACAAGCAGCTGTGCCTTCATGGGTCACAGCGAGTTTCACTCCTGTCAGCACAGAAACAGATGGGCCATGGAGGTCTCCGTATGATTCCTGCTTGCTCAGCCCTGCTGGGTCTTCCACTTCCTGGGCTCAGTTATTATAATACAGGAAGGGAGTGTAGACCGGGTCTGTCCTTGTGGGATAAACGGTCTCAAAGTGTCATGTTCCTTTCTTGTCATTCCCAGGACTTCACCCTCCATTGCATTTCTTAGTCTGCTGCTATAGCAACCACGCAGGGAGTGGAATCCACCTCAGTGGATGCCAGCACTGCTCTGCAGCAACTGGGGCAGCACTCATTTCTGCAGACATGGATGGCAGGGAAGTTCTTGAGAGGGAAGCCCAAAGTCCTTGGAGTAAGTCATTTGCAGATTTGAGAGGAGAGCGGTGGTGCTGTGAACTTTCTCTTCACCACCCTAGTGCCAAATTCCTATCCCTCTGGCCTTGGAACACGTCAACCCATAGAAAATCATGAGTATTTGATTCTCAAGCTTCATCATGGGAAAATGATATTATGTTCTACCACATCATGTGTCTGATTTACTCATATTTAAAATACTGTGACTTCAGATCTATTTTAGGTTGCTGGTCATTCCAGTGTAAAAGACAGGGATAGAAAGGGCTCTGTGTGCTCGGGCAGATGGCCCTCACATTCCCACTTAAGTAGCTGAGGACCTACACTGCTCCTGTGTCCCTGGAACTATTGCATCACCTGCTCCTCAGAGGACACAGTATCTTCCTTTCTTCAAGCCCTTCTCTCTGGACTTGAGGTCACTGTGGCTAAATGTAAAGGAGAAGTTGGAAAGAAAAATGCATCAGAGAAGAAGAAAGTACCTTGATGACTGCGGTTCATCCCTACCCTGAATTTGAAATCAGCAGGGGAAAAAAATCACTGTGGGCACATTACATGCTTCAATTTTCCAGTATTCTAATTTTCATTTTGAAAATAATTATTATTCCTGACATATGTGATAAGTCAGCATACACTGGGGTTAATTTTAAACATATTAAAATGTACTTGAGACTATTGTAGCACTTCTAGCTTCATAGCAAAATCAAGAAGAAGGCCTACATCTCACGTGTCCCGGCCCCCAGGCTCTCATCTGCCGGCATCAAACGCTCTCAGCGGAGCGCTGTGCTGACTAGAGCTGACGACCTGCACTGACCCATGGTGGTGGCAGAAGTGCGTGCCAGTGCTGGGGCGCACTCTGTGGGCTGCTCGCTCGTGGGCTCTGACAAGTGCAGAAGGACGCACATCCATCATTACAGTATCCCACAAAGTAGCTCCTGGCCCTGAACATCCTGGGTTCTGTCTGTCCTTCCTTTCCCTGCTGTTCCCAAACCCAGAATCCACTGACCCTTTACTGCGCCCATGGTTTGCCTCTTCCGGAAGCTCACACAGTTGGAATTACACAACACACTTCCTTTGGGATTCATTCTATTTAGTGCAGCAAGTACTGAAGAACAGAGCTGCTCATAGCATTCTTCTATTACCTGTTCATGTCTTATGGGATCTATAGTCCCCCGCCCCACCCCAGGAGATTATGTCCTTGATGTTCTTTCCCTAGTTTTCCTGGGTAGAGTGTTATTGTTTCATTTATATTTTTATTTTTGTTTATATGTTTATTGAGCCAGAGTCTTCCTACATAACCCAGGCTGACCGCACACTCCTGGTGGTGCTCTGGCTTCAGCCTCATGAATGCTGGGATTATGGCCATGCACTACTATGCCTGGCTCATTTTGCTTTCAAAAACAGTTTGTAGCTTTTAGTTGTATTAATATTGTGTAGTGATTTTCTATTTTCAGTTCATTGATTTTTTTGACATAATTTTTATATTTGTTCCTTGCTTACTTTGAAGTGAATTTCTCTTCTTTTTCTAGTGTCCTAATTTCTCTTCTTTTTCTAGTGACACTTTTTCTAGTATCCTTGAAATGAATTTCTCTCCTTTTAGGTGACTGATCTTTAGATCTTTCTTTTTACCTAATATGTGCTTTGGTGCTTCCAAGCACTACTTTTGCTGTATCTCAGAATTTTATAAATTAATTTATTTGATATAAATCTATCACTTCTCAGTCTTTTGGCTAAGATCAAGTGCATTTTATATAGATCCTTTTTCATACCCCAGGAAACACCAGCCTCTCCCACCTTGGACCCTGTAATTACAATCACGTTCTCAGTTCCCACACCCTGTGAATGCCTTGTTCATACTATTTTGCTTCTTGTGTGTATATCCTTTCTTCAGCTTATTGCTCCTTGATAGAATCAATGCTTCCGCAATCCTTGCCAATTTCTCTCCGAGCAGTTGATGAAGGAGTGAAACAGATGTGATTGAAGTAGCACCATGGGCTTAGAAATACCTCTGAGCAGAGTTTGGCAAACTCTTTGCAGCTGTAAAATTATTAGGACAGTGGGAAATCTCAATTTTGTTTTAATTTGCATTTCTAGAATGACTAATGATGTTGAACATTTTCTCCTGTATTTATCTGCCATTTGTATTTCTTTATCTGCGAAGTGTGTGTTCATTTCAGATGCCCATTTTTGGATTGGGTCTTTGAATTTGGGGCGGGGGCTGATGTTTTTTAATTCTTTATATGTTCTAGATAGAAGACCTTTGTCCGAGGGACAGTCAGCTAAATTTTTTTCCCAATTTGTGGGTTTTCTTTTTACTCTGCTGGTGATTTCTTTAGATGTGCAGAAACTTTAGGAGGTATGATAGAGATTGTGCAATGAAAGGAAAATGCTCAAAAGTAAAGAGCACCTGGGGTGTGGGAAAAGAGAAAAGAAAGAAGGGGAAATTATGTATATATGTATATACAGGATAGCTAACATAGTTGTACTACTGACTTCTATCACTTTACTGAAAGGAACAGTTAATGATTATTTACTTGATCACTCTTGCCTGTCTCTGTTTTCCTGAGAAACCACTTTGAAGATTCAATATGTAATACAACAAGCATTGTTAATTTCCTACCACTTTGTCTGTAACTCTGTATTGTTTGTATTGTTCTTATGCTATTTTGTAAATGGATATCTGTCTGTTAATATGTTTTCCTTCTTTTATTTTTAAAATAAATTTTAAAAAATATTGTGCAAAATAACTGAACAGAACATAAAGAAAATTAAAAATAGCAGATAAGCACATGACAAGAAATTCCATTGCAGGAAATTCAGTTTTTAGAAAAATTAAAATTATACAGTGAGGAAACCCTAGAGTATTACTAGAATGGTGAAAATTTGGTTTTTTTATTAGTATATATTTGTCATATACAATAATGACATTCATCTTAGAGAACTGATACATGCACATGCCACACCTGGACCCATCGTATTTCTCCTTCCTACCTACTATCTCTCCTTCCTCCTGTCCAGATCTCCTTCCCATCTCCACAGAGTCTAACTCCCCATTTCCTACCATCCCTCTTTCACTTTGCTCCTGAAATTATTTATATTATGGGCTGATCATATTAGAGAAACCAAATGATAGTCAACCTTCTGTATGTGATCTACTTCTCTTAGTATTATGGTCTAAAATTCACCAACTTCTGGGATGAAGGAGGGAAGAGGAAAAAGAAAGAAGGAAGATGGAAAAAATATGTATGTGTATATACAGAATAGCTAGGATAATTGTACTATTAATACCTGTTTTTTTATTTAAAGGAACTGTAAATGTGTAATTGTTTGATCAATCTTGCATGCCTATATCTGGTTATATGTGCAACCAGTTTGAAGATAACATTATGTAATATAACAACCATTGTTAATATCCTATCACCGTGTTTTGAAATTCTGTATTATTATTCTCTATGCTGTTTAGTTTATGAATTTGTTTTTGTTATTTTGGTTTCTTTTAAAGGAAAAACAAAATATATGTGTATATAAGGATAGCTGGGATAGGTATATTGCTGATGTCTGTGGTTTATCAAAAGGAACAGTCAATGCTTAAAATTTTCTTTTTTCTTGACCAATTTTGCACTCTTGAATCTGGTAGTCAGAATTGAATCTGATAATCAGAATGACTGATCTGAAAACAACAATATGCAGTATAAGCACTATGGCTGAACTCCTACCATCGTGTACAGTGAAGCTCTGCATCATTTCCAATGTTTTTTTTTAAATACTTGTTAGTATCTTTGATGGTTTGATCAATCTTACATTCTTACATCTAGTGGACTGAGCAACTTCATTGAAGAGAACAGTATGTAATGTAGCAACCATTGTTAATTCCTATCACTTTGTTTTGAGGTCATATATCATTTTTGTTGTTTTTGTGTTCTTTTGATTTTGTCTTCACTGTTGTTTTATAAGTTTTGTTTAATTTTTAAAATAATAAAAAAATGCAAAAAAAATTCACCAATTTTCCTACAAATGTTTTGAGTTTATCTTCTTTATAGCTGAGTGGTACTCTCTTGTGTAAATATACCTCATTTTGCTTATTCGTTCATCTGTTGAGGGGCATACACACTGCTTCCATAATTCAGCTATTGTGAGTTGTGCTGCTTTAAACATGAGCATGCATGGATCACTGTAATATTCTGCTTTTAAATCTTTTAGGAAAATATTCAGAAAAGGTATATCTCAGTCAAATGGGATTTCTTTTGTTGTTGTTGTTTTTTGAGGAATCTTCATACTGATTTACCAGTATCCACTATGGTTGTCCTAGTCTACGCTGCCACCAGCAGTGTAGGAGGGTTCTTTCTTTCCCCACAACTTTGCCAGCATTTACTGTGTTTTGAGCCCTTGGTAGCCAGTAGAATAGCTAAATTCTTTTAAAAGCTGATCATAACCAGCACTGGCACGAATGTGGAGAACAAGAACTCTCATGAGTAGCTGCTGGGAACATGGAAAACATTTTGGTATGTGAACATACACCTATGACACAGCCACTGAGCTTCTTGGTGTTTGCCCCAAGGAAATGTAGGTGTATGTTCATTTGAAGACTACAAGCCTTGTTCACATAAATGTCACTTAAAACCCATGACTGGCAACCTAAGAATGTGCACTGACAGCTAAATAGACAAATGATGGTGCATCCATGTTATGGAATACTACCACTGATCAATAAGAAGGAGGGAACTACCTACACAGATTGAAACATGGACAAATATAAAACAGTCCTGATAAATGGGGAAAGACAGGCAAAAAAGCATACATGCCACATAATTTCATTTAGAAAATATTTGAAAATGGTAAACAACCCATAGTAACAGAAAACAGGTCAATGGCGTCCTGGGAGACAAAGGGAGGGAAAGGGCAGCGTACTTTAGGGGAAAGGTGGCAGCAGTCACTACCATGACTGTGAAAATGGCTCAAGGTTTGCAGAGAAGTCAAAACTTCATTCCAGTTATAGCCTTAAAATAACTACACTTTATTGTATGCAACTATACCTCAGTAAAGATGTTTCTGTTGTTTTTTAAAAACTAATATTAACAGGACTGAGGTGGAGATTTCATCAGAGTTTCATTTCTCTGAACTCATCTTGATGCATGAGGAAGACCACTTATTTGGCAGCTACTGAAACAAGAGGGAAGATGTATCTCTGCTGGAAGGCTTTACTGACTTGGTGTGGTCTTTGTAAGTACATAATTGCCTCTTTTGGGGAAGAGAGCTAGAAACAGATGTGATTCTTTCCCCAGCTCTGCACTGCATAGATGCTACACATTATTTTCATGTTTTATATATTCTTTTGTTAAGATAAGGCACTCCACAAGGTTCCTCTTGACGGCCTAATCTGATTGTGGATATCAGATGAATATAGGAGATTATTTCTGTCTTATGAGCAAGTCACACCATTTCCCTGTTAAGGGCTATTTCACAACCAAGGGCACGAGGCATGCTCATCTTGTGATACTGTCTGCCTTTGAATGTCTTTGTGTCACCTCTGATCATTTAAAAACATGTTTTGATAGAATTTTAAAAATATAACAACTCAGTTGAAAATAAAATATTATTTATCAGAGAGTCCAGTAGTTGAAGCCACAGCCTGAATATTTGGCTACTTTGAAATTCCCTTTGGCCAATTAACTGGTCCACTACCCTTAATCTCAATCTCCCACGGAGTCTCAGGACATGAGCAAAATGCTGACCAATTTTCTGCCAGAGCATAATGTCCTTGGCCTGCAATCTAACTGCCAGTGCAGTCCTTGTTCCCACCGGAAGCCTGAATGTGGTCTTTACCAGCTTCATTTACATCAGCATTCTGCTCTTCTGAGATCTGACTAGAATCTCCCAAAAAGCTCTGCTCACAGCATTCTAGAGCTGTTTCTCCATCTGGCGTCTCAGAACCTTTCCAAACTCTTCCTGCAAGCCAGTTCCAAAGTCTTCTGAGCCACATGGTCAGGTAGTATCTGAGCCACACGGTCAAGTAGTATCAGAGCAAGCACCTCACATCTTTGGTACCAAAATCTGTCCTTTCTTAATTTTCCCATCTCTGAGACACAACACCCAACACCCACAACTTGAGGAGGAAAGGTTTATTTTGGTTCAATCTGTAGAGGTTTCGGTCTATAGTCAGCTGGCTCCAAGGCAAGGCAGGCAGCATGGCAGAATGGCATGGCAAAGGTGAAAGAGTGCATGGCATGGCAGCAGGAAGCAAAGGAAGATTACGGGAGGAGAGAGGGAGACAGACTCCTCCAGGCCATGCCCCCAGTAACCCACTTCCCCCACCAGGCTTGACCTTCAACATCACATTTACTACAAGCTCATCAGAAGGTTCATCTACTGGCAAGTATCATGACGACATGAGCCAAAGCCCACCTATGCATAAATGAGGCTTTGAGGGACGTCTAGATATGAACAACAATTATCTTACTTAGTGACCCTGACTATGACTATCTGTGTGTTTATTAAAAGGAACCAAGACAAAACTATTAGTATTATATAATTTTGAGGACCACTCATGTATAGGCTAGCTACAATTCCTAGAGTAATCATAAGTTCTCAACCGTACCATGACTGTTTACCTGTTATTTGGGAAGCTACAAAGCAGAAGTGATGTTGTCTACATTTGCCCCTATTCATAGCCAAAATACTATGGTGGGTTGGGAAGATTTAAACTGATAAAAACTAGTAGTTGTGCAAAAAAATGATTAGTAGCCATAGACTTACGCACTCATAGAAATTATCTGTTTCTCTCAGGTAGGAGGAATTAAGATTTACTGCCCAAATAATTGAGCATCATCTGTGGTTGTAATATGATTTTTTTTCACTGCTTATTATAGCTCTTTATTTATTATCCTTTGGGTACTGTGAACTTTTTCCTCCTTGACAAATTCTCCACTTCTGCATCCTATTTTCTGATGGTTCAAGAGGACTGAGGACTGTTTCAGATTTCAAACAAAATTTGAGGATGATAGAGGCTTGTTCCCTTCAACCTGTGGATTTTATGCCGAGATTCAAGAAAGGTGTTTTAATCCCAGCCATTGTATATGCATTTCAGATAGCAAGAAAAGAGAAATAAAAACATGCATATAATTATTTTAAATGTGTAACTCAAAAGTAGTTGATAGTAATTCTCCTATATCAGTTGACTAAGTCTTAGAGTTTAGCCACACTGAGAAGAAAATAGACAAAAAATATACTCATAAATTGATAATCATTTGCCCAGATAAATACAAGCTATTTTTCGAAAGAGTAGGAAGGAAACAGTAGTCTTAATTTGATGTAAATATCTTAAAGCAGAATGATAGATACAATATTATTGGAAATAATACATACAATCTATATTCTGAAGGAAATCTTACACATATTCTATCATGGAGTGTTCTTTACATACGTACATATAGACAGACACAAAATTTTGAACACAAAGAACCTTTTAGAAATTAATCTTCTAGTCTGCATATATTTCCCATATATCCAAAGTTCCCAGAATAACCAGTTTGAGATTCTGCACATCCAAGCCAAAACAGTAACACTATTATCATATATCCCTATATTTTGCTGTGCAAGGACTTTCTTTTTCCTTCACCATCACAAGTCCAGTGGCTATTGGAAGGTAAATTAGAAGGCAGTCACCTGACATGTCCCTGGATAACCTGGTGGTTTCAGTCATGACTGAAGTTGATTGGGCTGACACTCCCCACTCCCACCCTGCCAAGAGGAGGTCTGAATACAAGCCCCAGTATCTGAGTACAGGCTTCAGAGGCCATGATAAACTTTTAACAATATGAGTAGCATAAAACTGAGAATTTGGGTGAAATTATTCTGAATCACATTTTGGTTTCATTACAAATTTCTGTATTACTTCTCCTAAAACCAGCTTCCGAAAGTCTTTGTAAAGATCTGTTGCCTGCGACGCTATCCTACCAAAACCTTGAAAAGAAGGACGTAGCCGCTCGTACTCCAGTCTCTGGACAGAATCACAGTAGTGAGAAACTGCTTCCTTAATTTGTAGTAGCAGAGATAGAAACTGAACAAAAT
>NW_004955511.1:4412942-4450293 GCF_000276665.1 Chinchilla lanigera | reverse complement strand
AGGGACGAAATGAAGCCATAAGGAATCCAGTTCTGAAACACCAACGATTATTTAACAGTAATTAGATTGAACGCCAACTCCAAGTAACCTGATAGGTCAACAGGTGGCGCTGTTCCGTATGATCACCTTTAGTTATGGGTTCCAACCTCTGTGGCGCCATTTTGAACAATATTATATGGAATTTTGGAAGTAGAAGAGAAGGTGGGAGATTGGCACATACACAGTTACATTGTCGGACCTGAGGGCCACACTCACCACTTGTGACCACAGCTGACTCGCCTGAATAAATCACTTGGGTTCACTTAACATGCAGACAGAGAAGGTGCAATGGGAGAGGCACAATATTATCTCTACCACATGCTTCTTTTCCAGCAGGTGATTCCAACATAACAGTTCTATAGAAATCACTTCCCCTGGTTTTATTTGATTATTACGGGGTACATGTACTGACACTTTCCACACTTTTATGTGTCTTTGATGTGATTTTTTTTATTTCCTCAGTCAGGCTCTGAAAGTTACTCTTTATTGATAGTGTGTTCAGTGTAAAGTTTTTTGAAATAATTTTGAAAGTAATTTGAATTTAATCTTGGCTCTACTACTTTTATACCATTGGATTTGAGACATTTTCATCCCTTCATTAAGCAAGTGTTTTACACCTATCAAATGGGGAATACCGTGTGATCTATTTTCAGTTTTTTATGTAAATCAGGAAAAACTTTAAAACGCAAAAACAATTATTAAGCAGTTTGGTCATATTTAGGTTGTACAATCTTAACCTAAATATTATTTAGGTTATTGACTGTTACATAAATTTACACAAACTTCACTAAATGTCACTTTTTTACTGTTTCCATTTGAATTTCTATAACTGTTGACAATGCCACAATTTAATGTCTTCATTCTGAGATCTATCTCAGTCCCAATTGCCATACTCAGACCTTCTTTCTGCCTCCTGCGATGTTCCACAACACCACAGCCATCTGCAGGGAATGAGTATGTTAGCTCACGTACAGCCCAGGGCCAAGTTCATGCTTCTGCCACACACCACACCTCTTAAAGATCCACCTAAGGAGAGTGCGGAAGTCTCAGTGAGTCTTAGCAGTCTCTCCTGGTTGGTCTCTCACTTATATTCTCCTCCCCCCCCAAGTTGTTTTAATGTATAGAAAGGCAATTATCCTGAATACTTTTTAATTTTTGTCTTTTCATTGATGAGGAATAATAGTACATATATACTGGGTACACTGTGAAGTTTTGATTCATGTGGCTAGACGGGGTAGTGATCATATCACAGTAATTTGTGCATCCATCTTCCAGAGCATTTGTCATTTCAAGGGAGTGAGAAGACTCAGAATTCTCTCTTCTAGTTACTTTGGAGGATAACTATTACATTTACCCAACCCCAGGATTGCTGCTTCTGTTTGTTCTGCTTAGCGGAGAAGTGGCTGTGACGTAGACCCCAGGCCACTCCATCCTGAGACATGGTCTGTTCACTTTCTTCCCATGAGAACCAGCTCCCGAGGGCCAAAGCAGATCTGACCTCTCCTTCTCTTTCTTGTTCCTCTTTCCCTTCCCATCAAACCACTATCCGTGGGTACAGAGGGCACAATGCCCTTCTCCAAGTGCTGCTTGTAGGCCCTGGAGATCCCTACTGCTCTGGACCTGCTGCCTGCACAGCTGACTGACAGTGTACTTGCTTGAATTCATTAGGGTTTGGGCAATAATAACCATGCTCTTGATGGGCCTAAAAATTGACCTAATATTACTTGAAAATAGCCTATAGTGATTTTTTAGTAAACTTTATTACAGACTAAAACATGAAACTTTTTTCTGAGCCTAAGTGGCTACCATTTTCTTACCAACCTCACCTATTATTTTTACTTATTTTTTTCTTGCAGGGTGCATCCACAAGAATGTTGCCTCAGAGAACATTCTCATGTGTTATAAGCTCTCAGGCTTACAGAAGCTTTCATAGAAATGCTGGACTCTTACTTTCTCTAATTGTTTTCCTATTTTATCAACCCACAGTGGCTACCTTCTCTGTTTGGGGAAATATACCTGTTTAACTTTTCCCATGGTATGCACCCACTAACCACATCTTACTTGTGTCCTCTGATATACTTAATCCTATACTCTAATTAATTTAATTTCAACATTTCCATTTGACTTGCAGTTTTTACTTTCATTTTGACTCTGCTATCCTTGACCCATCAAGAATGATAATTGGGCCAATTGTAGAATAAAAATTACTGTGAATTGTGAATTCACTAATGCCACTAAATCTCCAAGTATTAAATGCAATAATTCTCAGTGAAACTCTAGGACAGCACATCACCATAATGGATGTCAATATGGAAGGGAAAGGAAAGAAAATTAAATTTATTACTGCAAGATAAGGTTAGAAGGGAAGAATGTGATTTAGTAATTTATGTTGTAGAGAAGATGCTATGTTACAGAAAGAGTCAGCTGCCAAGTTAAGGAACATGGATCCAGACTTCCCAGCTTCCAGTTTGAGCACACCTGTCTGTACCGAAGCCCCTGGGAATGACTCCCATGAAGTTGCACGATGGATGAGGCATATTTCTGAGCCCTTCACCTCTACACACGGCGAGCTTTTGTGAGGTTCTGCCAGCTTTGAAACATTTGATAAATCATTTGCATTTTTAACATCCTCAGAAGAAAATCTGCAATGATCATTAATGTCTATTAAAGGGTATGAAAGTCATGATGTCACCTATATAAAAAAGGGAAATGGCTTTTCTTTTAGTACATTCAAGACCCTGTTCAAAATGTAAACACGGATACACTGTATTGTCAAGAACTCAGAAAACACGGGCACAAATAACTCATTCATGAGAAATATCAAATATCAGTTTAGTCCATTGAAAAGCTATTTCATGTTTATGATAAATGACAGTGAAGAGTCCATGCTCACTGGTATGAAGTGCTACTGTTTGTCAAAAAATTAAGACATGAGCCACGTGGATATGAAATTTTACTTTCCCAGGATCCCAGCTCTCCTAAAACAGTATTTCCTTCTCATTGATGGTCCAGGCACCCTTGGCCCTGTTCCCTGGGTTCCCATCATGGAAAAAGCTTTCCAAGACCAAACTTCCCCACTTCTTCACACAGGTGCATAATATAAAACAAAAAAGGAACTCGAGTGTCTTACATATTTAAGACTTTTTTGAAACCATAAAAGATACCCAAAAAAGATGGAAAGCATCTCAAAATATATACTGAACTTCTGCCTTTCAAGCATTGAATTGGCTACCATTGCAGCAGGTGCCACAGTATCAGAAAGGCAAAGAGACAAACAAAGAACACTTTTGGGAGAGTGGACACACAGCATGATCATCTTCTGTCAATGAAAATCATTTTGTACCAAAGCAGATTGAGGGAGTTAGCCACGGGTGACCCGAGGCTTAAATGCTTGTGCGCAGTAGAATTATCCAATGGCCTTTCCTCTAATCAGTAACCTCCTTCATTAAATTAATTGCTAAAATTTTATTCTGCCTTATGTTCTTACAAATGGAATTGTTTCTGTGATTTTACTTTTGTGTCATTTATTCCTACAGTGCAGAAACATGATTTGTGTACTATTTAGGTGTTTATATAAGACTAAGTCATATATAAGAATTAGTCATTTCTCTCTCCCATTTATATTCCTTTTGCTTTTCTTGCTTAATTTCTCTGGCTAGAGTTTCAAATAAAAGGTTGGATAAAAATGATTACAGTGGGGAAACTTACTTTGTTCTAATCTAAGGGGAAGAGTATTCAGTGTCACATTGTGATGCTAGCTGTGGCTTTTCTGGGAAGCCCTTTTATCATGTCGAGGATATTCCATCTATGAATTTTTTTGAAAGAGTATCACACTTTTTCAAACACTTTGAAATGAATGAAATGTTTAGTTTTTGTTATTTGTTATTCCTTTCTGTTAATGAGATGTGTTTCACTGAGGGGGTTTTGCATGGTGAAGGCAAAACTATATTCTGGAGATGACCCCACTGAATATAGGATTTAATGACCAATGTGCTACTGCATTTTGTGTGATAATATTTTGTTGAGGTTATTACTTTTTCCTGCCTTGTTACCCTAAAAGTAGCAGCAGATGTTGCACAGGAACACTGAACACAGATCTACTCAGAATGGGGGACAATTCTTTATAGGTTCTAGATAAAAATCCTTTGTCTGAGGGACAGTTGGCTAAAATTTTTTTCCCTATCCATGGCTTTTCTTTTCACTCTGTGGGTGATTTCTTTTGATGTGCAAAAATTTTTTAATAAGATGAGATTCCAGTTGTTGATTCTTTGAAGTATTTCCCATGCAGCTTGATTTTTGTTCATGAGCTCTCTGCCTATACCTATATCTTCAAGATTTCTATCTACTTTCTCTTCCAGTAGACTTAGTGTTTCTGTTTTAATATTTAGATATTTGATCCATTTTGACTTTAGTGCATGGTGATAGACCGGGGTCTAGTTCTAGTCTCTGGCATATGGAAAGCCAGTTTTACGAGCACCATTTATTAAAGAGGCTATCTTTCTTCCAATGAACATGTTTGGCTCCTTTGGTTCTTTGTGTTTGTGTGTGTGTGTGTGTGTGTGTGTGTGTGTGTGTGTGTACCAAACTCATTACCTCACAGCTTGCCAGGCAGGCACTGTGCCACTAAGCTAAATCCCAGCCCTCCTTTGTTAAAGATAAGGTGGCTGAGTGTGTTTGGGGATGTGTCTGCTTCTTCTAGTCTGTTCCACTGATCCTCAGGTCTGATTTTTTTTTTTTTTACAATACCATGTTGACTTTGTCATAGTAGCTTTGTAGTATAATTTCAAGTCAAGGATTGCCCTTATATTGTTTGATCAATTTTACATGCCTATATCTGGTAATCTGGGCAACTACTTTGAAGATAACAATATGCAATATAATAAACATTGTTAATTTCTTACCATTTGTTTCAAAATTTTGTATCATTTTTGTTTTTTTCTCTTTAAAGTAAAAAAAAAAAACAACGAAAAAGATATGGTATTTTTATACAATGGAGTACTACTGAGACATAAAGAAAGGCAAACACAAAGCTTTTGTAGGTACATGGATGCAACCAGAGACCATACTCATAGGTGAAATAAATCAGATTCATATGTATAAATATCATATTGTCTTTCTAGTGTAAGAAACTGAAAAAGTAAATAAGATCCAAAATCTACAATAGATACTATGAAAGGGAAGGAAAGTGTCCTAGAGGAAAAAACAACTGGGATGGGGGAAAGGAGAAAAGAAGGAAGGGAAAAGGGAAAAATATATATATATACACAAACACACACACACACACACACACATACACAAGCTAGCTAAGATAGTTATATTACTAATTTCCTTTAGTTCTTTGAAGAAAATGGTTTGTGCTTATATTGTTTGATCAGTCTTGCATGCCTATATCTTATAATCTGAGCAACTACTTTGAAGGTAACAATATGTAATGTATTAACCATTGTTAATTTCCTATTATCTTGTTTTGAAATTCTATATCATTGTTTTTATTGGGGTTTTTTCTCTTTAAAACAAAAAAAGAATGGATACAGGGGAGCACATCCAATCTTTCACCACTGGATGTACTATAATTGTAGTTTTGTGTAGAAAACTTTTTTGGGTAATGAAAGGTTCCACCTGGTCCAAGTTTAATTAGGACTTTATTATAAATAAATGTTAAATTTTGTCAAATGTATTTTCTCTTTATTAAGATCATATGGATTTTCTCACTAATTCTATCAGTATAGTGAATTATACACACTGATTTTTATTAAATCATGTTACACGCCTCGAATAACCACCCTTGGTTGTGACATATTATTCCTTTGATAATCTTTGGGGTTTGATTTAATAACACTTTGCTGAGGATTTTTGCACCTCAGTAAATGAGAGTAGAGTTTTATTTTTTATATCTTTCTTGTTCTGAGAATTAGGGAAGTCCTGATTTCATAGAAAAGGGATAATATTAAATTATTATCTCCTTAAATATTTAATAGAATTAACCAATGATATGTCATTGGATTTTTATTGCTGAAATGGGTTCCTCTAGCCCTTGGTTTCTTTAAGAGTTGCTGGATGCTCAGGTTATCTGTCTTAGACGGTCAGGATTTGTGATTTGTGTCTTTCAAGGAATTATCCTGCTATCTCCAAGCTGTCAGATTTACTGTGTTTAATTTGCTCCTGATAGCTCTCTATTTTCCATTTGCTATTTGTGGAGTGAGCAATAGTGTCCATTTTTTCACACCTTATGTCAGTCTTTTTTGTCTTCTGTTATTTTTTGGTCATTTGGAACAAATTTTGGTGAATTTTGCATGTTTTCAGTTAATATCACCGTAATATACTTATATATTAATGCTTTTCTGGATATAGTTGAGTTTATAATACATGGGTGGATAGGTGGATGGATTTTGTTACACTTTATTTTATTGTTGAATCATTAGTCATGAATATATAGTTAATAAGTTAAGTAGAAATTGGGTGAGAATGTTATCTTCCTAGAGATAGCTTCCAAGGATAGAATTTTATTTAGTAGGGTCAGAAAATGCCTACAGTTTGTGCCAGATTAACGGAAAGAAGTGGAAAGAGCTTGTCAAAACAAACCCATCATTTATACTGAGGATTGTTCCCACAATGAATGTGTCTAATTTTGAGCAATGGAACATGATATACATCAACTTTTTAAAAAACCATCAGGACCGTTTATCTGAAGAGTTCTTGGTGTGGAAATATATAAAAAAAAATTACTCAGAGATGAGAGTACAGATTTTCTCCCTCACATTTTGGCTCAGTCTTTGACAGGCACGAAGAGACACAAGCTTAAGATTTCAAGCTCCCACATCTGTGCCCTGGGACAAGCACAAGCAGGTAATACTTTTTGTTCTTCGTTATTCAAGGCCAGCACTTCTGTCCGTTCTCTGAGCCGGAAACACGCAGACCCCTGAGAGCCGGAGCAGGGTATGAGCCTGGAGCAGAGACTGTTCTTCTTTGATTTCTATTTGCCAGTGTTCAAAACTAAATATTTCAGATTCTGGCCTGCATAAAAAACCGTTAGTGCCTTAGGAGTTTTATTTTGTCACGGTTGATTTCTGCCCTTCTTGTGCAATACAATTTATCCATCGGGAAACATAGGGTATGACTCAGAATCAAGAGTTTTTTCCACCTTATTTCCCTCCAGGCCCCATTTAAGGTACAGGGACTAATATGATGAGACTGTGACAAGGAAACATGTCTGGTTATCATCTACCAGCGAAATTCAGAACATTGCAACTAGAGGGGATAACCCCGCTGCATTTTGAGCAAGAATTCTTAGTGGAAATTGTGAGTTTTTTATTACTAATCTGGGAGAGCACTGATCAATATGCTTAGGTAGGTGTGAAGAGGTACTAACCTATAAAGGGAACAGGACTTCGCAGCTCACACTTAAGGTAAGGCAGTGTGATAAACAAGATGCATTCTTGTGTTTTGACTCCAGACCAAGGTACATTGCAATGCCATTCTCTAAATAATCAAACGAAAGGGAAGAGCAAGAGTCCTGGGAAGGATGAGTGTAGACATGAAGATCTTACTCAAAATACTGATTTCATGTTAGATTGTAACATAAGGCAGCAGTCAAAAGATGAATCATGAGTTTAATGTTGACAGAATATTTTAATATATGACCACATATATCAAGAATATCATGCTTTTTTTGATGCCTAGAATTGAACTCAGGACCTTGCACTCACCAGGCAAGCACTGCACTGCTGAGCTAGAACCCTGGCCCTCAAGAATAAAAACAATTAAGGACATTAGTGAATAAAAATGTGTCCAGGAATTTTATGATAAATGAATTTGCATCCAAAATGCACAATTGTAGATTGAATGGATAAATAAATGAGTGAATGAATTAATAGGAGTTGCAGTAAAGAATGATAGCTTATAGTTTTCAGATTTAGGGTTCATTTTCTTCTAACAGTATTATTAGAAACCTATAATAACCAGTGAAGATCCTATTTATGAAATAATAGCAGATAACAATCTGCACCAAAGAGAAATAAAAGCTCTTATCAGTCACTTTCAATGTGAGCTCATAAAACTAAATCCCTAGTTTTAACTCAACTAGAAAGCAACAATTGAAAATTGTCTTAAATACAGATTTAGGTTGAATCAGTGTCCCATAGGACCGTTTGCCATGATTTCTTAAACTTTTCATTAAGACTTGAGAGAAAATTATACATTCAAACATTTCTGGAACCAGTAAAAATTCCTGCTTTTTCACTCTTTGTGAAATTTGACCTGAATGTCAAGAGTCAAAAAACTGTTTCCACTCTGATCCAGGGATTCTACACCCAAACTGTCAGAGGATCTAATTCAACAATACCAGCATAATATAGGGGGAAAATGTAACATATAAAGGATTATACAAAATGTAGAAAAGACCAAATGAAAATATTTGTAATAGGAACTGTGATAGATTTCATAAATATAATATTAGTTATGTCAAACCAGTGCAATAAAGAATAAATTTTTTTTCTACTTTCCAAACACAATGCTATAAAATATTCTCAAAATGCATGTAGTAAACATTATACAGAAATAAAAATCTAATATTTGATTTTAAAAGATTCCAAATAAGTTAGTTTACAGAAATAAGCACTCAGGAGTTTTTTCTACAGTGGAAATTCAAAATTATTTTTGGTAAAATGTAGAAAAGCAGATTTTAACTTCTTTTCTGTCTTTTTGAGACAGGGTCTCATTATGTAGTTCAGGCTGGCCTTGAGCTCACTTTGTAGCCCAGGCTGGTCTCGAACTTGCAACAATCCTCTTGCCTCAGCCTCCTGAGTACAGGGATTACAGGGATGTGCCACTACACCCAGCAGATTTTAACTTCTTGAAAAGTATATCAGAATTCATTCAACTTCTATTATACTTAATGGTACTAGGAAATTGTGTGCAATTAATTGTGAAACCTATAAGACATAGGTAAACTGTATTTTATAACTAACAAATTTAGTATTCACAGGCATAAGGATAATGTTTATTGTCAAACAATATGAAAATCAGTGCCATTTACCTGGCATATCCTCGGATTCTCCCAATTTCCAACCATAATTATGGTTGCTACTCTCATTCTCAAAACTATCCTGGATGAGATTTCAAGTTATATAATACCCTTAATTAAAATACAGAGCAATATCTCTGACTGATATTCAATCATGAAAAATTAAGTACATGTAGCGCTACTCCAGAAAGTGGTGGGCCATTTTTACAATATTTTGGCCACATGCAGATTCACATAGTATTTCTTTTTTCAATCAGATTTTATTGGCACATTTTAGGTATACATAATAATCACACTCATCATAGAGAATTTCCACCTGTACATGATATACCTTGTTTCTTTTTTTTCCATTTCTCTTCCCTCCATGCAACCACTCCTCCCTTCCCCATTTACAAAAGCTTTGTTTCAATTTTTTTCCTTCTTTTCTCATTTTTTTACTTCTCCTTTCTTTCCTTTTCCCCTCCCCCTCCTTTGTTCTCCTCTGCTTTTCAACACTGCCTTCCTTTTTCACAACATCTATTGTACATTTTGGTCCTTATTTACCCTTTTGGTTTCTCACACCACAGAAACAATGTGGTATTTACACATGAACATCCAATTTATTTCACTTAAGAGTATGGCCTCAAGATGCATCTGTTTACCTAGGAATGTCTCAAGTATGTCCTTCTTTATGGCTGAGTAATACTCCATTGTATTAAAAAACGCATCTTTTTATCCATTCCTTGGTTGATGGTCATTTGAGCTGTTTCCAAGATTGGGCTATTACAAACTGTGCTGCTAAACACTGGCATGCATATATCACTGTAGTATGATGTTTTTAATTCTTCTGGGAAGATACCTAGAAGGGGAATAGCTGGGTTGGATGTTTACTAGTGCCATGCTGTTTTTACCAGAGTAGGTTTGTAGCATAATTTCAGGTCTGGGACTATGACGTCCCTGACTTGACTATGTTGCCCAGAATTACTTTGCTATTCTAGGCCTCTTCTGGATCCAAATGAATTTTAGAATTGTTTTCTCCAATTCTATGAGATATGCTGCTGGGATTTTTATTGGAATTCCATTAAATCTGTATAATAGTTTTGGAAGCATGGTCTTTTTCACTTTATTGGTTCTTCCTACCCAAAAGGCATATCTTTTCCATTTCCTAATCTTTGATCTCCTTTTTCACGGTACTACAGTTTTCAGTGTAGAGATCTTTGACTTCATTCGTTAGGTTGATTCCTAGGTATTTCATTTTGGGGATGCTATTGGGAAGGGTGTTGCTTCCCTAATTTCTCTATCAGTGAGTTTGGTATTTGTGTTATTTGTGTACAAGAATGCTTTTGAGTGTTGACTTTTTATCCAGCTACACTACTGAATTTAGTTATTAAATCTATAAGCCTTTTGGTGGAGTTTTGAGTCTTCTATATAGAGTATCATGTCATCTACAAATAATGATAATTTAAGTTCTTCCTTTCCTATCACTATTCCTTTTATTTCTTTCTCTTGTCTAATTGCTCTGGCTAAAGTTTCTAGAACTATATTGAATAAGAGTGGTGATAGTGTGCATCTTTGACTTGTTCTTGATTTTAGGGTGAAAATTTTCAGTTTTTGACCATTTAGTATGATGTTGGCTGTTTGTCATAGATGGCTTTTATCAAATTGAGATAAAGAGCATCTATTCCAGTTTTGTAGGGTTTTTCTCATGAATGGGTGTTGGACTTTGTCAAAAGATTTTTCTGCATCTATTGAGATGATCATATGGTTCTTGTCCTTGGCTCTGTTAATATGTTATGTTAAGTTTTTAAGTTTGTATATGTTCAGCTACCCCTGCATCATTCCTGGGGTGAAACCTATTTGGTCATGGTGTATAATCTTCTTGATTTGCTGCATTCTGTTTGTCAGTATCTTGTTGAGGATTTTTGCATCTATGTTCATTAGGGAGACTGACCTACCATTCTCTTTCTTAGTGTGTTCCTTCTGTAGTTTGGGTATCAGGGTAATGCATGCTTCCAGGAATGAATTTGGTAGTATTGCTTCCCCCATTTATTTCATTAAAGAGTTTGAGAAGTAGTGTTATTAGATCATCTTTAGATTTGTTATAGAACTTAGCAGTGAATCCATCAGGACCTGTGCTTTTCTTTGCTGGTAAGCTTTTAATACATCTTCAATTTCATGGACTGATATTGATTTATTTAGGATTTTATATCTTTTTATTCAGCTTTGGTAATTTGTATGTATCTAGCAATCTACTTGTTCTGCATTTTCCATCTTATTAGAATATAAATTCTCAAAGTAGGCATAGATGATGTTCTGGATTTCTGAAATAATTAAACAGAGGGGAAATCTGGATCTAGATTTCTGTAAATAAGCAGAGGGGAAATCTGGAAATCTGGATTTCTGATTGTGATTTCATCCTTTTCATTCCTAATTGCATGAATTGAGTATTTTCTTTCCTTTTTTATAACACTGGCTAAAGGTTTATCAATTTTATTTAAAAATCTTTGAAAGAACCAATTCTAATTCATTAATTCTTTGTATTGTTTAGTTAGCCTCCATTGTGTTAATTTCATCCCTGATCTTTATAATTGCTTCCCTCATATGTGCTTTTGGCCTGATCTGCTCTTGTTTTTGTAGAAGCTTGAGGTTCAACTTAAATTGTTTATTTGAGCTCACTCTTTTCCTCATATGGATATTCACTGCTACAAATTTCCCTCATAGGGCTGCATTCATTGTGTCCCATGAGTTCTGGGATGTTTTGCTAGCATTATTATTTAATTGTAGAAACTGTCTAATTTCTTCTTTAATATCGTCTGTTACTTCTTTAATATCATCTGTTCATGAAGGTGTTATTTAATTTCCAGGTTTTTATGAAGTTCTTGTGGTTTCTTTTACCATTGATTTCCAATTTCATTGCACTATGGTCTAATAATATGCCTGGGATAATTTCAATTTCTTTGCATTTACTTAAGCGTATTCTGTGAGCTAGTATGTGGTCTATTTTGGAGAACATCCTGTATGCAGCTGAGATGAATGTGTATTCTGATGTTGCAGGGTGGAACACTCTGTAGATGTCTACTAAGTCCATTTGTTCAAAAGTTTGTGTTTCTAAAATTTCACTGTTGATTTTTTGTCTAGATGATCTGTCTATTTGTGACAATAAGGTATTGAGATCTCCCAATACAATTGTATTAGTGCTTATTTGATTTTTCATATCTCTTAAGGTTTGCTTTATGTAGCTGGATGCACTGGTAGTTGGTGTATGTGTGTGTGTGATAAATATATATATATTTATGATTGTTATATCTTCCTTTTGAGTTATTCCCTTTACAAGGATGTAATGATATTCTTTGTTTCTCTTAATCAGTCTTGACTTGAAAAACACTTTGTCTGTAAATAGCTACCCCTGCTTTTTTCCAGGTTCCTGTTCCATGGGATATTTTTTTCCATCCTTTGATTTTCAGTGTACGAATTTCTTTTTGAGTTAGTGTGCTTCTTTGTGCAGCATATTTCTGGATCTTCCTTCTTGATCCATTCTGCCAGTCTGTTTCTCTTGATTGGTGAATTGAGACCATTAATGGTGGTGGTTATAAGTGATATGTATTGACTTATCCTTGTCATGTTATTTTCCTATTATTGGCTCCGTTTTTCCCCCTATGTTTAATTATTTACCTTGTTTGGTGGATTCATTCTGTTGTGGTTCGTGGAGTTGTAGTCCTTGTTGTCTCTTTCTAGTATGTCCTACAGAACATTTTAGAGTGATGATTTGGTGGTCATGGATTTCCTCGGGTGTTCTTTGGAAGCATCTTATTTCTCCATCAATTTTGAAAGATCATAGTTCAATCTAGGTTAAAGACTGTTTTTCTTTAGAGCTTGAAATACTTCACTCCAAGCTCTTCTTGACTTGAGGGTGGGTGCTGAGAAGTCAGCTGTCATTCTGATGGATTTGTGCTGAGAGGTCAGACATGAATCCTTTATAGGTGATTTGTTTCTTTTCCCCAACAGCTTTTAAGATTCTAGTCTTGTGTTGAATTTCTGGAATCTTGATTATGATATGCCTAACTGTAAATTTTTATCATGGCTAGTTGGAATTCTGTGTGCCTCACTTAACTGTATGTCAAATTCTTTTACCCTGCCCGGGAAGTTTTCTGCATGATGTCTGTGAACAGGTTTTTTATATCATGTGCGCTATCTCCTGTTTTTTCATTGACTCCAAGCAATATTATATTATTCTTCTGTGCATCATCTAGCAGCTCCTGGATTGATTTCTTGTGGTCTCTTGCTATTTTTAAGAAATCTTTCTTTTCATGATTACTAACCAGAAGCCTGTCTTCCATAGCTGAGATTTTGTCCCCACATTGCTTTATTCTGCTGTGGATACTTTCAATGTGATTGTTAATCTTTTGGCTATCTGCTTGAATCTGTTTTATAGATTCCACTTCTTTCCTGTTTGAACATTCATAGTTTCCATCATTTTCCTAAGAGCCTCTATTTTTTTATCTGTATCTGTTCTAGAGTTACCAAACATGTTTTTATTGTGCTCACCATCTCTGTAGTTATCTGAGAAATTATTACTGATTTGATTTTTTCTAAAGTCTAGTTCATTTTCTTTGTTGTTACCACTGCATGGAGGCCAGGTCATTGGCTTTCAGACTGTCCCACTTTATTACCTCCTGGTTTTACCTTTGGTGAATTGCATTTCTGGGGTTGCATCTTATTTAATGTTCCTTCTCATTTTTTATATTTTTTAAGTTTAATTCCTGGGTTGATGCTGATAAATTTCTTTTGGTGTGTAGCTTTATTGCTAGTATTTAGAACCCTTACAAAATAACTACTTCTCAGAGGTGTCTTCCAGGTATAATTGGATTTTCAATTTTGAGTTTGTTGCAGTATCCTACCTCTTCAATTTATTGGGGATGAGAAGTTGCTGCCTACTTGGCCCAGCCTCTGGTTCTCTGGTATTAGCCCACACTATTTTCTATGACCCTTAGGCAATCACAGTCTTGGTATACCAGGAAGAAGAGCTGTTTAGAACAATTATGTCATTTTGGCTAACACGGTACGATCAGCAATAACAATGGCATCAAACACAGCCAAGAAAATGACAAACTAAGGTAACTATTAACTTGCCACCTTAGGCCATATGAACTAGATTTGTGGTCATATAACAAAATCTAAAATAAACCAGAAAATTATATGCAGTAAAGAAACCCTCAATCTGACCATTTTACCCTCAGGAGAAAAAAATTAAAAGGAACTGGGGAAAGAATAGAGACATATAAGAAGAGGAAGAGATTAGAAGCAACGTTGGAGGACAGAGGAGGATTGTGCAAACTTTGGGAAACTGGTGCAAAAAGACAGGAGGGAAAGAGAGAAGAAATAAAGGAAAGAACAAACAACAACCCCAAAACTGGAAATTGCATTCACACTCATAAAAACAAGATCAAACAATGAAGAAGAAATAAAAAACAAACCAAAAATAAAAAAAAGAAAAGAGAGAGAAAAGAAATGTCCACTTTAAGGTTTGTTTCTGCAGTTACTGGTAGACAACATGTGGAGCCAGAGTTCAAATCCATGTTGATTCATCTCAGGAAGCCAACAGTGAATAATCTCATTGAGCCTGCACCTTTATTTCCCGTGAATTCTGGCTGTGAGGCCTTCAGCAGTCAGTACATCTTTTGTGGGCCTGATTTCTACTGGGGCCACTAGATGGATCCAGCAGTTCTAAGTTCTGAGCTCAGTTATCCCCTCTCCAAGATGGCTCCCAGCCAATCACCCTTTCCGGGCGAATGGCTGAATGCAGTCCACTCACCAGCCAATGCAGTCCATGACATCCACTGTTCTGTTCCACCACTGCATCTCTCTGTGGGGGCCTCTAGGGTCACCAGCAGTCATTGTGTGTCTGCAGATTTGAATCACTCCTCCCACACAGTGAGTCCTGACTCAGGAGAAGGCTCCACTGGCTCCTTCTTCTTCACTGAAATTTCTCTCTTCACTCTCCCCATGGGCTTCAATTCTTGCATCAGATCCTTCCTGGGTCCCAGGCACCCACTTCCCTCCTTCTCTTCCTTGAGTTGCTATATTCCAGTGTCTGGACACCAAATTTCAGCAAGATTTCTCTACTCTTCATCATTCCACCATCTTCCCAGAAGTCCTGATAGCATTTCTTAACGTAGAATATACTACAGTTACCTGGGACCTGATATTTCACAGCTTCAATCCTCCCTGTCCTTGACATATCCTGTTGTTCATACTTAGAACACATTTAAATCATCAGACTGGGCAGTATGGACATATGATCATTACTTGGCTGATAAGTCCTCATTATGCAATGCAAGGCATTCCAAAAAAAGAAGACCTAGTGCCTCCTAACAGTACAGTATGAGTACAATATCTTGCACACAGAATATGCACATTGGATGCAATAACAAATGGCCATCTATTACAGGATGAATGAAACTGTGGACTCTGCCGAGATGACTGTGGACACTCCTCCAAGTCAAAACCAAAGTACCTCATTAAAAACAACGGAGACATCTGGTATCATGTCGTATCTACAAGACATCTTGAAGAAATTCCTGAAAAGGAATCTAAAAGCTCTGGGGGTAAGTAAGCAAGCCTTCCCAACAAAGCATTTCCAGTGAGACAGAGCAGGGGATATTTGACAGTGGTAGAATCCACCAGTCAAGGATGTGGTTGGCAGGGAGACTCCAGAACATTGCTTGTGTCAGTGAATCTATGGAAAAAAATAATGACTGCTTCAGTAAAGGTAAGGGAGCTCGTTTATATGGTGGGGTGCATTGGAAGAGTACAGAGGTCCTAAGGTCCAGGATGAGGTTTACACTGACTATGTCTGACAGAGCAAGGCTGACCCATTTCAGCCAGGCCTCTGGAAAAGGAATAGCTACTTCAGGAACAGACTCTTCTTAGCAGATGCTATTGTGGTATTTGAAGGTGTCAAGTCTCAGAGTGACCATAATGCTGGATGCAAACTAAAACAGCCTCCTGGAAAAGAAATGCCCAGCACGGTCTCTGAAATGTATACTGCATTTCTGTTTTGTCAGTTTGACTGGGTGATAATTTTGTTTGTTTTATCTCTTACCTAGGTGGCTCAGATTGTGATTGGCACAAAGTACATCTTTTATGGAATAATTGTATTTTTTGCTCTTTGTTCTACAAAGTGCAAAACTGTTTTCTTATGTTACACAGGCTTCCCTGTATGGACAGCACTGTCTGTAAGTATATTTCATTCATAATCAAGTTAATAATTCATTCATACAGTTATCAAATCAACACACAACTGGTTTGTTTGGCAGCTTGTTGATTGTGGGCTACTTTCAAAGATAGCTAAGAATTAACTTCTGACAGTTTTAATATATTCCAAAATAAATGTGACCTTAAACTGTACTCATGGTTTGTAGTATAAGCCATTCAATTTGGCATATAGCATAAGTCACTCTTCCTTTAAAACTAAATTCTGTTTTTGACACATGATAGAGATGTCATTGAAATGTAATGATATTTAGTTATGGTGCGGGTAGGAAAGAGTTTGTCATCTTGTAATCTCTCCATTTTTTACCTCAAATGTGTGCTAAGCTAAATGCCCTGTAGTCTGGGCCCACTGGGCTTAAACTATGTTTTCAATTTATAACAACTCTTTTTTTTTTCTCAACGTAGAACAAATGACTTTCCACTATTCTTCTTATCTTTCCTTCTGCTCTGCCTAAGGAATTTTATACTTCATAAAAATAAAAGTAACTTTGGTACTTTAATTTTGTGTTACATATACTTTGATGATCCTTTTCCCTCATAAATTTGAAGAAATAGGTCATGAGTTAAGCATAAGAAATTTAGAAAAATGTATGTCTGGGAATGTGGTGGAAGAGGTGGGATTAAAAAAAAAAAACAGACCCACAAGCTCAAATACTGCACGGTGTCTGTTATATGAGAAACCCAGGATATAAATCCAGAGCTGCATAAAAGATAGATAATAGCAAGTAGAGAACTAGATCATTCGTAAATGGGAAGGGAATCCAGAAATGGAGGGAGAGGATGGGAGCAGAGGGAGAGAAAAAGAATTGAGATGTGTTATGTGCATGTACCAGTGCCCAACGAGTAATGTTATCATTGCATACTGCAAATGTAAAAACTTTGTTTAAAAAGGAGAAAGAGGGAAAAAAAGCTTCTTTTTCTACAGATATCCTTCTTTTCTTACAAATAGTTTATCATCTCAGGATCCCTAACCGTCGCATCTGCCAAAAAGCAAACAACATCTGTGGTGAGTTAATAATTTTTCTATTTCTTATGTAGAAAGAAAATGAGAGGTTCCCTTCTGGCTTCCCCATAGAAAGCTTTAGCTCACACAAAGCTGTAACCCAGGAGATGCATGATCTTCCGTGTGCTGAATCATACAACTGTCCCTTGTGCCCCATCAACCCTGTGACCTTCTTCTCACTAGACAAAGATGAGATCTGTCTCCCTAGACCTCGGACATGCTGATCCCAATGTCCTATCACAAGAACAGCTAGTGTAGTCCTTGAACTCTCTGTCACTGTGGGCAATGGGGAAGGTGTTGGTATAGAAACAAGCGTGGCGTAATCTTAAGAAGACTTACACAGGGCAACCTTCTCTTCTCAGTGGGGTGAAAGAGGTGATGTAGAGCAAAAGGCGAAAGACACTAAAATATCCAGAATTTTTATGCTATCCGTGGTATATGTCTCTGAAATGTCAATTAACTCCAATTTTCCTTCACCCAATTGTGGTTTGCATTTGGATTCACCTGGCAATATAGGGACGATGAATGCCTAGTGTACCTCTCAGGATAAGTCTATGAAATCAAAATCTCTGCCTGGCTTAGGGTCCCATTACTTTTAAGCAAGTTATTTTCTTCTCTTTTTTTCCAGCTGAGAGGTAATCTGGGAGCTAACACTGTCAGCAGCCTGTTCTCAATGGCTGGACTCTGCCTTCTGTCATACAGTTTAAATGAAATCCCTCGCTATGCAGAATCTGAGTGCCATAGCATCGAATTAGTCGGAACAGTAAGTATTTTCCATCTAAATTCTTAGAACTAATTATTTGAGCATGATGAACGTGAAACAAGAGTGTTGGTGTGTCTTGGAAACATGACAAACTTTATTCCCGATTCCTTTCCAAATGCCTCTTTCAAGCTAGCGTCACTTTTTAAAAGGGAAATGATGATTACATTTAAGGTGGCAGAAAACCCGACCTCATGTAACCCGAGTTTTATTTCTCAAGAAGAAAAGAAATAGACTGAGGTATTAAAATCTAAGTCAAAGATTGAGTTAGCTTTTATTCTATCCTTTATTTTAAAGTCATTTTGTTGTATAGGTACCACTGTTATGATTTTAAAGGACAGCATCATCCAAAGATACTTGGGTAATCAATATTTATTCTGACTCGCCAGCATCTGAGAGCAGGTCCCTGTTTTCACTAAGGCCCTGCGAAAGACAAGAAGATTCAAGATCTGAAACACAAAGAGAGAAGTGGTCACCCCTAGAGGAATGGAGGGGCATTGCAGTTTTAGAGGACAGATGTCCTTTGTGAAGATAATGATGGAAAATTTCACAATCACTATTTGTTCTTTAAACCTAACGTGTATTACAAATTTAGGAAACCATGTGCTTTTAATTACAAGTCACATGGAAAACTGGAAAATTTGAGTCTCATTTTGCTGGGGAGTTGCCCATTCCTGCCATTTCTGCCTTACCTATTCAGAAGAATCAACTTTGCAAGCTTTGATACCATCTCCGATATCTATGTGAGAACAATAGTAACTTCTGTAATAAGATTAATAACCACCACCAAAATAGCACTACTAACAAAAGTCAAGGGTAGAATAACCACACTCAGGAATGTACTGCAAATATGGTCCAAAAAGAGAAGAATGGAAAAAAAAAAAAAAAAAAAAAAGGAAAGGGCTCAAAGGGAGTGGGGGAAGGGAAGGGAAGGGAAGGAAGAGAAAGAGATGAAAAAAGGACAAAGATGTATTATGTACATGTCCCATTTCCCCATAAGGAAAGTAAATATTATGTACAACTTGAATGTACTAATTTACTAATTTTGAAAAGTAATCTTCGTAAGTTCTGAAACCTCACAAAGGTTTCTTCCCAAATTGTGTCACTATATTCAATAATATTGGATTTCATTTCTAACTTTTATCTTTATAGCAGGACGTGTAATTCTAGGCTCAACCACATTCTATCATTCTGTATAACAAAATAAGGGTTCCCTTTCAACGGCACTGTTTGGAGCCCTGAAATGGAATCTCCAAACTGCTTTCAGGACAGAGTAGAATATGCAAAGAGGAGAGTGTCATAAGATTTCACTTTATTTAACAGGGACTTGTGACTATCTTAATGATTCTGACCTGCCTGCAGATTTTCATTTCCCTTCCTCTCTGCATGCTCACCTATAAGGTGGATGGCCAGAATATTAGCGGGGTAAGTACACTTCTTGAGAGACTGGGGACAAATTCAACAATTTTATTGAATGATGCTGTCAATAACTGTTCTTCAATGTTGGTACCATGCAGTGTCAAAAAAGTGGTTCTGTGGGTAGCTGTGAGATATGTCCTGAGCACACCTGGTGTACATGGTACATAGCCCTCCACTCTGTTCAGAAACTCTCACCCAGGAGCGCCTTCATTAACTTAAACATGTGTTCATTCACCCATTCATCCATCCGCCCTTTTCTTCTCTATGCATTAGGACTATGGCTGTATATTTTATGCATATAGCAACATAAGAATAGTGTTACTCTAAAAATCTGGACGTGGTAAATTATATCAGGTGTGTATAATTGAAAACTTAGTAGTGAATGCAAATTTGATGTTCTGGTTCACTTCTAAAGTGCCAGCTAGTAGAGAGCTAGTATTATGCTTCCTCCTGCATCATCACCTGAGACTTTTTATGAATTAACATTGCTATGGCTCTATATATGTTAGGATTGATTCACAGAACAGAGAGCTTATACTGCAGAACTCCTTACTTTTAGGTATATAATGCACTGAAGACAACTTTCTCTTTCTTGAACACTTATCATACTTCAAATCTTTCTGGCCTCATCTTGTACCAGCCAAAGAAAATTCAGCTTTGTACCCCTGCAATTAGATCAGGTGTGTGAAGTAATGTGTTTTCATCATATGCCATGTGCCCTACGTGCATATACCATGTAATTGCAGTAACGCACCTGAAGTTGACAGAGCTAGGGAAGGACCTAAAAGTTCTCTCCTCTGTACGTCTGTGCAATGCACAGGGAGAACATATACAGAAAAGAGGAAGTCACAGTTACTTCTGGTCAGCTCACAGGTCTAAGGGAAACGAGCTTCTTATCTCACGTCTCGTGGACCCAACATTTGCCACGTGACCACGTTCAAGGACCGTGGAGACTGCAGAGCTCTGCCAGGTTCAAATTTTCACTGAAGTTCTGCATTAAAGGAGGATGATGGACATTCTCAGCCACCACGTTCAGGGCCATCAAGTGTGCACATGGACCTTTCTCCTGCATTTGAACATCCTTGCCAACTCAGAGAGTGCTAGGACTTGTGAAGTTACTGTGCGGACGTGACACAGCGAGATCTCTATATACACGCAGTTCTTTCCAGCACATCCAGAAGTGCCTCCACATGGTGAGGTCTAAAGAAAAAATTACTTACCTTAGTAAAGTTTCTGACATGGGAATGATGGAGGTCTCCTCCCTGCACACTGGTATGAAATATTTAGGGTATAACATAGTTTAGTTCTCTGAGAAGAGTTAACCTATCTTCCCTGCTGTCTCTCTTCCCTGTGTACACTGCTGTTCATGGCTGTGTCTGATAGCGTGATAATGGAAACTGTGCTTTTCTTAGCTATTTCTCAATATCTACATCCCAATTCCTGATGGCACCGGTTGGAGTGGAAGTGCTTGATACTTCAAATTTCACCTGGCTAGTATCAGCCAGTTCTTTGGTAATATGCTTTTATCAAAAACAGAAGGATAGATCTTTTATTCTCAACCTACGACTTTTACCTCTAGATCTTTGGTGATGGTTCCAGCTCCTCCTGTTCCAACCAGATCCCAGTCAGCAAAAAGGAAGAGGGAAATGGAAACATACCCTTTATTTTTCAGGGTGTAACTCAGAAATAAGATGCATTATTTTCACCCTTGCAGCTAAATAAGGAGAAATGATTAAATACTGGTGAAGTGAGAAAATAACGTGTCTTATATCATTTCCCCATACTTAGCCTCAAGATAACCTAGGAAATAGTGTGATGATTTTAGCTCCATTTTGCAAGTTTAAAACAAGCTATACTATTAACAGAAGATGAAGAAAACATCCTTTACAGATCTATAGATTAATTTTTACAAAAATTTATGAAAATATAATAGTCATCCCTTATTCACGTATTCATATTTTCTGCCATCAGAAATTAATTATGAGACAGAGGTAAAACCATATGCAAAGAGAAAACTTTTGTATGCACACAAATAACATGTTCATGCATTGTCAAAGCTTATTTGTGTTCTTGTTGGTATCTTTTTGTCCATCAAAAATAAACCATATACATTACTTCAAAATGATAGTGGAGCTAGTGTTCCTCATACCACTAGCATAAAAGAGAGTAATAAGCTACATTAGCTCTCCTTATTTTTTTGTTTTCCTTTGTTTCTGTGGTACACGGGATTTAACTCAGGACTATTGCCCTGAGCTTTATCCATAGCTCTTATCCTTTTTTTTTTTTTTTTTTTTTTGGTGACAAAGTCTAAGTCACTAAAATTGCATGATCTGAGCTTAAACTTGCAATCCTCCTCCCTCAGCCTCTGGGAGTAATGAGATTACAGGCATACATCACCATGCCCAGCTTTCCTATTTTTGTTGTCTAAGAATTATTTTAATACAGGTGCATCATTTTTCCCTTTATCTTCTCCAAGCCCAGTATGAATTCACTGTGATGAAAGCAAGCCTGATGCTCACTTGGATAAATATTGAGGGGAATGAGCCATGGAATAGTTTTAGTCATGACTGAAATTTACTCCAATTTCTTGTACCCATTAGGTTCCTCCAGACCCGGGGCCATGTAACTTACCTGTGAGGGAAGGGAACATATTTTGAAATAAATTACTGATGACTTGGGTTGCATTACTCTTAATGACATTCCCATATATTTGCAGGTTTCTGTATCATTTTGCTGTAAATCAGCTTCTGAAGTTCCTTATCAAGACTTGTTACCCCAAACTTCAGTCTATGAAGAAATTGAGCACAAAGAAATAACACCTCCAGGTTATCCCACAGACACCAGCGAACAAATGTGATGCTACTGCTCTATCTTTGGCCCACGGTGATAGCAGGAAGTTCATTCTGTGACCTCCGGGGCAGGAGCTCACATACGTGAGGCTTCAAATGACATCCAGAACACTGATAGTTTGGTCGACTCCCTTCTTTTTTGTTTTATGATTGGATGACTCCAAAGGCCAGGTTGAAATCTATTTCTTAACTGAGATACTTGTATCTTGAAACATCAGAAGTTCATTTATTTTCCACTTTGTAGTTCATGGACCTAGCTGAAATGGTGACTTCAGACACACAACAAAATAGGTACTACAGATTAGAAACCATAATATCAACAAAGTTTCTCCATGTTTTCCAAATAAGTGAAGGGAAATACAGAACTGGACCTATGACAACTGACTGTATTAAGCTACAAGAAATGATTGTTGCTTCCATACACAATCCATGGAATGGTTTCATTGTAAAGACCACCTACAGAGGGGCCTTTAGGACAAACTTGAACGATAGGAGGATGTTATTTCTGCCAAAATGTTCTTAACGGTCCATGCTCTCTTTTGTGAGACCATGAACCCGTGGACATCACTTTTCCTCATGCATTCAGAAGTAAACAGTAGAAAGTTGTCCATTCTTTAAAAATTGAAATATAAAGAAATAAATTTTCTTCCTGAAAGCTCCCCTTTAAACTTTTTTTAAATTTTTAATTACTGTATTTTAATTGACATTTCATATTCTACATGATTTTTGACTACCGAATAACAGTTTAAAACAGGTATACAATGTGAAGGAAGCAATTCAAGGTAATTGACATTGCTATCTCCTCAAACATTTACCATTCTATGCTCAGAACTTTTGGACTCTTCAAGTTGTTTTGAACTATGTTGTTAATTGTTGTAAACTGCATTTACTCCACTGTGCTGCAGAAAAAAACAAAGTAATTCCTCCTGTGTAACTGTATTTTGGGGCCTGTTATCTAACTTCCCTCTATCCAATCCCGTTTTCCTAGTGTCTAACAATCACTATTCTACTCCTTTCTATGATATCAAATTCAGCTTCCATAAATGAGTGAGAACACGTAGCACCTGTCTCTCTTGCTGGGATTATTTCACTTAGCACGAAAGTGAAGTACAGTCCTGTCTATTTTACCACAAATGACAAAATTTCATTCTTTTGTATGGCTATGTAATCTTCGTTGTGCTTAGATAGCATTTTTTCCTTATGGATTCGTTAACCCATGGACACCTTGCCTGCTGCAATAAACACAAGCATATGGGAATCTCTTTAATGTAATGTCTTTAATTCCTTTTGATATATACCCAGGACAGCTGGATCACAGGGCAGTTCTGTTTTTCATTTATAAAGACCCTCCATACTATGTCCATAGTGGCTCACTAATTTACACTCTCATGGACAGTGGTAACCCTGGGCTATAATGGAACTTCTTAATTGTGAAAATCGTTTTCATAAAGTCTTCACACTTTCACTTTTATTCTTGGTGACTTTGGATATGGCCCTTTTCTCACTACATAGAACTTTTATTTTTAAAATATCCTAGGTTGTGCTTACTTAGTTCAGCCTGTCATATCTATAAAGGATGACAATAAATGTTTACAAAACAGGTCACTGCAGTTTTCTAAGTATATTCCATTTGTGGTCATACTTCAGTTATAAAGGATGTCCTCAGCAACAGCTTGTGTTGACTGATTGATTCACTCAAAATTGAGTCAAATGAGACTCAGGATCCTGGAAAAGCACAACCAGAAGTTTTTTCAGTCTAGAAAAAGCAATGCCTTCCATGAATCTTCTATTTTGGGGTAGGATGTAATAACCACTACCTACATAAGTTTATTTAAATTTAAATTCAAATAATCTAAAGTTAAATAAAATTTAAAATGCAGTGAATTGTTTCAGTATCCATGTTACCACTGCTTCAGAGCCACGTGTGGACATGTGGCCAGGGGCCGCCATATTGGACAGCATAGGTATAGAACTTTTCCATCACCACAGAGAGTTCCCGTAGGAGAGGACTGCTGCTACTTCACAAAGACGCTTTACAAAGGAAGCCAGGCCTGAGTAGTACCCTTCCCAAGATTCCATTTTATAAAACTCATACACAGACAAAACACATCTTGGCATTGGACATTAAGATTGCTGTTGCCTGCAGACTCCAATGAACAGAAAGGGGCACATGTGGTCGGTTGAAATGCGGGTCATGTGATGTTCTTTGGGCAGGTGCTGGTGATGGGAAGACATTCATTTTCCAAAAATTAGTTGTTACATCCATCTGTTCACTTTTCTGCACCTGAGTTACCATTACGCTAAAATCTGTATCTTTCGCATGTGATCATTTAGAGGATGTGGGAGGACAGCCTTCAAAAGCACAACCAGTATCAGCAGAGGGAAAGATGCACGTTATTGAGCTTGGTAATAATTGATCCCACGTACATATCTGGACACTTAGAGTCCCACGTGCACATCTGAAGGTGAGAGTCAAGTGGGTTATTTTCAACATGGTGATGAATCACAGGAAAAGCAGGAACTTCTTTATGGAAACTCCACTTCCTCATACACATGTGCAGAAGGGGCTGGGACTGAGGATGGATTGTTAACTGACTGGACAACTACAACCTGTGGAAATTCAGGATAATATACACCCATCAGTCACAGGCTCCCTCTGCCAGCAAGAGTCACATTTGTCCTGGGATCCCATGCTATTTCTGTATCCAGGTAACTTAGTGATAAAAATCCCATCCTTCAGTACCTTAGAGTGCTTAGCATGTGCACACACCCACACACGCACACACACACACACATGCACGCACGCACACTGTATACATATACATATGCATATGCATATATGATTATGAAGCCTTGTGAAAATATTGGTCATCGTTCCTCCTCTGTGTCCTGCTACCCTCTCCAATCTCAGGACAGATGCATGAAAACAAGAACCTCCCCAACTTCATTCTCCACCCTGCTCATAAGTCAGGCAGAAAGAGACCCAGAGAGAGAAGCAAAGAGGAAGTCATGGCATAGCGAGACAAATCTGCACCCTGTCGGGTCAGCTGTGGACACTTACCTGAGTGACAAAGCAGATCGCCTTGCGTCCAAAGACAGACCGAGAGATTGCAGTGCTGGCTTCCAGCAGGCAGAGCAGCAGTATCCCAATGGCACATGGCCTCTGGTTGGTACAAATTCCATGAGTGAAAAAGAAGGGAACAAGGGACAGGTAAATAAATATCTAAAATAAATAAATCTCCATGTGCTGCAGGTACTCTGATTCCAAACTGAGTCTTTCTCCTTTAGAGAAAAAAGTAGGCATGTTCTCAGTCTAAACTAACTACTAGGGCTGGGGAGATAGCTCAGCAGCACAAGTGCCTGCTTGGCAAGTGCAAGGTTCTGAGTTCAATTCCCAGTACCAAAAATAAAATAAAATAAAATAAAATAACTACTAAAAATGGCACTCCAGAGTCTGCCAGCCTGAGGGAAATCCACATTCAACCATGTATCTCCTAGCATTTTTATTGACTTAGAAATTTTCTCCGTAGTCTGCTTCAAATTACTATTCTTTGGACTCAAAAGGTTTACAATAACCTTCATGTATGGGTTTGTACTTTGTCTTCATCTAAAGAGCAAAAGTTCACCTAGATTCTGAAAATAATATCATTGTATTTTCCTTGAATACATACATTCAAGAGACTTCAAAACTCTTGTCCTGAGAACTCAATTCATACTCACCCCATGCCTGCCTATAGATGTGAACCACAAATCCCCTTTCCACTGAAGCTTGAAACTGGATTAAGAAATCTCCTAGTGATAGATTTGCTAACATAAGTGTCCAAAGTAGAACAGTGGTGGAAAGGTAAGCACTCCAGGAGATCATGTTAGAAACCACACAAGACTTCTCTCCATGAGGCTCTCCAAGTCCCAGATTTCACTACTTTGGTCTTAGTCTGGTATCTACTATGGGGCAGTCCTTTCAGGCCTTTAAAGTAAATTTAGAAAAGAGCAATCCTGGAGAGAAAAGCAACTCAGAAACACTTATGTAAGGTGAATCATTTGACAAATGAGGCTCAATAATACAGTCTTCTGTGGTTCCTATAATCGCCCCTACTCCTGCCATGATGGTGCTGAGCACGTTCACTGCTAAGCTGCTTCTGACCTGGAAGAGAATGTAAGCATTCATCACGTTCCTCTGTTTCCCATATTTGCTCCATGTCGAGAACACGAAAACACCCACTCAGTTTGCAGAGACTGAAGACACCTTCTCAACTTACTCTCCTAAGTCTAGGAAGAAAGACACGTGTTGCAGAAGTACTGAATTCTGCACTTACAAATTAAAACCAGGGGTGGAATTACACATAACTGGGGTAGGGAAAGTAGGCCCAGCCTCAACTTCCTGATAGCAGTTTTGGAAATGGGTCTCTTAGACTTGAGATGAATCAGAGAACAGGACACTATTTCCTCTCTTTTGTCTTGACTCACAGGGCCCTTCTGACTTTGCTTATAGCATCAGGGTCCAGAGAGCACTTACCAGAGTCAGTGTCCTTTTTCTTCCAGCAGCAACACACAGAGCTCCTGACACAAGGAACTGAAAATGGAAGAACCCAGTTAGCCTGGGACTCTGCACCTGCACGTCTGTGAAATATCACCAACGCTCTGAAGTTATGGAGTCACATATTCTGTTTTATGTCAAAAATCCCAGGTAAAGGAACTGGTTCTTTGAAACAGCAGGCTAGGAGGAAAAGTCACACAATTCTAACGTTGAGAAGGTTGAAATATTCCAACATACTCACAAATACTGATCCCTGTATGGGGTATCCAATTTTAAAGATTGTGTAAGAACAACAAAAAGGTCCAGGAAAGGAGTTAAACTGGTTTATACCCCACAGGCAAGGTGCTGTCACCCTAATTAGGATCTGCGCCACCTGGGGGGGTGAAGAAAGAGGGCTGAGGCTGAGGCATGAAGGTTACTAAGAGTCTGGGTCCTTTTCACAGAGCTCTTCTCATCCCCTTCTCCAGAGAGGGCCCCTGGGTGAAGCCCCCAGAAGTCTGACCCCTTTTCTCAAGTTTAAGCCTGGTTACACATGGTTTAGGACAATGGTCTTTCCTATGCTCTGTAGAGAAATGAATTTTCCATTCAGATTATATCCTCTCTGATTGTCTTTTAAAGAGTTAAATCCTGGCACTGTGAAGTATAGGAGGCCAGTTTATGTCCCATTAGTCACATCTCAGGACCCACAGGGACGTTTGTTCTTCTTTCTGGAAGGGGTCACCTCCCAAAATTCTAAGCCAGTAGGTGGAGTGCACTTACCCCAAGGACCTGGGGCTCCCCCTTCAGGAAGTGCTTAGAGTTGCCCGTTTGTTCTGTTTGGCTGGTCACATCTCTCTGGAGCTGACCCATGGCCAAACTATTGGCAACTGCTCCTTCTGGGGGCTTGACGTAGTTTTTGGTGATGTAACATACAAATTGGTGAGATTCCCGCCTCCCTCAAGGTCATGAAAAATGACCTTGGAAGGATTGGGTAGCATGGAACAGCTGGGTGTGCTACATGGTAAATTGCCCCCTGAGTTATATTCCAGCCCTGTGCTGTGTAACCTTGGTTTGGTCTTTTTTTAAAACACATTTTGCCCTAGTTTTTAAAGACTATAAACCAGGGGAAGTTAACAATAACTTCATTTGTTGCCTGTAATATGTCTCATTGATTTAAACTAATTTACACATGTAAAACTGAGAAGAATGACTGGTGCCTTCTAAATACAATCACTTAGCATTACAATTATTTTTATTTGAGTTTCTAATTGGCAGACAACAACCTGTGTGTGGGGTGCATCTGATGCTTTGATAAACCATGTGAAATGATTATATCAAGTTCATGAATGTAACGTTGCCTCACATGTTGTTTATAGTGAGAATATTTAAAAATCTATTTGTTTAGCAATTTGAAATATGTAATACATTTTATTAACTGTGGTCACAATAAGACACCAGAGCTTACTCCTCTTTGTGGTGGAAATTTCTGCCCGTTGGTCAAACATCCAAACACCTCATCTCCCAGCAACACCCCACAGCCTGTGGTCCCTCCCCACCATTCCACCCTCCACCTCCACCTGCTTGGCTTTTTGTAGACTCCGTATGTAAGGGAGACCATGAGGTGTCTGTCTTTGTGTTCCTGGTCTATTTCACTTAGCGTGGGCTATGTATGTGCCCAAGGGAGTACAACAGAGCCTTTAAAGAAAGAAATCCTAAGCTGGAGGACATCCTTCTTGCTGCTGTACATAATATAAACTTTCTGATGCTGAATGTGGATGCAGAATGCTCACATTTATATCCATGAGAAGAAGCAACCTGCAGAGGACTGCGGGTCCTTCGAGAGCGCTCTCTGAGTGACGTGCGTGGGTGTTGTCTTCATTCACAAAAATGTCATTGAATTGGGTATGAAATATTAAACATTTTCTGCTTTTGAGGCTCTGTTCTGATGTGAGGAATAGAGCAGTGGACAGAACATTATTCCTTTTAAGCAGGAGTTTGCAACGCAGTAAGAAAAGAAGAAGGTGCATATTTATGCCAGTAACGTATAAGCACCTATGAGCAGAAACCACCTACAAGACAACTTTCAGTCGCTGTGTAAGAAACCTTAGTTCCAAAATGACCCTATGGCTTCTCAGCATAAGTCAGCTTTCCCGTGCCTAAGCCAAGATGAGAACTCGGTTTCTCTACTGAGGTATCTTTTAAGTCTATAACGTTCCCCTTCCTCACAAGAAAAATGGCAAAATGCTTCTACAATCGCCAATGCTCCACACCAATTCAAAATAGTTTTGTGAGCTGACTTAATTGCCTTGTATTATGCTCAAAACAGATTTATTGCATTGGGCTCCCTGAATCTTTGCCCTTTCCTGTACATATGCCACTGCCACGTGACTGTGCAGCTTGACCCATCAAAAGGGCACTATAATCCCAGCCTGTAATCCCAGTGCTCAGAAGGCTGAGGCAGGAGGATTCCTGTGAGTCCAGTAATAATAATGACTACATAATGAGTTTAAGGACAACCCGAACTACACAGTGAAACCCTACCTCAAAAAACAAAGAGGGTACTGTCTTCCCCTGCTCTTTGCATATGATTCCAGGCATGGGACTCAGACACCAGCAAAGATGTTAAATCACAATCTCCTGAGGTCACACAGTGGCAAAGAAAACACCTCGGCCCTATTGCCTGAGAATAGAAGGTACCCAAAGCACAGGGAAGCAATCCTAGTCTTCATGAGACCACAGCTACTGACCCTCACACAGGCAAACCAACAAACAGAACTCCAGGAGGACCGTGCACACCAGTGTTCAGGCTTTTCAACTATCAGTGCGGCATTGCTCTAAGCTACCCAGTTGGGTGGAGAGCTTTTGTCTTGCACCACAACTGTACAATAAATAGCTGATATACCTCATGTGGCTACTACATGCTACTACTCCTGGGTTTTAAAATAATTTTGGTTTGTTTATGTTTCGCAGTTTCTCTCTAGCTTGAAAGTTTAATGAAATAAATGGGTAACTTGTGCATAGTTTCTGAGGTGATCTGAGATCATCACAAACAGACTCAAACTGTGACTTCGTGACCTCTGTCTGAGCACAGAAATACTGGCAGCGCTGTTAAGAGGCCAAAGTCTAGTTCTAAGCAAAACCTCTTGAAGACAAAAGCTGAACTTGCAGCCCTGGGTTACACTGGATCCAACCTTGGCTTACACTGGGTCCCAAGTAATTCATGTGTGTGTTTAAGATCCACCACTGTGGCACAATGCCAAAACATGCTATCAGAGCACATTTGTTTCAACATGACAGGCAATAAAAGATTAGGCAAAAAAAACCTTCCTTCTGAAGAGACAGGGTCCCAGGTTTCTTCCACTGAGACCAGTGAGTGAAGTCACGGTGTGTGGAAAATGCCTGCCCAGCAAGACAATGAATGACAGTGCTGTTTACAATGCAGGCAGGATGCGGAGGGTGCACCTTGCATACCAAGCACAGGGATGACCATCTGTCCCTGGGAGGACAAGTCACAGTCAGGCTACAGTTTATTCTCAGCTCAAGCTGTAGTAGATGCGTAACCCAGGTTCCTGCACACCCCACCCCGCCTGGACACCCCCACAGAGCCCTCCTACCCTGAAGCCGGGAATAGGAAAGGAGTTCTTCCTACCTCTCCATTATGACAGAACTGCAGCCGATAACTTCCCTGGTAGTTATCTATTGTCCCCTGGAGTCTGGTCCAATCTGAACATGGTAAGACAGTTCCCTGCAGCACTTTGTAGCCGTCTCTGCTTCCTGTGGGCCACCAGACCCAGCCTACTGGAGAGCGGCAACTGTGAAACCTGAACAAAGAAACCAGTGGTTTCATGAGATGATCACCAGTGTCTACCCACAGGCTGAGAACAAACTCACAGCAGCTTCTCTGAGAGCTGCACTCCACTCCCATATGCTTTTCCCTCTCCCAGTCCTTTTTTTCTGATACTTGGCATTGAATGCAGGACCTTTACACTGGCTACATCCCCATCTCTTGTTTATTTTTTTAAAACAGGGGCACTAGTACATCTCTAAGTTGCTCAGGCTTGGTTCAAATCTGCATTCCTCCTGCTTTAGCCTCCTGAGGTTTAAGTACTTCATGCAAGGTTCACGGACCAAAGCCGCAGTCTCCAAGGATGAGTTTATGAGTTTTGGTGCCATTCAAACCAAGTGCCAAACAGCATCTCTTAAGAAGTCATAATTTCTATAAATCAACACACCCATCAGAAAAAATACTGGTCACATAATTGAACATGTGAATGTTAGTATCCAAACCTTTCAGCAGACTTTTTGTTCTGATTCCTTTATACAACCCACCCACTACTTCTTTTTTAGCTAGAAATGGAACACATGATGTTAATCCCTGTCTTCTAGAGTAGGTTTTCAAGTATGCAACAGAATTCCTGGCATTTCAAGGTTCCCATCAGTTGGTGTATGAAAATTTACTAAAATCAAGACCGATTTAATTTATTTTACATCTTTCTGATTTATTGGCTTTCTTAAACCAAAGACAACCTTAGGTACATATCAGATTTTCCACATTGATGTTTAATGCTTTATGCTTTACATTTTTCACTGGCTTTGAAACTCTCTGTAAAAGGACACAATCTGTCCCCCAAAAATGGAGAGGCACAAGATTTTCAGGTGACCTGCATCTAGTGAAAGATTTCTGGGGAAAAGAGGAAGAACGCATGCTCCTCTCTCCTGCCACCACTTTAAAATGCTTTGTTAGAGTAGAAATAATGACTGCTGACATCCAGCTGCAGTTTATCTCTCCTCACTTGTGGCAATGAGACAGCAAGGACTGCATATATTGTGGTGTGTGCAATATTTAAAATATAATGATCTCATCATCCTATTTTGATCATGCATGTCATTCTGCCTAGCACTAATTCTAATTCTAATTGACCCAGAGGAATAGTGTGTATTTATAGGCTATAATGTAATGTTCAATACATGACTACAATGTGTAATCAACAGATCAAGATCATTAGCATTTTCAGTTTCTCAAATATGCATCCTTCCTTTGTGTTGGGAAATGTTTCATTGCTGTCTTCTAGTTCTTACAAAATGTATAAGAAATTTGGTGAGCTATAGCCCATCTGCTGTTCTGTAGAACCTTAGCATTTGTTCCTCCGGTCTAATGGCACTTTGGTACCCACTCTGTGACCCCCTCGCTCCCCCACACTCCCAACCCTTTCTAGCCTCTAGTGGCCTCTCCTCTGTACTTCTACAAGGTCAACATCTTTATCATCTACATATGAGCAAGAAGGTGGGTGCACCTTGCATACCAAGCACGGGGATGACTTATTTTGCTAATGACTTATTTTGCTTGACACAGTGTTCTTGGCTTATACTCCCACTGCTGCAGGGTCAGGCCCTCACTCTCCCCTGTGGCTGAGTAGCATTCCACTGTACCCAGGCCACCGAATCATAAACCCTTATCAGACAGAGGGGAAGGTTTTCATCTTGCACTCCCAGACACACTCTGAATCCCAAGTAAGTATGGCTGTCTTTAAGTGCATACTTCATTACGTTTTATGTCATTTTCTGAGGAGCCTTTTCCATTGAATATCATGAGGTGTACCTCTTGTTCATTCATTTTCATTATTTACCCTCTTTCATTGCATAAATATAAACTTTTCCTTTGATGGAATTTTCCCTGTCTTCTAGAATAGGTTTTCCTTTGATGGAATTTAGTAACTTGTTATAGTAATTTTATTTCAACAGAAATCTAGCACAGAGCCTTTTAGATTCTGTCTCTTTGTGTATTGAACAATAATTTGCACAATCTGTGTCATATTGTGCACATGCTCTAGCAGAAGGTGCTGTGAAACTACTCTCTGCTGTGGTCTTTTAAATTATCTTCTTGTTAGCAGTGCGTGAGGTCTGAGGTTGCTATTGCTTCACGTCCTGTCCAGCACTTAATCTTATATGATATTAAGCTCAGTGATGCACAGTAGATTAACTCATTTCCATCTCATGGGCACAAAATGCTGTCAATCATTTGATATTTTTATTGCTACTAATATTTGCTTACATGGGAATTTAATATTAATGTTACTACCTATTTTCTGTTGATTGGGTTGAATTTACTGTACTGATTTTAAATATTCTTTTAAAATCCTCCTCTCTTAATCTTGTGTAATTTGTGTATCTCTCAAGCATCATTGCCAAATCTTTAAGTCTGCATAATGTCTTGCTTGAATAGTAAATTTGTTTTATAAAAAACAACTTAAAATAGTACAGTATAAACATCTTTCTTTAACTTAGAATAATGTTTTTATAGTATTTCATATTAAAATATGTATTGGTGCATATTCCACTGTTTGGCTCAAAAAGACTAGATTAGATACAACATTCCATTTAACCTCTTAGCTGTCCATGGAGTTCTTTCCCCTTTTGGCTGTTCAAAGTAGTGCTCTGAACCGTTGTGTATAAATATTTGCTTAAATATCAGTTTTAGTCACACACTGTATCATTGTATTTATATCAAAGTTTCCAAATAGTAAAGCATGCGAGTGTTTTCAGGAGTTCACAAGCCATGAAAGTGAAGAGACTTTTGCGCGGACGGAGTAAATTTCCCAGAAGGAGGCGGAGGTGGCAGAGGCTCGAGCTGTAAGTGTACAACGGCCTCTGAACTCTACGCTTCCAACTGGGTAACGGCGAATTCTATATTAGGACTGGGAGGCTCCCGTTTCAGTTCAGTTAAGTGTAAATTCATGAGTGAGCCCTTAAACGTGAGAGTCTGGATCCTGAAGTTTAGGACTTATAAGAAAGAGGCAGATTGCTTAGACACTAAGACGACACGTAAAGCCATGTACTTTGAAGTCATCAACCAAACAGAAAAGTTTCAGAGAAAACAGATCTCAGTAACAACTGTTAAGAACATGAAACTTTACAAGATGAAGACAAGCCAATATACAAGAGAAACTGAGGTTCATGTTATAAATTGCGATCCAACTGACATACGAAACTGTTCTTTAAATTTGTTCCCAAAAACCAAAGAAAAGACAAACTGATAGGGGAAAAGGGAAAGGAAGAAAGGAAAAAATAAAAAATACATGTATACACCAGATAGTTAAGATAGTTATACAGCTAGCTTCTCTTACTTCCTTGAAAAGAATGCTTTGTGCTAATATAGTTTAGACAAGATATCATGCCTATACCATGTACTCTGATTAACTACTAGAAAGACAACAACACACAACATCTCAACTATTGCAACTGTCCTACTAAACTCTTTTGCAACTCGGTTTCAGTTTGTTTATCTTTCTTCTCTTTAAAATAAAAAAATAAAATTGTTCCCAGAAAATATCTGCCTAAATGCCCAACCTAAGAGATTACATTTATCCAGTTCTTTCTTAGAAACCCCCAGAAAAAAAAAGATCTGGCAAGAGAGTTCTACAATGTTCAGAATGAAACTTTTCTTACCCTAAGGAGGGTATCTCTGAGTCCCCTTGCAATCCCTAACTTCTTTTTGTCATGGACTGAGCCATCTTTAGGCTACAAAACGTTCATCATAAACCCTGTGGATTGCTCCCTATTTCTGTTTCAGCCCGTAGTGCTCTCAGATAGGTAACTGCAGTGTGTGTGGGGAAATTATTCTGCCCTTTCCAGACTCCACTCTTTCTGTTGGTTTTACTCCATTTTTGCCCTCTTCCCTTTTGACTTCCCTCCACTCCTCAGGCTAAGATCCCACTCATTCCTCAGCTGGTTCACCTTTTCCCTTTGATATAATTAGATATCCAGAGTGACATGCTCCTGTCCACCGTCTCCTGCATGTCTTTGCCTTAGCATTTTCTTAATTAGAAAAGCCAGAGGATCAATCGTCAGAGGCATATCCACGTACAAACTGTAGTCCTTTCCTGTTTTCATTTTCAGACTTCCAGGAGAGGTAGTTATAATCATATTTTGAATGCAAACTGGAATAGGCACCCTGTCAATAATTTCGTGTGTAAGACCTCAAATTCCAAACGCTGATATTCACTTAAGAAAATTAAAGAAACAAAAATCAGAGAGGTTTTATTATTTTCTGTGCTGCAGACACTGAGGTGGATGTGCCGGATGATCAGCCAGATGTCCAAGACTCATTTTCCCTTTCTGTCAACTTCCACTGTGCAAATTCCCATGTAGCTCAAGAACTCAAGCCAAGTGCTCTGCACAGACGTCTGTGGTGAGGCTGGAGGGTCGGCAGAAAGAAGAAGGCTGGAGACCTGAGCTTGGAGGGAGAATATTGTCCCCTCCACCCCAGCAGACTGCAGGATTCAGTGCCCCTACCTCACTCCCTAGTCATCCTCGTCAGCAAAATGTGAAATTATTTTGAATTCTTCAAATAAGAAGACTTTTGCCCATTTTCTCTGCTTATTTATTTGTTTGATGCTTCACTCATATCACTGTGTCCTCAGAGACATGGATTCTGTACTTGGGTTATAATCCAGTACTATTTTATCTGTGTTATTGCCCAAAATAGGCTTACTTTAGTCACTGAAAGCTCTGTCAGTGGGTTCTCCATTACCACACTCCTGGCTTTACGTTTCATTCTAATCTCTTCCTTACTTCATGGCACAATTCTGCAGTCAGTGCTACCCAAGGAAATCTAGAGTCAGCATAATGCACATGAGATTTAAAGCATTGCATTTTAAAATTTCAACCTTCTTTGCAGTCATATGAAAATCAATACTAAAATTCTTTACTGAATTGCAAGAGACATTATGTAGCAAAATGAATATTATGAAAGAAAAATAAATTTATAGATTTCACACTCCATGATTCACAAACTTATCGAAATGCTGTGATAATCAAAACTGTACTGCCATGAAGACAGCCATAGAGGTTGATGGAATAGAATGACAACCACAAGTAAATGTTCATATATGTGGTTGCCATGGCTTGGATATGCTTTGTCCTCCGGGGGTTTATGTGTTTGAATCCTGGTCCCCAGTGTGCTGGTCTTAGGAAGGGGTGGAACTACGAAGGGGCGGGCCTGATGTGCAGTGCGGCGGTCGCTGGAGCTTCCCCCTCAGAAGAGGTTCCTGTTCATCTTGCAGAATGAGCCACCTCTGGAAGAGTGACTTGTGATAAGAAGAGCAGGACCAGCCCCTGCCTCTGGGCTCTTGTCTTACCACATGCTCCTCTCTTCCACTACCTCTCTTGCTCTGTCCTCTCCTCTGCTGTATTGTACTGTACCCAAGGGAGTCCTTGCCAGAGGATAAATGGATGGCGCTCCACAATCTTGGACTTCCAGACTCCAAAACTGTGAGCTGAATAACCCTCTTTTCTCTATAAGGTGCTCAGCATTGGGAAGTTTGTTATAGCCATCAGAAAAATGATTTTAACAAACACAGCATGACAGTTCAGTGGAGAGAGGACATGCTGTTCAACAAAGTTTGAAAAAATTGAATAGTCATATTTTTATAAATGAAATCACCATCTTACTTTACAAGATAGCTATTAAATTAAGTAAAAATGGATAAGCAACACAGATAAAGCAGGAGCAGCTATAAAACTCTTAAAATAAATCTTACAAATAGTTCTACAATGTTGGATTGAGAATTTTTTGGACAAAAGCACAGATGACAAAATGAAAAGGTAGATAAATTGTACTTCACCAAAATTAAAATTTTTGTGTGTCACAAGACATTTTTGACAAAGTAAAAATGAGGTAAAAGGAGAAAATATGTGCACATCATGTATCTGGGAGATGAATACCCAGAAAATATAAAAATTCCCACAAATGAACAACAAAATCACAAACAATGTAACTGAGAGAGAAAGGATTTGAATATACCTTTATCCAAGTAAACACAAATAACAAAGGACATAAAAAGATGCTCATGCATACAAGTCACTAAGAAAAGAAAATCAAATGAAATACTACTTTACACCCATAAAAATTGTTATTATAAAATAAATAACAAGTTTGAATGAGGATGTGGAGACACTAAAATTTTCACATTTCTAGTGAGAATCTAAGATGATACAGCTAATGTACACAAACCATCTGGTAGTTCCTCAAAATTTAAACATAAAATTATCATATGACAACTTATGTGAAGGAGAGGTTGTGGCAGCAACAGGGCATTATGGTTAAGAACAGAGAATTGTAGGGCAGAGGGATTGTGGCAAAAACAAGGAATTGGGGAAAACAATATGGTATTGTGGGAAGGGAGGACGGCGGTGGCTATAAGCAATAATGTTTCACAAGAGACTGTGGGAAAGAGGGATCGGGGCAGAAACACCATAAAATTAAGTGAAGGGGGGACTTCGGCAGCAACCAGGAATTGTGAAAGACAATATAGAATTGTGGGAGGGAGGAACTGTGGCAGCAACAAGGAGCTGTGATTAACAACAGAGAATTGTGGAAGGAAGGGATTATTGCAGTAACAAGGAATTGTGGGAGTCAACATAGAGTTGTGAGAGGAGGTATTGTGGCAGCAATAAGGAACTGTGGGAGATAATATAGCATTGTGGGAAGGAG